>NC_138239.1:6339788-6347288 GCF_964197995.2 Scardinius erythrophthalmus
CTGTGTCACCGTGTCTTCTCCTGCACTAAATGATATGATTGCTCCGTGTGATTATGATAAACAAACACAGCCTGCGGTATTTAAAGGAGGAGGAGCATGTGCTAATTACACACCCTTTACAAAAACACACACTCATACACTGATGAAATCACTATGAGAATACTCTCTAAAACACACACAATCTAAACTTAACATGCATTACACACTAGCACTGCAACATGTATTTAACCCTTCAGCATGCCCTGCAACTATCAAATCCAACATTAAAGCTGATATTGGACTGAACAAACTAAAACATTATTATTCCACATTCTTACAATTAAGGTTGCAGGAAAATATTAAACGTTGCTTCTTTGTTTCCTAAACTCTGCAAAGCTGATGTAGTCTCTATATATAACTTTGTGGGAAAACTCTTGATCATGTTCTTTCAATGGTGGGTTTGTCTTTACCAGTGCTCCCCTTATTCTTTCAATTAAACCAATGTAAGAGTATTTTAAATGTCATTTAGTGATCTTTTGTATGTTGGCAACTGATCAACATATAGTGGTGACCCTTGGACCACAAAAGCACTCACATGGGTCAGTTTTAAACTGAGATGTATGCATCATCTGAAAGCTGAATAAATAAGCTTCAGAGAACACCCTCTGAAGACTTAGATGATAAGCCTTAAGTCTGTTCTGTGAGAGTTTCATAATTTAGAAATATTATAATAGAAATCTACATTCCTGTGTTTATATCGTAATGCTTTTTTCCAACAGTACTTCCCCTGGAAAGCTGACACTAAATTGACTTTTCAGCCGTTTTGTGAATATAAATCTCATTACGCAACAAGTTTTATCACATTTTTTTCATTGCCGTGAGATGAAACGATAATTTGCAATTAAACAGACAGTCTGGGACATACATTCCTACAGGCACTTTCACAAACACTCACCAATGCTACAAACACAGACTAATTAAACCAGTAATGACTGGGAAATGTCATCATATATCACACTTTAATGAGGAGGTCTGAGAAAGCAGAGACACTGGACATAGAGGTTTATTAACTATGATGGTGTTGATGTTAAATAAAATTCACTCTATTATTTTTTTTTCAGCATAAACTGTTGGGAGATGAGAAAAGGCTAAAAAATGTGATAAAATATAGCTGTACATATTATATTTTCATTCTTTTTATTATATTGCAGTGATACTTCAGGTCCTTATAATGATATTTTATGAATGTGTTTCATATATTCATGTCATAAAAGCCTTTATGTCTGAGTAAATCAATAGCTCACATTTCCCAGAATTCCAGTCGCCCAAAAAGACACTGACTTGCCCTAAAGGAAAGCTTCTTTAAAAACTTTATACATTTTAACAAAAGTTTTTATATGTAGTGGCCTGTAATTTAATCACACTGTGATAAAATGAATGCCAGTCATACATGCATACAAACACACGCACACACACACGCACACGCACACGCACGCACGCACGCACGCACGCACGCACGCACGCACGCACGCACGCACGCACGCACGCACGCACGCACGCACGCACACACACACACACACACACACACACAAACCCGTTTATAATAACAACTTGCGCCCACACCTCGAATGGCTGGAGCTCCTCCTTTTCTGTGTAGAACTCCAGCTGTCTGTCAGAGATGAACTCCACCACCGACAGGCCTCCCACGCATGACTGACCAATCAGAGGCTGGAATCTCTGTAAAGCAAAATATCACATCCAATCAGTCTACTTCATCAGAAGACAAAGTTATACAAACTTTTTCAAGGTCTTGAACTCATGTGTTATTACATTATTTTTAAAAAAGTTATATATATTTCAAGGTAAATAGTATTCTTTAGAAATATCATGCATGATTTAATTAATACATTTTAGTAGGTTTTTTTGGGAGTCACATTTAAAAAAAAAAGAGTCAAATTATCTGATATTTCAAGAGCTTTTATACTTGACACACAGCCTTAGGGGTCTTCCCTATGATGTAATTTCCTGTTTGATCTTTTTTATGCTTGTTTGTGCATTTGGACCATTGGACTTGTTTGGTTGCACCATATGAGGTTAATCAATAAGGTTTTTTATTATTATTAAGATTTTTTTCTTTACTTTTTTCTTTATTATGATATCAGGATAGTAGTATCACCCTGACACCACCACTTAAAATAAAATAAATAATTAGAAATTAATTTTAAATCAGAAATTAATAACATAAATAAGTGTCATGTCACTGACCTATGCGCTAAATAGTGGTAAGCTGGTAAATTACAAAAAAAAAAAAAAAAATATTACGTTTCCACAAAAATATTAAGAAGTAAACCTGTTTTCAATTGTGATGATAAGAAGAAATGTTTCTTGAGCCGCAAATCAGCATTAGAATGATTTCTGAAGGATCATGTGACACTGAAGACTGGAGTAATGATGCTGAAAATTCAGCTTTGCATCACAGGAATAAATTACATTTTAAAATATGCTAGAATAAAAAAACAATTATTTTAAAAATATATATATTTTTCTTTATTATGGTCTCAGGACAGTTGTATCACCCTGACTCCACTCAAAATAAAAAATAAATAAAATGAATTTTAAATAAAACAATAAAATAAAATAAAATAAAAATAAATAAATAAATAAATAAATAAAAAGTCATGCGCATAAGTTAAAGTAAGCAATGCTCCATACTGCAAAATTGACCAGTGTGTGTGTGTGTGTGTGTGTGTGTGTGTGTGTGTGTGTGTGAGCAAATATCTTGTGAGAATTCAGTTAAACTCTCATTGATCAAATCATATTCTCTATGCATGGTTTCTATTTATATAAATACTAGGCCAGCACACTCAAAGTTTCCATGTCTGGCTGCCTGGGTTATGTGTGTGTGTGTGTGTGTGTGTGTGTGTGTGTGTGTGTGTGTGTGTGTGTGTGTGTGTGTGTGTGTGTGTGTGTTCGTTCATGTAAGTCAATGCATATTATGCAACACAACAATTTTCATGTCTCTGCAGAATGCTGAAGTGAAATCTAATCTAAATATGGCCACAGCGTTAAGGGATGTGCATATGTGTGTGGGTCAGGTTTTGCTTACATTGTGGGGATCAAATGTCCAGCCAGCGTGGATGACTTAAACATAATAAATGTCCAAATGAAAATGCAAAATAGTTGAGGATAAGGTTTATGTAAAAAAGATAGAAAACATCATTAGCTCAGTATAAAAACACCAGATGTCAATATGGAAAGTCCCCAAAATTAGAAAAAAATATGTTTTTTTTTGCAGATACATGTGATGACTTCTGAGGAGCCAAACATCAGTCAACCAAAACGTCAATTCACTTTGTACTGTGTGCGTGCCAGTCTGACTATGTGTGTGTGTGTGTGTGTGTGTGTGTGTGTGTGTGTGTGAGTGTGTGTGTGTGTGTGTGTGTGTGTGTGTGTATAAGAGAGAGACTCATAAACCATGAGCTTGGAGGGTAAGGGGACAAACAGAACGTGTGTGAGCTATTTTTAGGCACTCTGCACTCACATACACTCAGTCGCACACACCCCACAGTTACACACGTTTACCGCACTGTGGTTTGAGACTCTGTTCTGTCAGTGAGGCATACAGAGAGGAAGGACAAACAGTCAGGACAAACATTCTTCAGCAGAAACAGCATAACGACTTCATTAAGACACAAATCTGTGCACAATAAACACATTTAATGCATGCGCGCACTAACAGCTAAACTACTCCAATTCTGCTTCTAGAAATATATAAATAAATAGACTAATTTAAATTACTATACACAACAGAATCCAAGGTAAAGTGCTCGACCAGATTGATAATTGGCTATTTTGTGACTGCCGACATTTAGCCAGTTATTGGTCAGGTAGAAATAATCAACATTCACACATTTTCTGTTTTCAATTTTTCTTCAGAATTACACTTACATTCAAAAGTTTTTGGTCAGTAAGACTGTTTTTATAGAAATTATTAATACTTTTTCCCCAAGCATAAGACATTTTTATCCAAAGTGACAGTAAAGACATTTATAACTCATGGTTAGAAATGTTTCTTGAGCAGAAAATCAGCATATTAGAGCGATTTCTGAAGGATCGTGTGACACTGAAGACTGGAGTAATGATGCTGAAAACACAGGAATAAACATTTTATTATGGTAGAAAACTTATTTAAAATTGTAACAATATTTCACAATATTACTGTTTTACTGTGTTTTTAATCAAATAAATGCAGCCTTGATGAGCACTTTTCAAAAACATTAAAAAAATCTTACAACCCTAAACTTTTAAGTATTGTTGTCAGGGTTCTGTCACTTCGGTCTAGTTAATTTCTTGGTTTTGTGACAGAGCTCTGACACTCCCTGTTTTGTCTCGTCTCTGTGTGAGTGTGCGGTTCCGAGCGCGCTCGGGCCGTGCACTCACTTGTCTATGTGCCTTGTTATATGTGCGGGGCATGGTGTTTGGATCCCGACATGTCTGTCTAGTTAGGTTTCGGTTCTGTGTCGGGATTCGGACATCAATGCTCCGCGTGTTTGTTTTCTTTTGTGAGCGCACGGAATGAGCTTTCGCTCGTTCTCGTGCGCTCTGTCTTGTCACGTGAGCGCGCGCGGTTTCGAGTTCGCTCGAGCCGCGCGCTCTTCTGTCTGCGTGTTTTTTCTTGTCTTGTGCTGTGTAGCACACAGCTAGTTTTTCACTGGCTGTGTGCTTTCATGTTATGTTTTGTGTGAACACGTGGCTTATGAGTTTTCACTAGCTGCGTGTTCATGTCTCGTTTTGTGTTCTAGTCCTGTTTGTTGTGAGCACATGGCTTGTCATGTGTTTCCTTGTGCCATGTGCTCTCCTGTCGATTGTCTAACCCCGCCCACCTTGTTACCTGATTATTGATTCATTTTCCCCACCTGTCCTCCCTCGTTACCTGCTTTGTTTGCTCTCCCTATTTATTCTCCTTGTGTTTGCAGTTCTGTGCTGGTTCGTTGTCGTATCTACACTGTGTGTTTCCCTGCCGTCAAGTCAAGCCGAGTCAAAGTCAAGTCTGTCTTGTTTTCCCCTTCGGGGTAGTTTTTGTTTGTTCCTGTTTTATTTTATTTTTAAAATAAAGCCCATCAATTCTGCACCTGAGTCCTCGCTTCTTCCTTCACCCCCAACCTGACAATTGTCAAATACATGTTAACTTAATTTCAGCTATTTTAAGTACTGTATGTCACATTTCCCATCATTAATTTAAATATTTGTAATATATCAGCATATATTGCCAGTATATTGTCCTTCATCCGCTCTTTGCAGCAGATATCAGTGTTGGCTATTAAAAATCCCTATCAGTTGATCGCTAACGGAAATCATTAATATCTTGTGTAAGGTGTCCATGCGAGAATAAACCAGTGTCTGGAGTGTGATATTACAAAGGCTGCGGTAAGCCATAAAACAAAGTCAATTGAATGTAGTCTAATCATAAACTTAAATGAGATCCACTCCACCTTCAGTCCATGCATGTCTGTTTAATAACTCACACACCATTTCCTATCATGCTGGGAAGCGGGAACTTTCCATTGACTATCATTTTCATAGAGAACTACTGATATTTTCAAGCCTAACCCTAAACGTACTCACAGAAACCCTTTCTGCAGACAATATGCCCGCCCCAATACCACACTTGCAGTCTTTGAACCTTGTCTAAACGTATTTCCTATATTTGGCCTAAATGTATGTAGAACTTCTGATGACCTGATGGGACACACTTGCAACAGTGTGTTGTAAAAATGCAAGTACAGATCTTTATTTACACATTTTGATACGCATTTTAAAATAGACCTCTAAATGTCCAATAGTTCCTATGTAACAGGCAACACAATTTAATTGTGGTGCTTCTAATTAAGTGATAAAGGCAGTTGCAAAATTTTACAAAATACAGATAAATCATCTCTGCACTATCATAATGTGCAACACTTTATTTTAATGCCAAATTAAGAGTAATATCTAAATAGATTTAACTTACTAAAAAAATTTCAGCATTTACTCACCCTCATTTCGTTCCAAAACCAGTAAGGTTTTCTTCTGCAAAACACATGATATTTTGAAGAATGTTGGAAACCAAAGAGTTTTGGTGACCATTAACTTTCATTGTATAGACGACCACTGAGACGTTTCTCAAAATATCATCTTCCACAGAAGAAAGAAAACCATACAGGTTTAAAACGGCATGAGAGTGAGCAAATGATGACAGAATTAAAATTTTCGGGTGAACTATCGCTTTAAGTCTTAGTTATGAGAAATGAAGTTGCAGTTGCGAGAAATAAAGTCGCAATTACGTGAAAAAAGCTGTATATAAAGTTACGAAATAGAGTAACAGTTCTGGAAAACGGTTACCATCTTATTTTTTTAACTCTGTGGAAGAAACTAGCTTCCATAAGTGTGTTTATAAAGCCATTTTGATTTCAGGCTTTACTGTCCTTGCGTAATCAAAACCTGAACCACACACACACACACACACACACACATTCAACACAAGATCAAAATCTGGACCACAAAAGCGCATGTGATCAAACATTTGAAGCCTCATTTACAATGATCACACACGCACACACACACACACACACACACACACACACACACACACACAACTACTTTCCCCTCTCCCTCTGTCCTTTCATTTCTCTCTCTCACTCCAACAATCTAGGTCACACACCTGCTGAAGCGCGGCCATACACCCTCACTCTTGGCAGAGCACACAGTGTTGCCATGGTTTTAGTGTGTGTGTGTGTGTGTGTGTGTGTGTGTGTGTGTGTGTGTGTGTGTGTGTGTGTGTGTGTGTGTGTTGTGAGTGTGTGTGAGTGTGTGTGTGTGTGGAACATTAAGACTTCATTAAGCCTTTAAAGCTGCTTGGGTCTGTCTCTACACATGCTTTGAGGGACTGAGAGTGTTTGTGTTTGTGTTTGTGTGTGTGTGTGTGTGTAAGGGAATGCATGAGCGGCTATATTCGCATTTGAGACCATTTATATTTTGTGTGAAGAAGGATATGTGTATGTAATTAGAAATGTCTGCTTAGCACAAAGCCACATTTAGGAATACTTAATAAAACAGGTCAGAGTGCATGTATGCATGTGCGCGCACACACACACACACACACACACACACACACACACACACACACACACACACGCAAATACACAGAGGAACAATCAAACAAGCAGGAGTCACTGCTGATTGAAAAAACAGAGATAAAACAGAAACAGTTCGACGGAAATGTCATATCAGTCCACACCCACTGACAGAGAGAGAGAGAGAGAGAGAGAGAGAGAGAGGGGGGGGTGTAAGAGCAGTGTTAATCACTGACCCTTGGGCTATGACACACTGACACGTGTCTCGCCACAGTAGCTGCTCTTTAACCCATGCAGGATCAATTTCAGCTCGTCTCTTCTGTAAATAATATGCACATTTTCAATCTACTGTCCTGAACTTGAGTTCAACAGGAAGAAAAAAAAAATTAAAATAAATCACGTGACAAAA
>NC_138239.1:6352288-6364788 GCF_964197995.2 Scardinius erythrophthalmus
ACACACACACACACACACACACACACACACACAAGCTAAATATAGAGTCCTGCCGAGGCTTCAATCTCACACATACACATTGTGAGACTTGTCAAAACACAAGCATGAGATGAAACAAATAACAACATGTAGAACACTATGATTCCCGCGGTGTGGATCCAGTCACTAAAACGGATTTTACTATATAAAGGTGTGTTCACATTAGCTAAATTTTGCCAGAATTTTGCGGGCAAAACAAGGTAATTTTCCATTGTCAATAGTATAGTAATGTATGAAGCACAAAAGTCACTATAAACCCAAGCAGCTTCTGTTGGTCAGCATGACAGATTTCAATAGCCAACTCTCCACCCCTTTCACAAGACTTTCGATCGCACGGATTTCTATTGAAATTAGTGTAATTTGCCCGCTAAAACTCAAAAGATACAGATAAATGTGACACGTAAAGTCACAGAAATTAGCAACAAAAGTAGGAGCGTACAATTAAATAAACTGAAATCGCGATATGGACTAGTGTCTGTGATTATTACACCGCAAAAAGAAATTTTAAGTGTAAAATGTCTCAGAATGAATAGGTTTCATCTTCTACAGTTTCATCTTTTACAGTTTCATCTTTTACACATACTTAAACATGCGTGATGTTTATAGTGTTTTATGAATTAATTTAATTACAACAGTTTTTGATGATAAATTTGAATTAAATCATAAATATATATATATAAAACTGAATTTGTGAAAAATAAAAACCAATTTCACACACTGTTAAAAAAAATGTCAGTTGTAAATAAAACATTATTGAACATCCTACACCAATGTTTTTTCAGTGTAGGGCCCTATATTTTCTATAAAGTTTTATGAAATTCAATTGATTAGATATGCATATTAATTATTAAAATGTAATTACACCATTCGATTTGAATCCAGAAAAATTTATATGGAAAAATTTCATTGGGCCCTAAAAATGGACGTGCATGCTTTCTTGTGAAGCTCTCGTGAAGTTTCACCCAAGTAAAAAAAGTCGGAAACATTCATAAAGCGGGAAACCAACACCGATGAGAAAGAGACCCCAAACCCCCAGAGGAAATAAATTTCCTAGGACACACAGAGCCGGCACACAGACGTGCGGTTGACCTGTTATTCTGCAAGGTCACAGAGTAATGTAAGCTCTGCAGCTGGTACATAAATATGACTTTGAGAGCAGAGTCCAAGGTAACTTGACACAACTCTACAGCTGTGTATAAACACACACACACACACACACACACATACACACACACGCAACTCTCTATTTAAACTGCATTCAGACTAATGAAGTGTAGCAAGAGACGGCTTTCTCTGTTCTGTGCTCTGCTGGTCTCTGGGAAGGTACAGAGGGAATAAAATGGAAAAAAAATCTCTCTCTCTCTCTCTCTCTCTGCTGAAATGATGGCACTGCTGTGCAGAATCCCTTCGGAAATAAATCTGATGTCACGCTCTCGTGAAATGTGCACACGTTCACGTACATCACACAGTGAATCATGAATGCGCACTGAATGTCCAGTCTCTGATATTACATGCGATGCTACATAGATATGTGCACGCTCTCTGAGGAATACTGTGTCATATTATATATATATATATATATATATATATATATATATATAGAAATCTTGGTTGCACTTTATCTTAAGGTGTTTGTGGTATAGTGTAATTGTACATTTAAGTACTGGGTAATCATAATTAACTACTATAGGGCTGGGTGTGATTTGGTTAGTTGCATGTAGCTTTGCTCAGTTTATAGCAATTACTATAGTAACTACTACATGTAACGTGTAACAAGGAGACTGTAAAATAAAGTGTTAACGAAATAGCATTAAAAAAGTTTTTACTGTCTATTTTGACATCAATATCATTAGAATACCTTTCAAAATAATTTCTTGTCCAGTTGATAAACGATGAAAACATTGACAGCCAATCAGAATCTACATGACTTTAAAGAGCCAGCCTTTTAAAGCGGCATACGTGCACTTATAATAAAAAGAAGGTTACACTTTATTTTAAGGTGTCGTTGTTACACTGTAATTATACATTTAAGTACTGAGTAATATTAACTAACTACATGTACTTACTATAGGATTAGGGTTTGGTTTAGGGTTAGTTTCATGTAATTATGCATAATTTATAGATATTACTATAGTAACTACATGTAACATATGTAACAATGACACTGTAAAATAAAGTGTTACCAAAATAAATAATTATTGTCCGTTAGTGTCGATGCTAATATAGTTATCATGATAGTTGTCTTTACAATAATGGGCCTTAAAACTATTAATTTAATAATTATTATTATTTATTAATATAAAAAAAATAATGAATACTAATTACTAATTGAAAAAAATATTATTATTTTTTTTAAATATCATACTGACACAAAACAATATATTACACAAAAAATAACTCACAATATATTACACAAAAAATAACTCAAATTCACAAATAAAATAATTAGAAAAGACGTGTTAGCCTTTGACAGGGCTGTCAGTCAACAGAAAGATGGACCGACAACTGTCTGCTATAATCAGCCAATGCAACACAGTCCAAGTAGGTAATCGCATAACAGTCTTAATACTTAACCTGAGCACTGCTAATATCAGCCTACCACTAATTAACATATGACCATCCAAATTTACATTAGTAAGATTTGAAAAGATTCTTAATATTGCACTGATATTTTAAATCTTTATATCAATATATTTTTTATTTGTGTTCATGCACATTATTTTCTAAATAGCTCAATTAATGAAGAAGCAGTTTGTCTAAATAAGATGCAACTGAAACAATTATGATATTGTGATGCATTGCAAAGTATATTGTATTGTAAGGTACTTTATGATACCATAAAGTTCAAAAAGTGCAGCCTTATGAATGAGAGTGTGAACAATGCCGCATTTATGTTGCAGAGGTTATCAGGGATAATTTACATATAAAAGTTGTAAAGGTCAACAGCTGTTTAACAGTAAAAGGAAAATGAAAATAAATTACAACTTTCTGGCAGAATAAATCCTGATTAATAAATGATTTAACATAACTTAAATTATGTTAAATCAATGTTAAATTCACAGCATGGTTTTTGGGTACAATATCGACTTTCGTGTCTAAAGGTAGTCATAATCCCTCTCATTTCCCCAAATCCCCTCACCTCACATTCTTGTAAAACTGCAGGTCTTTTTATTTTATTTTTATTTCATGTAAAGGTCAAAACATCTCTTAGGACCTGCAAATATGCGCACACACACACACACACGAAAGTACAAACACCTAATCTGTTCCCCCTCCCGACACGTTCAGTCTCTCTCTCTCTCTCACACACACATACACACACAAGCGCTTTGTTAATGGTCTGTCTGACAGTCACACACACACACACACACACACACACACACACACACACACACACACACACACACACACACACACACACACACACACACACACACACACACACACACACACACACACACACACACACACACACACACACACACACACACACACACACACACACACACACACACACACACACACAGGCTTTCATCCAGTGAGTGAGTGTCTGTCTCTTCCTGTCTCTTCTAATCTCTCTTTCTCTCTCTGACAAGTACACTGACATACATGCAGTGTTAATTTTTGACAAAGAAGGTTGGATAGTGATAGAGAAAAGAGGGCCAGGGAGATTATACTAGAAAAAGGGAGATAAAGGGAGAAAAAGGATGGTGTGTGTATGTGTGCAGGTCACTGTGATAGAGCACCACTGCTGACTCAGTGGTATTCTACAGCAGAGAAAGTCACAAGCAGATCTGATCTCTCTGTGTGTGTGTGTGTGTGTGTGTGTGTGTGTGTGTGTAAGGGAAAAAAGGAAACCAGAGTGTGTCTGTTCAACCCACAGGAAAACGTATTGCTCAGAGGTTCTTTCATATCCTATATGTCTAAGTTACAAGTCATTTAAGTTTCTCCTAAGAGAACAGCAAACAAATCAGATTACTGAGAGACATACAGTGAGAGTATAATATAATTAATGTATATTAATTAATTAGGGCTGTTTGTTTGGCATGACTTTATATACAATGTTAAAGATGCCATGGTATATCCGCGGCACAATTTAAAGTAGCCCCGTAATGCTTTTTCAAACATTACATTTCATGCAGTGTGTTTGCGAATGTAAAAAGCTCAAAGTGCTTTATTTTGTTTAAAGATCAAAGTGCATGACAAATAAAGTCACTTTAAAATAGCATAATTGGGCACTAGTGTCAATAGTCAATAGTGATATTCTGACAATAATTCAAATTGATTCACCTTATGATTGCGATGCACTGAAATTGGGTCACAAATTGAACGCCATTTTTTGGAACAACTATTTAGCAAAATATGCTTCATATATAAATGTATATTTGCATATCATGTAATTAAAGATTTACTAAACCAATAGTTCAAATATAAATTCATTTGTCAAAAATTAATGATCATGTATGTTGCCGGTAGCCAAACAACAGCGCCAATTTCAGTTATACAGTATATACCAGTGTATCACTTATTTTATATAATAGCTTCAAACATGGTTCACCACATTATATTTATAATGTATGACTATTTGAGACCGAAACGTGAAGCTGTGTCTGCAGTAATGCCAGACTAATTCATTTAAACTCATAACAAATAATCACTTCTTTTGGCTCGCATCAATTTATTTCCAAAAACTATTAATTATAAAACTGTTTTCAACATTAATAATAAAACCAATAGGATCCAAGTTGTGTGTGGGAGGCTGAGGCAGGCGTGTGTCATTGAGAGTGAAATAAAATAGGAGTGAGAGGTGTAAAAAGGAGAAAAGAGCATGAAAAGGGAAAGAATGAGGTGAGTGTGTGAGAGTGTGTGTGTGTGTGTTGGCAGAGACATTCTCAGATGTTGCTGCAGAAATACCTTTTATACTGACCATCCTGATATATAAAAACACTGCCCATCTCACACACAGACTTGCACGGTTTTATCAGACAAAGCTATAAACACAGTGCTCTGAATGGAGGAAGGTCACACACTCACACACTCCTTATCTCTGCAACCTGTTGACCAAACAGAGCTCTGTTGCCACAGTTACCACTCCACTTAACGCAGAGTAACCCGTAGAAAGACGCAGTCAGCCACGGTGACATGCCGTCATAAATTAAGTTACATAACGTGTGACTGTAGAGTATGAGCCGTAGTGGCACAAATGACTGCTTTAACGTCTTTGATCTGCCGTCTAGAAGAAGAGGTAACGTGAGGTCAACTTTATCATCAATTTGTTTCACAGCCAGCAGTAAACCATACAATCAGCAAGAACAAACACTCAACACCACAACACACAAAGAAGAAAGGGGGCGGGGGAGACACTTCCATGAGTAATTTACCTAGTATAATTTAAAAAACCAATGGCAGCTGGTACAAAAGGATTTTTTTTTTTAAATCTATTAGTCCATTAGTCATAAAAGTACTGTCCACATTAAAACCACAAGTCTTATATATAAAACCACAAGTCTTACAAGTCTACATATGCTGATGGGCTTTCTAAACACAGCATCTATTACAGTACTAGGTATTTAAACTGAATTAAAGAACTTAAACTAAAGGTATGTACAACCTCAACAGCATGACCATTAATAATGACAGGAAAGATGACTGTACGTTTCTTCCCAAAATCTATAATCATCTCATTAGTTTTAAAGAGATGGTTTGGAGTCATTTCAACCTAGGGTCCTTTGCACCATGACCTCGAGCCAAACACCCCACAAGAAGCCTTTTTTCCCTTGGTCGAACATTATTAAAGTTAGAGCTTATTTAGAGATATCAGCCGAATGGCTTAGTGCAGACGCTAATCCAAGGTTGTATCTCGTAAATTACCGCACTAATAATGCCCGGAATTGTACCAAACTTCTACAGTAGTACAAATAGGTTCTGTACTCATAAAACGAGGCATTGGAAAGTTTGTAAGTACATCAGGAGTTTATTTAAATAACACTTGACTGAGGGCTAATGCTACCGCTAACCCGCACGTCGAGGTCACTTCCGTGATTTGGGAAAAGCCCGTAAAAGTCCTGGCAGAAAGCGATGCATAAGGATGTAGTGTAACGACGCCCAGTTCCAAGAATGCACTAATATTTTGTTGGTAGTACCAGTTTGCAACAATTATTAGTTAACACTAAGTTGTCGACACTTAGTAGAAATAATATAAAATGCACGTTACACTACATCCCTATGCATTGCTTTCTGTCAGGACTTTTACGGGCTTTTTACGTACCCAATATAACAAATGAAAACGTGTAATTCATTCAAGAATCATTTTAAGAATTCGTCTCTGCTTCTCATCTCATATATTTAGATACATATTTAATATAGTAATATTTTTATAACACAACATCTCCTTTAATAAAAAAAGCCAGACTGATAAAAAACCCAACTCTGGCTGCATAAATCCAGTCACTCAGTTTCAAGCTCTTGACATTTTTGCGTATAATATGCAGGGTTCCCACACCTCGGTTAACTTCAAATTCAAGGACCTTTCAAGGACTTTCCAATTCCAATACCCTCAAATTCAAGGACTTAATGTAGGGACACATTTCAAGTGAGAGCAAGGTTACATTGTGTTACCTTGTAAGATACATTGTTACAGTTTTGCGCACGTGAACATCATGGCAACGTACAACACAAAGAACCTCACGCAGGAAACACTTAACGTATCGCATAAATGCGTGTAACTAACGTAGGCAAAATCAAGCAAGCTAGTGCGCATAGGGCACGATGTGTTGGCGAATAACACATTAGCGGACCGGAGGGAATAATATGGAATTTTTTTTTACAGAAAACTTCTTGCACAAACTAAATTCAAGCACTTTCAAGGACCCGTATCTGTGTATGTATATTTTCAAAAACTTTCCAGGGCCTTGAAATCTTTTTTTCATATTCACAAACTTTCAAGGATTTCAAGGACCCGTGGGAACCCTGAATATGCATCAGACGGTCTGTGTATAGTGCGAGTGGCAGTACTTTCAGTGTTCATGTGGACTCACCAGGGCGGGTTGCAGTCTCCTCTTCTCCTGGGCGCTGCTGGTGCCGTTTGAGCCGGTTCTTCTGGCGGCCCAGACCAGCTCCTGCTCCAACAAAACCACCTCACATTCCTCTCGCAGTCTCCTCCACTTCCTCTCCGCGCTCTGCTCGCCGTCCCAGTGCACACACACCTAACGTATAGAGACAGAGAGAGGGTTGGTGGGTTGCGAATGTATGTACAGACACAGAGGTACATGTGCAGACGCATATGTGTTCACAATTAACTTGATTTATGCAGCTAATTAATATACCATTCAAAAGTGATAAATCTAGTAAATTAGAAACAAATGTCAACACACCAAAAGCATACGTAACCACATAACTACTTGCACACAAAAGCCTGCTTACACGCTCACACACACAACATGAAACCCGAAATTAAATCGATTACTTATGTTGATGGTGAAATGATCTCAGACACACACACACACACACCATCAGATCACACAGTGATGTCTATATCACTCCAGCTCAGAACCAAGAAACAGATTTTCATTTGTAGGTCTGAATTCAATGACGTCCCTCGTATTTGTCACCCAGTGTCATCACAGCGTCACAAGCGCTGCTTCTGACTGATGACTGAGCCAGACAAAATTAAAACTCACTCAACGGCTGCAATGAGCCATCCAGCTCTACTGCAGCTCGACAATATTGCTCAATCTGTGGCAGATCTGAATCACAAAGTCACCAAACAGAAACTCACTCTTAATACAGCCCTGATCTAGCCCGACTCACAGTGGTTCAGAATTCATGGTAATTAGCAGGTAAGGGTATAAAGATAAAGGGTATAAAGGTAAGGGTATAAAGAGGTGGAGTATCTCTGCTTCTCATCTGTGGTCCGTGTGGAAGGAGAATCCAGCAGGACTGGTAATAAACAGATATGGGTTGAGCCTACTGAAATACAATTTGTGACCCTGGATGACAAAACCAGTCACATGGGTAAATTTTATGAAATTGAGATTTATACATCATCTGAAAGTTGAATAAATAAGCTTTCCATAGATGTATGGTTTGTTAGGATAGGATAATATTTGGTCGAGATACAACTATTTGAAAATCTGGAATCTGAGGGTGCAAAAAAATTGAAACATTGAGAAAATCACCTTTAAAATTGTCCATTTATGTTCGCGATTGTGCTGCATTCACTCACAAAAATAAATGTTTTATATATTTAAGGTAGGAAATTTACTAAATATCTTCATGGAACATGATCTTTACTTAATATCCTAATGATTTTTGGTATAAAGGAAAAATCGATAATTTTGACCTATACAATGTATTGTTGGCTATCGCCACAAATATACCCGTGCAACTTGTGACTGGTTTTGTGATCCAGGGTCACATATGAGAATTCTGGGTGCATTTGAATGATTTTATTTGAATGTTTGATCAAGTATTTTTAGCATTTTTTTGCATTTAAAGTTTACTTTAGAATATATATATTTTTTTAATTTCAGAATATTTTGGACATTTTAATATAATTTTAGAAGTTTGATTCAACCTTTCAAACGTATGATCCAGAGGTACTGTACAGTGAGCCATACCGAGCTGTACCATGCAGTGGAAAAGCACCATAATAAATAACTATAAGTACTTTTGCAACTACACGTCAACTACAAGCCGTTAGAGTATTAGTAGAGTGTCTGCTTAATATCAACTAACACTTTATTTTGATGCTCACCAACAGACATTCAACTGACTATAAGTACCTTTGCAACTAGTATATCAACTAACTACATATAAACCTAACCTTAACAGTCTACTAAAATAAACTGTAACCAAATCAAACATTCACTACATTCTACATCTTGTGTTTTTGAATAAAGACTTTTGGAGAGACATGAGAGTAACACAGTTCACCTTCCACTAGTTTGCTCAGTCTAGAATAGCAAACTTCACACATTATTAAGCATACTGATGCGCCTCTGTGTGTTTGTATGTGTGTGTGTGTGTGTGTGTGTGTGTGTGTGTGTGTGTGTGTGTGTGTGTGTGTGTGTGTGTGTGTGTGTGTGTGTGTGTCAGAGATGGTTTGTCTCACACTCTACAGAAAGAGAAAAACAGCCCTAAAATATTATGCATTGTGGGACACATGTTGTCATTGGTCAAGATCCTCTGAGAGTGAGAGAGAGAGAGAGAGAGAGAGAGAGAGAGAGAGAGAGAAAAGAGAGGAGAGAAAAAGGACCATTTTTGAGTTGCTATGCTACCAACATCACTGTCTCCGTCTCTCTCTGTCTCTCCATCTCCCTCAACTCCTTCTTTTCTTTCAGCTGTCTTTCATCCTCACCTTTCCCCTTCATCTTCTCACGGTCTCTTTCACACAAAGACACACTCAAACTCTCTCTCTCCCAGTGTAAGGATGCGTGTCGGACACTGAGGTGATTTACGTGCACTCTTGCCATTATCTCTGAGATGTGTGTGTGTGTGTGTGTGTGTGTGTGTGCCTGTCTGCCGGACCGAAAGTGTGTATAGAAAGGGCGAGCGTGAACGGAAAACAGCAATTATTCATTTAGAGGAGATCATTAGTCATAGGAACCAGTCTTACTGCCTTTTGAATCCACACACACACACACTTACACTGAGCTTCATCTGTCCTGCCAATGTGAAATGTGTCTACCATCACGTTAGGTTGTCATTTTTCACAGCGGCTGTTTTTTCTGCCGTGTGTGTAATTATGATGATGTATGTGTGCCTTCTTTGGGTGTGTATGTGTGTGTGTCTCAGATGGTTTTTACAAGATGTGAGTGAGCTAACAAGAGGCTTTTTTTCTGCTATTCTATGTGTGTGTGTGTGTGTGTGTGAGTGTGAGAGTGTGAGTGTGTGTGTGTGCGCCGAGCTGTTCGGCCATGAAGCGCCGACAAGCTGTAACAGGTCAGAGAAGTGCTTCACACATACAGTCACATGGGCGCACACACACACACACACACACATATGCATACAAACTCTCAGGCACACCTGCAAATCAACTCAAGCATTGCATACTCACACTTCTGCAGTATCTCTTATTGACAGACTGCAGGAGAGAAACATTTACACACACACACTCTCTCAGTAAACACTTCCCTGAGGCTTGTGGGAGGGAAACATTCACCGGCATCAGATTTCAGCCTGGACTACAGCCAATGCTCAGGCAGAAATGTGCTCATAGCATCAGCATTCACACACACACACACACACACACACACACACACACACACACAAACCTGACACTGCCTTCCTGTCTGACAAACCACACACTCTTTTTTATGAGTGGTTTTCGAAGAGATGTACGTGTAAATATATTCTGCTAACCGTAATAATCTGTTCCAATCATTTCTGCAACACAAGCGAGGAGTGAATGAGATGGGTCTGGTTGTGTTCCTGATGAAACTGACACTGTGTGTGTGTGTGTGTGTGTGTGTGTGTGTGTGTGTGTGTGTGTGTGTGTGTGTGTGTGTGTGTGTGTGTGTGTGTGTGTGTGTGTGTGTGTGTGAAAAAGAGGCGAGAGAGAAAGAGTCTGGGGAATAAAAGCATGCTGCCAACATAGTAGAATGAGACTATCATGTGACTTTGTGTGAGCGTGTTCGTGTCTGTTGTACATACTGTCTTTAGCGCTGAGTGCAAACACACACACACACATTCACAAACTCTGTGATCCACGGAGGTGCCTCACTGATCAATAATTTACTGAGCGGAGAGAGAGGAAGGAAAGGTGGGCGGGTGAGAGAGAAAGACAGACAGAACAAGAGAGGAAAAAAAAGACAGATGAAGAGAGTGAAAACGCGAGTATGTTTATAAAGTCCACGCACAGCAACATGAACACACAGTGTGTAACAGGCATGTTAAATTACCACAGCAACTATCACCTATATGCCATTAAAAAATGTAAAATGCACTCATTATTTTCTGTGCAATTTACAAAGATTAAATTGCAAATGAAAAAGTATTTAAATAGTAATTTATATTAATTGCAATTAAAATAATGTGCAACACAGACAGTGTAATGTAAAGCAAAATATTTTCATAAGTAAACCGATCTCATAGTACAGTGTTATTAACTGCATTTACATTTTATGCATTTGCTTGTATCCAAAGCGTCTAGTATTGCATTTCAAGGCACACATTTACATTCTTATCAGTTCTTGCTTTCCCTGGGAACTACAGGAAAAGCTGTGCACGTAATTAGCTAAATGACATGCATTACATAGTATGATCTGAGTATGATCTCAGTGAGCGCTGGAGTGTGTGTGGTGAAGGTGTGAACATAATAATGACTTGATGAGCTAGTTTTAGTGTGTGACAACATAGAGGATATAGTGTCCTTTAATCTCCTCATATTATTCTAGTAAAGCAGCGGCAGGCCTTCTTTCACCGGAGGAGTCAGTCCCGTGACTGTGATTCTGTCATGCATAATATTCCACAGTTTAAACAAACTCTCTCTCTCTCTCTCTCTTCTGTCTGCCAAACACACACCCTCTCTCTCGCTTTCACACTCTCTCCTCCGCACATATAAAGACACGCAAACATTCACACAGATACTGTGAGAGCTGAAGAGACGAGAACGGTTGCACAAACATCCGAAACAACCACACGTACACACACACACACCGAACTCCCCGGGGCCCTAAAATCAAAAGACGAAGATGATTTCACAGATTCTGCAGGACTAATAGGAGATTCTCTTTCACACAAATACACACACACAAACAGACACATCAATGCAAGTAATGCATCATCAGAAGGAGAAATGACAGAGTGGGAGTTAAAACAGCTTTGTATAATCGTGTGTGTGTGTCTCAGCAAAGCTTAGATCTACAATCACACAGCCTGAGCTGGACTTCTTATGCATTTCAGGAGATAAGCTACACACACACACACACACACACACACACACAAAATCTGTCTGCTCTGCAGAATCACACATTGCTTCCCTGGCACAGCTTCAAACCATCTGCCAAAGGTCAAGGGTCAAATGAGAAGAAAGCTGTATATAGAGCACACGACACACATTTTGCAGGCAGACTGACTTAGAGGGTCACACACACATACAAACACGAATTCACACGTTAGGTCAACAAGGCATTAGAAAGGGAGAGAGATGGTTTAAAAATGTTTTCCTTCTCGCCGCATGAGCTGATGAAATTCAACCCGTGTCTCTGACACTGCAGAACCATATATCTGTGTCGTGTGTGTGTGTGTGTGTGTGTGTGTGTGTGTGTGTGTGTGTGTGTGTGTGTGTAGACAGACACACACACGTGCAGAGAGCTGGAATACGGCCCTCAGTGTGAACACATGCACGGATGGGGAGGGGGAGAGGAGTGCTTAAATAGAGCACAGTACACACACAACCAGAGAGAGAGAGAGACAAGACAGAGACGAGGCCAAGCAGAGACATCTGGCTTTAGTTAATG
>NC_138239.1:6372288-6857288 GCF_964197995.2 Scardinius erythrophthalmus
TGCCTCAAGGATGAGACGAGGGGGACATGTCAGACCTTTGCCATTGTTCCAGGCCACGCCATCGAGACCGAGTCTTTGCTGAAGGCTGTTCATCTTTGTTTCAAAGCTTTTTTTGTTTTTGATGTTAAATACACTCCCGCCTGGGAGTTTCTCCAGCATGCCATGTATCAAATTAATGGAAAGAGTCCTCCTCTGTACAATTTGAGGACAACAGTTGTTTCAGGCCCTCGTGATCTTTAGTCGCATTTTAAATGTTTGTTGCTGTTCTTAATAAATTAACACATCTTAATAAATGAATTCGTAATCGTATAAGTTCAAATGAGTTGCTTAATGACTTTTAAAGGTGCATTGTGTAATATTTACGAGGATCTGTTGACAGAAATGCAATATCATATAGGCCTACATAACTATGTTTTCAGTGGTGTATAAAGACCTTACTTAATGAACGTTATGTTTTTATTACCTTAGAAGTATACATTGTATAATTGTAATAATTGTATACAAAAAATTATTAAAGATATGTATTAAAAATGTAAAAAATTAAAAATTAAACGAGATTTAAATCAAATTTACAGTGGTCTCTCTGGTTTATTGTATTACAGAGACAATAATTATTTTATATTTGTAATATAACAAATATTTGTTACTAATTCTATTAAGGCAATGAGACACGAAATAACCCAGCATATAAGTAGGACTTAACCCAGCAAGAGGGTTAATTCCACCCACTGGTTGGGTCAAATGAATGACCCAGAAATATGGGTTAAATGGTAAAACCCAGCACTTGGGTCAAACCAACCCAGCGTGTGTTCTGTCCAATAGTGACCCAGCCGTGTGGTTAAGGTTGGGTTATTTTTTAACCCAGCAGTTTTTAGAGTGTACGTATATTTTTTAGCCAGTTTTACCAAACTTTCTTTTTCCTTTCAGAATGCCACATTTCAATTCCAATATATCCAGTAAACTGCAGTCTAATCTCATTCATATTGCATATGTGTTTTATTCTAAAGTAGCCTAATCTTTGGTTGAAATTGTTCTGTAATTTGACCTGCCATGATCCGCTGGGTACAGTCATCTGTGTAATATTGCTAAAAGCTGCTGTTAGTGGTTAATTCTGTACCACATGACTAAAGTGTATACTCGGAGTGGTTGATGTCATTGGGTATGACTGGTGTTGTCATGTGAATGGTAAAAATAAACTGACTTACGCAAGTATATTTAGGCTATATTTGTGTGCTAACAATGAGGAAACGATTATTCTTAATATCCACACCCTGGAAACATCTCAAATCGTATACCATACTGTATATAATCTTAGTTTTTGAATGTTTAGGAAATTCAACTGTCATGCGTTGGAAATGCATAAAGGAGATCACGTGGAATTTGGAAGTAGGCCTGACTGTCTACAAAAACCATAAAAGACATTTTCTGAATATTTACATTTATATTAATATAGCAAATTATATGTGATAACTTTACGAAATGTAAAGGTCTAGTTCTCCGTTTGTACCAGACAAGTGCAGTAATAGACAAAACACTATTTTAAACAGCTGTGGTTATTCTGCCACCTGCTGGTTATAGGTTGCGCTGCATGACTTGACTTGGTGTGCTTATAATAAACAGTGGCTCCAAAACTATTTTTAAAATGACAGTGCATTAGATAACACAATATTAAACCAATTGGGATCAGGCATCTGCTAGAAATGTACTTAAAACCCTCACACATTTTGCAGTTACTTTTAGAGGATGAATGACCTTCCCCTAAAGTTCACACTGGTATCATTCTAGATACAAGAGTAAAGAACGACATATAGTCCCACTTTATATGATACTCTATTATTGATGATATTCATATTAGCCTACACCACATACTTTTTGGGCCGTTATACCCAGGCAACAGGGAACGTTCTAAGAACTTTCTCTAACGTTCTAAAACGTTATCTCAAAGTTTTGAACAAACGTTCTTCTAGTAACGTTAATGGAACGTTCGATAAGAGTTATCCTTATCGATAAGAGTCCAGCTGGACTTTAATAATATTCTCAAACTGTTAGCACAAAAACGTTATTTATTTATTTATTTCTGAAACATTTTATTTGGATATTCACCTAACGTTTTTTTTATGCTACTACTTGTTTCAGAAAACATTAAAAAATAACGTTAACATAATGTTTGCAAAATTGAATGTTCCCTTAACGTTCGCATTACGTTTTTAAAACATTTATCGATTTATTTGAACTTTCAGAAATAACGTTTTCATAACTTAATGCCAACGTTAGCAATATTTTTGGTAGATGGGTAGCAGGTTCATCTGATCTTTATGGAAATAAAGTCGCAATTGCGTGTTATAAAGTCAGAATTCTGACTTTTTTCTCGCAATTGCGACTTTATAACACATAATTGCGAGTTTATCTCGCAATTCTGACATCTTTTCTCAGAATTGTGAGATATAAACTCACAATTGTGAGATATAAACTCACAATTGTGAGATATAAAGTCCAATTCTAAGGGGAAAAAAGACACTTTTTATTATTTTTTTTTTTTACCTCAGAATAGTTTATATCTCACAATTCTGACTTTATATCTCACAATTGCGACTTTTTTTATCAGAATTGCTACTTTATATCTCCCAATTGCGACTTTATTTCTCAGAATTGCTACTTTATATCTCGCAATTGCGACTTTATTTCTCAGAATTGCTACTTTATATCTCGCAATTGCGACTTTATTTCTCAGAATTGCTACTTTATATCTCGCAATTGCGACTTTATTTCTCAGAATTGCGACTTTATATCTCGCAATTGCGACTTTATTTCTCAGAATAGCGACTTTATTTCTCACAATTCTGACTTCATATCTCGCAATTCTGAGAAAAAAAGTCACAATTCTGACTTGATATAACGCAATTGTGAGAAAAAAAAGTCAGAATTGTGAGATAAAAAGTCGCAATTATTATTATTTTTTTATTATTCAGTGGCGGAAACAAGCTTCCATAGATCTTACCACACGTGGGTGAAAAAAAAAGGTTTGAGGATTGTTTACAAATCTCATGCCGCACGTGACAGGGGCGTTACCTTTGTGGAGCTCGACCCCCTTGTTTTTCCCCTCCATTCATTTCTCATTCAGTACTTCCTGTGAAAGATAAACAAATGGCGCTCCGCACTTCAAACCATAAAATGATTCAAAATGTAAGCCAAAAACGGAAATTTAAGAGTTCAAAATGCCCGGACAGAAGAAAAAATATAATGTTCGCTTTCCACCCGTGAGTATTTCTGTATTTCCAAGTTTGTATGCTTTGTGAATCCATAAACTCAGATGAGCGTCACTGAACATCTCATCCTTCTGATTTCCTCTTGGCCAGGGACGCATCAAGAAAATAATGCAAAAGGATACTGATGTTGGGCGAATCGCCACAGCTGTACCAGTCATCATATGTATCCTTTAAGCTCTGAGTGTTGAATGCTGGTGGGGAAGATTTGTTGTCAGGAGCCCTTTGAATAGTTTCAAGCATGTATCCAAAAGAGTCGATTCCTCCACTCTGACTCTTCGATTCTTTTGTTCTAACGATTCCTTAGTTCATAATTATAGAACGCTGTGATTGGCTAAAAACAATGTAATTGCGTTCTAAGAACAAACCACATCACTTAATTTAGTGGTTCCCAACATTTTTAATCCAAATGCCACCTTAGATAAAATCTACTAAATCCTATCTAGTTTTATCATTAGCCTACTACATGGTTTTAAAAAAATGGTAATGAACCTAAAATAGGGCTCATTCTCTTTATATAACATATCAAATCTGTTTTTATTTATTTATTTTGGGGCCTGAATTAGGCTGCATTTTCTTCATATAAAATATCCATCCTCCCTCCTTCCCTTCCTCCATCCCTTCCATCCATCACTATTCATCATATTGCTGTTATGGTCCATAACTGCACATTTAGCTAAGGCTTTAGAAATGTTCCTCAGATCTCTTCTCAGCATGACCTGTAAAATAACCCAATCCAGGAAGAGCAGAGTGATGTCCATCAATCACATGTGAGGTTCCTCCTGTCTTAAATAACCATTCCTATGTATTGTCCACTGTTATGTGAGTATGTGTCCTCCTGTCCGTCTGATTCTGTTCTTTTATTATACTTGGATAATCTTTGTAGGAAACAGTGCATCCATTCAGAGAGGTTGTTTGACTTCCTGAAGGATTTGGCAGATCAAGCCTCCACTGCGTCAACATCAGAGTGCAAAACTAAGGGCAAATGGCAGTCAAACAGGTACAGTATAATTTATTAAAATGTTCATGTGCCTAACAAATGAATGAAAGCTGATGCCATAAGTGTGTGTAGTATGAATGTAATCTGGATGTACTACATTCAGCATGCGCCCTTATCATGTGACCTACCAGCGTCAGTTACGTCGCTTCACTGCCATTCATAAATCCTCTCCCGTGGCCTCATGGGATAGTAAAGTGTCCATCATATGCACACTGCAGAATCTCACTGGAAGAATAAGGTCATCCGGGTACTTTTTGCCTACACTTTGAATTCGGACACACTTCTTTTTGGACATACTGTTTTTTTAATGTGATTGTGGATGCAGCCATTGTAATGAAACTATCTTCCTTTAGGAAACGGTGGCAAAGTGTGTCTATTAAAGCCAGGTCCCCTGAGAGGGAGGAGCCACCCCAAAATGCCACCGATGATCTGGTCATCGACAGTGATTCATCCAGTGTAAGTGACTGTGATTATGACATTTTACTGAAACAATGTTAACAATTTTGAATGGGAGATTCTTTCATGGTGTGACTCTTCATCAGGAGTCTGAGCTGTTCATCTGCTTGGAAACTCATTCACCTTGACCGGGCTTCTGAAAAGGTGAGATTTATACTGATAAGTTCATGTGTATAACTAACATTTTAACTATATCAATCCAGTGTTTCATTTTTCATTTTATTTTTAAGTTTCGGAAGACGCAGCAATCTCTCACTGAAAACTGCAGTATTATTTTTGAAGACCCAACAATGTGTTAGTTATTCTTAGCATCTGACATTAATATTTAATTTTTAATTTGTGAAATTGCTCTGTTGTGGTATTATAATGACCATGAAATTAATTATGTTTTTTTGTTTTCATTCTTATTTCAAGTTTTCCAGGGAGTTTTAAATTCCAATTGGGAAGAAAATAATTTGTTTATTATATAATAGAGATTTTGTGATAGAGCAGCGCCACTATTTTTTTTTTTTTTTAGTTGGATTCACAATTAAAACTGTAGTTTGACCTGTCTTATGTTTATAATCTAACATGATTCTCTAAGCTGTGACTTATGTGTTACAATATTTATAGATCAAGGTAAATATTTATTTTCTACCATCTTTAAATGCAAGTCACTGGTTTTGTTAACCATTAATTATCCACAGTAGGTTGCATATTGTATGACAAGGTCAATTGTATTTTATAGTGAATATTCTATAAAGTATATTTTAAGATGGCAATATTACACAGTATTGTATAAATATGCATTTCTACTCTTAACCTGACTACTGTGATGAATGACAAAAGAGACAATATGTGGTAAAAAGAAAAGTTTAAAATAACCAAGAATCTATTACAAATATTATTGCAAAATAATGGCTGAATAAAATATCTGAGGATAAATGTTTCAAAGGTACTTTTATTTTAAGTAAATGATGTTCTTTGTATGGTCACAAAGTGTGCAGAAAATATACATGAAAATAAATAAGTCAATAGGCTATAAACCTTTTTCTGGATCATAATTTGGGGCAACATATCCAATTTTTCTTCTGTTACTGAGGGACTTTAAATTGTTTTATGTTTTCCTTTTCAAGCATTTCAAACATAACAGAAGCTAAAACCAGTAAAGGCTGAAATACAGTACTTTCAGTAATACAAAGCAAACAGAAAAGCAGTGATCTAAAAATAAACAGTTGTGCATTTTACATGATTTTCTTTTTAATATAGTCTGTTTGACAAAAGAAACAGGCTTCCCGCAGCTTGGTTTTTTTTTCCTCAATGAATATAAATGGAGTAAAAATCACATGTTCAATACTATTAGATGAAATGACAAAAAACAATGTACATGAATAATTCCGTTTCAATCAAAAAATAAAATAAAAAAACATTAAGTGGTCTGATATATATCTTTATTTTTCCTTATCCAAACCATCACGAAGATCCAATTTTTAATAACTCTGACAAAAACCGCCCAGTGCATAAGGGCACCATTCAACCCTGTGAGCCTTGACAGAACAGGACAGAAGTGCCATCAGAGAGTTACCATGCTAAAACAAGTATTTTATATTACACACATACACAGATATTTCATATGACCCAAGTCTCCCCTTTAGCACTCTTTTCATCTCGTTCAGTTCTGACTTTTCGATCTTTTTCTTTATTTACTGTAAACATAAAAATCATCCAAATAAAGAGGCGTAGTAATGGAACAATGTGATGCCTGCCGTTCAGTAGAGTCATATTTAGATCTTTCTCTTATTTGTAGGTGGAGCGAAATGAAAAATAAAAACATTAAAACAAAGAAAAGAGCCAAAAAGAGCGGCCGCTACATCCTGGCCTCAGCAGAGTCGTGCGCCGTAGCCAAATGTCTGTTTAATAGCGTGGCAGTAGTACCTCTGCCAGCCATCTCGTGTTCGTTCCTCTTCACTCTCAGGAACTGCCCGACACTCAATCTTTAACTCCGTCTCATTACCCTTGTCTGTGAAAGTCAATGTGACCGTCGCATAGTGCTCTGAAATGAAAAGGACAGACAGCGAAGGTGAACAATGTTTCTCAAAGTCAACTGGCACACGGTAAATGAGAGAGCCAGTAAATATATTTATTATGTGACTTGCATAAAAATAAAATAAAAACTATGGAATTTCAGACTTAAACCACATTATACATGGTAAGAATTTCTTCTTCTGTCATATAGTTAACTATACTACCTGTCAAAAGTTTGGGGTCGGTAGAAGTCTATTCTGCCCACCAATGCAGCATTTATTTGATCAAAAATACAGTTAAACGGTAATATTGAGAAATATTACAATTTAAAAATAGCAGCAAAGCTGAATTTTCATTATTCCAGTTTTCAGTGTCACATGTTCTTTCAGAAATCATTCTAATATGCTGATTTGGTGCTCAAGAAACATATTATAATTATCAATGTTGAAAACAGTTTGATACGGTTTGATAAAGGATTCAGTCTCTCTAAACTTTCCAAAAGCCTCCTCTTATCAGATTGGTCAGATGGCCCAGTCTGTTGTGATTGGTCTACTCTGCTCTTATTGGTCAAATGGCCCAATCTGGGGCACGTTTAAGTTCAAAACGGTGCGCAACGTTTTGCTACGGTTTCTGGGTTGAACGTCCTGTTTCCTGGAAACGGCGTGCACCGGGGTTTGAGATACGTTTTCTCTTGTTTGGTAGGTGTGTCAGAACTGCAGTCCAATCAGCAGCAACATGTATATAAAGCACGCGGTATTAAAGTGAACTCGCACAATGGGTTCAAGGAAAGTAATTTACAAATGTGCTCGATGCAGCTCGGTATACGCAACAAATGAGGATATTAGAAGACATGTTTGTCGTAAGTTTTATTGTAAAAAATATAGGATATCAACATAATGATGTAGTTGTTTCTATTTTTAGCTTCATTGCAAGTGTATGACATTTGGTATAGAAATAAACAATGGTAATTAAGTGCTTTTCCTAAAAATGTGAATTAAAACGGTATTAAAACAGTATGAACTACAAATAAAGTCAGTATGTGAGGCTAAATAGATGTTTTTTAGTCTGAATTAGGTAAGATGTGTGCTTCCATTTCAGTTTCAGCAATCCCTTAACTCGATTGGGATGTTCTTTTGTTCTGGGCGGCAAGTGCAGTAACTGTAACATCGGGCATATTTTGTAGTATTAAACACATATTTATACCGACTTCATCAGGCTCCGAAAATTCTTCACAAAGAACACAAAGAATGGCCTTCTCAGCTGCCATAGTTGCAACTCTTGCGTCATCAGAACAGTGTGTTCAACGCATCACCGTTTCTGTTTAAAAAACGTTGTGCAACGTTTTGTCGGAGCTGAACGCAGCCCTGGTGTGATTGGTCTACACTGCTCTGATTGGTCAAATGGCACAGTCTGTTGTGATTGGTCTACTCTGCTCTGATTGGTCAAATGGCACAGTCTGTTGTGATTGGTCTACTCTGCTCTGATTGGTCAAATGGCACAGTCTGTTGTGATTGGTTTACTCTGCTCTGATTGGTCAGATGGCCCAGTCTGTTGTGATTGGTCTACTCTACTCTGATTGGTCAAATGGCACAGTCTGTTGTGATTTGTTTACTCTGCTCTGATTGGTCAGATGGCCCAGTCTGTTGTGATTGGTCTACTCTACTCTGATTGGTCAAATGGCACAGTCTGTTGTGGTCAGAAACCAAATGGCTGTTAGCAAATCTGAATTTTAGCTCTTTCTCAGCATGTGATACACAGTGATACCAACAGTAACAATGGCTTGGGTTTTACTGTATCAATCTCATCCTATTGAATGCATCAAAACAGTTAAACTTACTGACCCCAAACTTTTGAATGTAGTGTATGTGACATTCTCACAAAATGTCCAGTGTTCAGTCTATTCCCTCCACACTAATAGCTCAGTTGCTGTATGGGAAAGTCTCTTAGCAGCCGACGCTTACATTGCTACTGTAGCAACCAATGTAGATATACCAGATACTGAATACACCGTCTAAACAAATGTATCTGATTTCATAACTTGCAAAATGCCAGTGTGGACAGTCTATTGTTTGCAGTGTGAACAAAGCTGGTTTAACTTACCACAAGGCCATGTATTGTACCTCCATTTCATGACTATCTTCTGCTCAGGTACCTGTTAAACCCACAGTACATGTTTTCAGAAATCAATCATCACTGTCAGTCATCAGTGAATGTACTTTTAGCTGAGCCGTCATCACGCTTTATAATTGGGAACTGAAGTCTCACCAGTTCCTGGAACTCTCCGTTCACGTTTCCGTCCAACAGGCGAAACTTCCCACCTTTTTCAGCCTCAACCATGGCACCACTGCGTGTGAAAGCCTGAACCATCTGTAACACACAATTTGGCATTCTTCTCAAACAAATGTAATCACTAATGAGAAGGGCTCTGTCATTCGATAATAAGAGCCCAGGGAGTCTTCACTATAGTGGAGATGCAACTAATGGCCTGTCAGCTGTGGTGGTGGTGGCAGAAGACTCACCTCCTGATTGAGAAACACCCTGTAAAGCTCTTCTGGTGAGGTGAGGAAAGTGTCCTTTAACGAAAACTTGCAGGTGGGGATTTTAACCCCTGTGTTGGAAGGAGGAGGAGCAGCGCTACATGAGCCAATCTAAAAATACAATTACACACAAATGATGAGTTTGAGCTAATGGATCTGATGAATTAAGCTCAGTCAGCTGCTTTTACGTCAGTTGTGCTTCGGCATGAATAAATCAGATTGTTTGAGGAATCACTATGGTTGCCACATCGGAGCAGATCTGTCAAGCTACATTGAGCCCCACTGATAGTAAAACATTTTTAAACAAAGCATATATTAAGGCGGGCAGATTTCTGAAAAAGAAACCAGGGGGATTTTCTAGTTCAGTGGACAAAATGTAATTGAAATCTCACTTGTTATCTGTGAATTTAAAAACAGACAATACATTTTTGTATGTTTTTATTTTTGTGGGTATCATATGCTATTATATATCTTTCAAACTGACTCTAGCTGGTTTTAAAACAATTCATCAAAAATCACATTATAGTTAGTAACCATTTCAAATAGCAACAGATGTGAACATAAAATTACAACTTTACACATTATACAAATGAAATTATACACATGTGATAAACTGTTTTAATTTTTTATACATCCTCTAATTGCATTTAATATTTTGTGTTCACAAACTGTGAATGTACAGTATGCAGCAGAGAGTATCTACAACACTATTTATTGCAGATACAAGCCACCCATGATATCTAGTAGCCAAGGCTTGTTTGCTGACATATGCATGAACAAATGCCATAAGCCTGGATTTTCCTGTGAAATCCAAACTGACAGCTCAAACCATGAATCATTATTGTAGGCTTGATCGGACTGAATCAGGATAAAGAAAGAATATGAATTTGAACATGGATTTTTTTTAGCATTCCATTACATAATATAGCTGACATGATGATTTATCAAAAAATAATGGCACTAAAATATATCTGGACACTTAAGTGTGTATAAATGTCTTAAAATACATTTTCAAATTGCATTATACATCAAAAAACAAATGGCATTTATATAATGAAAGACAGTAAAGAATTTTTTTTTAATGATAAAACAATAGATTTAATGTTCAAAATTAGAGCTGACTTCATAAAGCCACCAAAAATTACATTTACTACTACTACTACTAATAATAATCATGAAAAGAGTTAATAGAAAAAGATTTAAATGACATGAAAAGAGTTCAGAGAAAAGGTCCAGCATTATACATTTTACATATCTGTACTTTATATCTGAGTTTTTTTTTATTTTGGGAAACTTTTACTTTACTGCACTGATAATATCATACTTTTTCCTACTCGTTCCTCTGTATTTTGAGCTGAAGAACTTGTCACTCACTCTGAGAAGCGTTAGCAGTGTCCGATTCATAAACAAGCTGATTCTTTTCAATGAACCTGTTAAATCGGTTCGCAAATCGCACTGAACGAATTGTAAATTTAAATTGTAAATGAAAGTCATATGTATGTCACAACTGTCAGTTGTTGTTTTTTAACTAAATCTGCGGTAAAAGGGCGTTGTTTAAATCCATTGTATGAAATGCTTGAATGTGCACATGACCACATTTGTGTATCACCGTCTGAACAGGGAAGATTTTAGGTAAAAACTAAACATAACGTTAAAATAAAGCAAATTAATAATGCCCATGCATCTTCCCCACTGCCGTAGCAGTTTCAAGTGATGTAAAGCTAGTATGTTTGTCTTAAAGGTCCCGTTCTTCGTGATCCCATGTTTCAAACTTTAGTTAGTGTGTAATGTTGCTGTTAGAGCATAAATAATATCTGTAAAATTATAAAGCTCAAAGTTCAATGCCAAGCAAGATATTTTATTTAACAGAAGTCGACTACAGTGAACGGCTCGTTTGGACTACATCCCTCTACTTCCTTCTTTAATGATGTCACCAGAACCGTTTTTTGACAAACCTCCGCCCACAGGAATGCTCCCTCAACTCTACTGGCTACTTGCGCACTTCTTATAACTTAGCCTAGTGTTTACTCAGCTCTTACTGTGATTTTCTGAAGTAAAACTGACGCTTCATCTTTTGTGTGATGTACAATAAACTTTATTAAACTCATCAGTATGTTTGATCATCATTCAGACAGAAGACTTGTAGGCTATTAATAAATAATGGATACATACAAGCAGATGACAAATACGTTATAATAACCGTAATTAAACTACTAAACTATACCTGTTTCATCTCTATACAGCACTCTGACTCTGTAGGCATTATTGTCCGACTCGAAATAAACACCGTTACTGAGAGTTTCTGATATTATCATCATTCCGTGAGATGTTATTGTCCTGACAGACTGAGCGCGAGCTCGTGAAGCTCCGCCCCCTGGGTCGTCCAGCAGCAGCTCATTTGCATTTAAAGGGTACACACTAAAACAGCTCGTTTTTCTGAGCCCCAAAAAATGTCAATTTAAACATGCTGTAAAAAATGATCTGTTGGGTATTTTGAGCTGAAACTTCACATACACACTCTGGGGACATCAGAGACTTATTTTACATCTTGTGAAAAGGGGCATAATACGGGACCTTTAAACTGTTAACATATTTTGCCCTGTGTGATGTCCGTTTTATTTTGTATATTTATCAACACATTTAGTTTTTCCTCATTTTTATATACTATATGGTATATTAAGTTATTTTCACTTGTTCACACATGTGAATTATCAGTGAATAACAGGTTTTGGTAATAATGTTTTCTTACTTACAGCTCAATGCATTAAGTGTCTGCATAATCTTCCTTATTGACTAGTGCTGGTTAATTGACATCCACAATAATTCATAATGATTTCAGACTGAGCAGTAAGCTATTTAACCTGTTAAGCTGCAAGCCCACTTTTGAAAAATCCCCAGAAATGACATACCCACACTGAAACAGATACAGTTCATGAACCCTTTGCACTAAAAGCACAAGTATGATCTCATTTGAAAGCTGACACCTGGCAGTTTATTGTAAATGTAGAATTAATTATTGTCATAATGAATTTTTTTTTTATAAATAGCTTTAAAGTTTTGTAAAGTTATTAGAAATTTATTTTTATGAAACATCTTCATGAAAATAAAATTGAAGTTGACCCTGTAGCAATCTAGAAATGCACTACAGCTAAAGCCACATGTCTAAACATTTTATGTTTAAAATCTGAAGATGATAAGTCTAAAACTCTGTATTTAGTTCATTTTTTTCAAGATAGAAGCACCTAGAGCTAGCTAGCATGTTAGCTTAGCACACCATCAATACATAACAATTTATGAGATTAAAACCATGTTTGTGCTTCAAACTTACTTTAAAACGCAAGTGAAGTGTTTTAAATAATCTTCTGTGATCTAATTTGACATCAGATAAAAAAAATCTGACAGAAAATATACTATTTGATCATATTCTGCACAATGATGGTCTATAGATTAGCATTACATTATACATATAATCTATTATTATTAAAATACCTGGCGTGGCTTGAAAAACACAGGTAACTCGAATATCATTGCAATCATGTTTATTGTCTTCAAAATATCTGTATCTGCATGATACAGCGCTATCTCTTGTTAGCTTTGTGTGTATCTCTGGTATCAGTGACGTCCTGGAATGTCACATGATTATGGCTCTTCTTCATGTCCCATATATGGGTTATTATTGTGCTTATAGCGCCCTCAGGCTTCTGGTATGAATTGAAAACCCAGTAAATGAGAGTGCCAAACGCTCATAAAGATTACATCGACGCATTTGGGTATAAATTCAATAAATATTATTCCTGTCAATAGAAATCTGATGTAAACCTATGAGAATCTATCAATATTTCTCCAAATCTGCACATTTTTGAGCTAAAAGCCCTGAGGGACGTTGTTTTGTGTATCGCTGTCATGACGACAGCACGGGAGTTTTTTATGAATGAAAGCGGCTGACGCGCATAATTCATATTAAAGGTATCGACTCATTTTTTCATTTCATAACTCCTGACAGAAATTTAGAAATAACTGTCGCTATAAGTTTCTCAGAATACAATAGTGGTCAAATACTGAAACTTGAGTATTATATCTTTTTAATGATGTATAGTTTGTCAAGGCATAACATTAAATCTGATAGTAAATTTGAACTAAATAAAAAAAAAAACCGCTTCAGTGCGCGGGCGCACTGGCAAAGGTTAACAGGTTAAGCTATATTGAAGAAAATCGAGACACTTTAAGGCTCACCTGAGTTTTGCTGGTCTTAGTTGTTCCCTGGGCTGTTTGTTTCGTCACACCATTGGCTGTGGGCAGGATCATGCCCTGTGTGAACTCTACAACAGATAACAACAGATTATAGCAATCCACATCCAACAGACAACACTGCCACAGGAATACCATCAGTTTTGACAAATCAGTGAGACGTACCTGTTTTGAGGAAGCCCACATAGCCGGCCAGCGCCGTGCGAATTTTATCGGCTCCCTCCCTCCTCATCAGAGAAAGCAGCGCTGTCTCAGGCTCATCTTTACAAAGACTCACACTGACCTGTGTGTGACCCCGAAAAAAATACTCATTATCATCACTTCCACAATCTATATACTCAGCATGACTATTTAGTTATTCACATCCAATAACAACTAGGGCTGTGCGATTAATCATAATTTACTTTCGATTTCGGCTAAGTAAGGATTAGTCTGCAGTGTTTCCCCTAGGATATTTTTCAGGGGAGGGGGGGTTAAACTGAACTATTATTTTGACGGGTTGCCGTGAGTTTCCTTTGAGTTTCTGTGTTTATGACATGATGATAGTTTTTCTCAAATGAAGCGGTTAAATGCTTACTAATTGACTGTCAGAGCGGATCTAGAGTCTGGAGAGGACGTTCATGCATTCGTGTCCTCTTGTAGACAAAAAAACAGCGCGAGCGTCACACGTGCTTCAGTGTGTGTGTGTGGTAAATGAAACTGCCCATTGGCTGCACCATTCATTCACACAAAATATGCAGGATTCGTATTTAAATAGTCTTTTAGGTTTAATATTCACACACACTAGTCTATATCGCGATTTGATTTAAAGTATACTGAACTGCTCTCTATTTATTCATCAAAAAATGTAATTAAAAATTCCACGTTATACAGTAAATTCTGTTTTTATGACTTGATTTCGTCTCCCGCAAAACAATGGTAGGGGAAACACTAGTCTATATTTAATGTATACAGCAGTGTTATTTTACAACATTTGATTGCTTTATTTAATTTCTGTTCAAGGCTATTACTTATCTGAATACCACTGTTGTACATCTTTCAGAAAAACCTAAAGCACCTTATTTTTCAATTTATATTTTTGTTCTGTTGTATTTATTTGTCGGTTTTGTTTGTAATTCGTTTTTTTGTTCTTATTTTATTGCTGACTGTTTAATTGTCTTCTGTAACAGTTCTGAAGAACTTTTACTTACATTAGGTAACCCAGTATTAGTTAACCTAGTATTAGTTTTTGCTGAATAATTGTGAAATTTCACTGATATCTAAAATGAAATACACATATGAAATGAAATACGACTTTGATCATATCACCCACCAATAATTGTGTTAACTAATCATGATTTCAAAATCATGATTATTGCAATAATCGAGCAGCCCTAATAACAACAACAACAAAAAATAGATACTTTTGTTCCAGATACTTTAGATCAGTGGTTCTTAAAGGGACACTTCACCCATTTGCATTAAGCTTTGCATTGTTAGAAACCCAGTCATACTATTGAATGGTCGTGCAACACTCTCTCATTTTCCCCTGAGATGGGAGAAATCTGTTATTTACCTCTTACACTTCCTCCTACAATGACGCAAAAATCGTCATTTTGCGTCATTGTAGGAGGAAGTGTTAGAGGGGGGGATTTCTGTTAAGACTACAGACACTAGTTTCTCATCTTTCCCAGGGTGGGGCGCGCTCACGCTACAGACCTATTACAGATCAGTGGGTGGGACTTTACTCTCTGAAACTGAAAGCAATATCCTCCATCTTGTTTGAAGCTAAGCTAACAGGCGCTGTGGAGACAGATGTAAAGTTATGACAATAGCGGAGGAGAGTGCTCAATATGATATAGAAGAAGAGGATTTCGGAAGTCTGATGCTTGAATCAGGTGTTTGTGGCTACCTTTACAAGCCGCATTATAGCGAAGAGCAGCCGAGGCAGAAGACCTGCCTGCCGCGGACGAGGAGCCCGGACTGGCTCGGGTTAGGGCGGACCGGTGGCGCCGGTGATCTCACAATGCAGCTACGAACCGCTACGAACACAGAGATAGAGTCCGTCTGCGGCAAAGAATTTCAACGATGACAATTTCTCCTGGACGAAATCTCTGAATCAGACGAGGACACGGACGTTTGTGTTGAGAACTATCCTAGTTTCGCACCGCATATGTTCTGACTGAACATCCAGGTACCATGCAATAATTCACCTTTTCGAAAGAAATACAAACGAGGAGTAATGCACTATATGAGTTCGCCAACTAACTAGACATTTTGTGTGAAATTGAAATGAATTTCAAGCTCTGGTAGTAGCTAGCCTTGTAGACGGAAGAGTGATTTCTCTTATAGGCAGATATGCGCTTTCTGGATTAGTGGGAGTGGCTTGCGGAGCTGTGCAATGTGGTGCATTGTGGGAGTTGTTGTCTTTCATACAAATGCGTTCTGAAGTTATTTTTTGTCTTTTCTCGTTCACGAAGGCACCAAATTCAAAAATTATTTTACATTTCGACTACATATATGACCCACTTTAAATAAAAAAACAATGTTCAAATGGGTGAAATGACCCTTTAACCTTTTTGACTCCAAGACCCCCACTGTCCACAAGAATTTTCGAAGGCCCCATGACTTTTCCAGTTGTTTGTGATTTACTAAGGATTAAGGATAAGGATTTTTTAAAAATATTTTTACTCACAATTTCTTATACTTTGGAGCTTGGCTTAAAGGGTTAGTTCACTCACCCTCATTTTGTTCCAACCTCGTAAGACATTAGTTCATCTTCAGAACACAAATTAAGATATTTTTGATGAAATCTGAGAGCTGTCTCACTCCTTCATAGGCTGCTAGGCAATTTCGTTCTGCCGGTCCAGAAAAATGAGTAAAGACATCGTTAAAATAGTCAGTGACTACAGTGGCTCAACCTTAAGTTTATCAACCGACGAGAATACCTTTTTGTGCGCAAAAAACCCCCAAAATAACGACTTTATTCAACTATTAATTTTCTTCTGTGTGGGCCTCTGAGTTCGTTCACAAGAGCAACACGACGCATGCGCGAGAACTGAGATGACGACGCTCACGATCATCTGATGGGAAAGAGTGAAAGGTAAGCCATTCATTTTGCGGCATTGGTAAGGCACTTCTACGTTTTCTCGTTGGTTTCTCACGATTCGGACATCCAGGAAATGCACACTTTAGAACCACTTTAAACACTACATCGAGACCCATCTGTATCATCTTCTCAGTTCTCGCGCATGTGTCGCGGCGCTCTCGTGAACTCACTCAGAGGCCCACAGAGAAGAAAATGAATAGTTGAATAAAGTCGTTATTTGTTTGTTTTTTTGCGCACAAAAAGTATTCTCATCACTCAACAATGTCTTTACTAACTTTTCTGTGCCGGCAGAATGAAATTGCCTAGAAGCCTATGAAGGAGTGATCCAGCTCTCAGATTTCATCAAAACTATCGTAATTTGTGTTCCGAAGATGAACGAAAGTCTTATGGGGTTGGAACAACATGAGGGTGAGCAATTACTGACAGAATTTTCATTTTTGGGTGAACTAAGCCTTTAACTAGAAAATGTACATTCATTATAAAAGTGCTCATGGAGATTTTATTTACATGACATTTCCAGGTCTAGAATTCAGACTTTCAAAATGAGCCTTCCTCATATATCCAGGTCATCCAAGGGAATGGAAAAACTGGTTCTTTAAAAACAACAAATGAATAAAAGTAAGAAATATCTTAATTTTAATTAAGTCATCTTTCTTGAGGCCCCTCTGGAAGTTTGCTAAAGCCCCTTATTGGGCTCTGTCTGCTTAATTGAGAACCACTGCTTTAGATTCTCGAATACATCAGTGTTTAAAGGGGCTATACGTAGAATCCACAAACACTTGTTATTAGCGACACCGGTGGCCATAAAGTGAACTGCAGCCAGCAACTTACTACTTGTGCTCGCATTCCTCCACACGTAACGCACAAGACTGAATGTGAATACTCACAAATACTGTTCTTTTTCGTTCTTCGCTTAGAAGTAAAAAAGAAATACCTTAGCAGCGATATACTTTTAACGAACATCCTGACACCGTCCACGATACTGAGAGCAACGTTTAGATAAATATGTAAATATGTGCTGTGCGCTTTCCTTTTTTAATAAAAAAACAACAACAAACATGACAGCTCTGAGAAAACAGCAGTTAAGAAAGCATCTGATCATAGAGATGTGGATATGTTTGCACCAGCTCTGCGATTCACTGGCATCATGTCGACAGATGAGATAATTAAAATTACACTTATGATAGTTTGATTATAAAGTATGTTTGAGACTATATAGATCTGACTGATACTATAGTTTGAATTAAACCTTTTTCTTTGCAAGACACATTGACATTACAGAATGGCTCTTTCGGCATTATCCTGAACATTGTATAAGCATTTGTTCATGTGTCATTGAGCAGATGAGAGGCTCTTGAAGAGTGCGTTAACGGCACATAATTTTGATTTTCCTGGCAAAAACTTCCCAAATCCTTCAAATAAAAATCAGTCTACACTACAGGCTTTCATAGACAACCTAGTTTTGTTACAAGCTGTTCACACATTGGCAATAAAAAAGCGAGTAATACATGATAATTCTTACATATAGCCCCTTAAAATAAATTTACCATGTTTACAATATACACTGCAATTGTAGTCTTCTGTAAAACCTTCAAGTTAGTGATGCTACAGTATATAAAATGCTACGTGAATGAGTTAACTTACATCAAGGTCGTCCATGTCATTTTCATCCGAAAGGTTTGGAACTTCAATGTTCCCCTTGTATTTGATGCCTGATTTTGATGTCCCTGTACAAACAGACAGCCCAAATCATGTACATGAATATTAAAGCCAAGTAAACTAAATAACGGCTTCAATTAGACATTTACTTAGAATTTCTCTAGGTCATATTCATCTTTAAGGCCTATTCACACCAAGAGCAAATAAAATGCATTCCTTCCTATAGATCTATTTACACCAGGGATGAACATCAGGCCAAAAAACTTAGCACTTTGGGATTTTGCTTTAATATAAAGTGCGTTACAAATAAAATGTATTATTATTATTATACAAAAATTAGTTATATAGGTGGATTTTTCTTTCTTTGCTCAGTGAAACTAACTGGAAATAAGATATCCGTTTTCAGTTTAAGGATGTGTGTTATCAGTATAACCAGCTGTTTACAGAGCAGACACTCCACTTAACTGCATTTAAAAAAAGAAAAATATATACAATATATATATATATATATATAATTTTTTTTTTTTTTGACGCCTTGTATTTTGCATTAAAGTGCTTTTCCATGTTGTTCCTGGTGGGAGAAGACTTAAAGGTATAGCGGAGGATGTTTTACTTCCTGGTGGGTAACCTAAACTATTGGTCCTCCTAATTGTCAATCATTCTGGTGAATCAATCAAACTTTTCAAAAAGTGGAGAGGGCGGGTCTTATCTAAAATTCGGAAAGATCCTCCGCTATACCCTTAAGTTAGCAATAGCTGATCCACAGTTATTCCACACATATTTCCTCACCTGTCCACGTGGCCTTCAGATTCCACTCGTAGAAGAATATCAGCTTCCCTTTGCGATTATTGATGGATGCTTCTCCCTCCACCTTGCTGACCTCAGTGATCTCACACTTGCCTTCTTCATTCTCCACCCACAATCCCATGAGCAGCTCCTTCAGCTTCTCCGATGACCAGTTTGTGGCGTCCCTCTCCGTCCTAGTAACACAAAGCACATCCACTGATATTACTCCCTTTTTTTTGCAGGGCTTAATGCTAAGGATTTTTCTACTGGTCAGTGGTTCAGATTTTTACTTGCCCTGGCAAAATTTTCACTGGTCCCACTAAAGAAAAAAGAAAAAAAAGAATTTTCTATGACTTAATCAGTTGTTTGTGATTACTGCACACAGACTTAGATGATAAAAAATAGAATATATATTATTTTTTATAATCATATCTATACAAATCATTGATGTGGGTTTCCATGTCAGGTATCAGAGTTAATAGATTCAAATATTAGGCTATAAGTTTTAGTGTACAAAAGTCTCCAAGGCAAGAAGACATAATTATGTCCTGAGATTTTAATCCATTTAATGAGGAAACTGTTTTTCTATTTTACAAGCAATACCTTTAGCGTGAAAGTAACGTTTCCAGGCCTTTAAATCACAATAGTAATATTTATTATTGATATTTCCAGGTTGACTGTGAATAGTTCTTGACAAAACCTAGCTTTAATATGACTGTAATGTTGAATACATCATGTTGAAACTAGGATCTATAGGGTTTGCTGTCAACAGTAAAAAGCAATTTAAACTTGTGGATGGAGATGCTGACAAACACCAAGAAATGATTTAAATGCTTCAGCTTCCCCAATTAATGTCTGTTTCCTCAATACACCTTCATAAGCAGTGTTAACCTCATAACCCACCCACTTCAACATTTAACTAGCTCTAAGAAAACTGTCTGAGCGCATCTCTTCCTCAGTAACATTCAATGTCCAAGCTGCCGAGACACTGCAAGAGCACAACCGAAGCGACAGCTGACAACCCAAGAAATAAAAGGGTAAACAAGATTTTCGTCAAATTATAGAAATATATCGACCAGAAAAGCGTCACATGAAAGATGCGGCGAAAGCATGGCATGAATAAACTTGCGACGACGCTAACGGCCCATTAGCCAGATACCAGAATAAACCCCCAAAAAAACGAATTGAACTTTCTCGGTTTCTCTAACTGTTCAGTTGCCAGAACTATGTTTTCTTCGGTCGAGAGTGCTCGTGAGGCAGTTGATTCACAGACGACAGCTAGGCGGGTGTTCTTTAGCATGTTAGCATCAAGATGGCTTGAGTAAGTGTGCGAATGTGCCGGTTGTCTCTCACCAGTGCCAGTTGTTGACGTTTGTGGCATCCGCTCTCTCCTCCACGATCCAGCGAGGGTCCCCTTCTCCCCACTTCGCCATCCTGATTTAATACAGATATTCTGAATTCAGAATGAATGAATGACTGAAGCTACGGAGTCTGACACGAGCGTGCTCTCCTCTCGCTTCTGGAATCCTCTCGACTGATGCCTCGGGTTTTGCTGCTCGTAGAAATTACTGGAAACGGAAGTCGCGCACAAACTAAGCACTCCGTGCTAAACACAAGGCTTGGACGATGATTCCGCATTAACTTGGAGAAATGTGTCTGTTTGTAGGTATTACACAGTTTAAAAAATATTTATTTAAATAAAGACAGTAGCATTGTATTTTTTAAAATACCATTTAGAACCACGTAAATTCTGAACTGATTTAGTTAGCTGAATTCAATGTGAAATGTAAGCTACAATGCTAAATGTAAAATGGATGTATGTAGGCCTAAGTGGCAGATCACTTGTCTGAAAATACGGGCCTTGTTTTTGCAATAGCACGAATAGTTGGGTCAAGACTTGCTCTCTGGTACATAAAAGAAGAATTTTGGGAACTAAATAGTTGATGGGTCCCCCTGACTTCCATGGTAGCTAGGGAAAAAATACTATGGAAGTCAATGGGGTCCATCAAATGTTTGGTTACAAACATTCTTCACATTATCTTCTTTTGTGTTCAGCAGAAGAAAGCAATTCATACAGGTTTGTTATGTTTGTAACAACTTGAGGGAGAGTAAATTATGACAGAATTTTCATGTTTGGGTGAACTAGGCTACATTTAAATTTTAATGTTACTATTTATCGCGTTGGTTTCATTTCAAGTCAAGTCAAGTCACCTCACCTTTATTTATTTAGCGCTTTTTACAATACAGATTGTTTCAAAGCAGCTTTACAGTGATAACTGGAAAATAATGCAACAAAGTTTGTTTCGGCTGTACAGCAGATCTAGAAGAAAATAGTGTCAAAGTCCAGCTTGAGTAAGTTTATTCATTTTTGTTGTAACAAAAATATTAATTTAGTTGATTTATCTATATAGCCAGTGATGTCATTGTCCAGCTCAGTTCAGTTTTCATATAATGGTGTCAATGCAGACAGATCAATAATTTTGTTGAAAATTAATATGAATTTAAATGTTAATTCTAGTGTGTGCAATGGCAAAAGAGACATAATAATTGGAATTAGAATGGAAGTGAATTAGGCACAGACAAAAAGCTGCGTTTCCGACCAAGATTGATTGTTGATCATTGTATGTCTATTAGTCATTTGCATATCAAATACATTTTGCATACAAATCATTTTAAACTAAAAATATATAATACATAATAAATCATATTAAATAAATCACTTAATTGCTGAACTGTAACAAGTAACCAGTTCTGACAGACAGACAGACAGACAGTAAACCTCTATTGGCAGCACACAGATTTATAGTTCTGTCAAGAAGTTTGGCATCATTTCAGAAAAGCCAAGGACAAGAACTACTAATATTGCGACACAAAAGTACACAAAAGCAGATATTGCAAAGTGCCGTTTCTTTGGAACAACATTTAAAACAGGAGAACAAATAGCAATTTCATGCTATTCAGCAGGTGAGATTCAAAGAAAGGACATTATTTATCATGTGAAGTATTTGTGTGTGTGATAGAGCTGTGTTTCTCAACCGTGGTCCGTTAGGACCCCCAACACTGCATTTGAAAGTGTCCTCTTTCTGACATTCCCAGTTTCTTCTAATGAGCTGACCAGTTGAATCAGGTGTGTTTGATTAGGGAGACAAAGAAAATGTGCAATGTTGGGGGTCCTTTATTAGCAGGGTTGAGAACACAATAATCATGTGATATCATTTGTTTCTCTAACACCATTTACACATTTGTCTTTTCAATGTACAAAATTAATTATTACCAACGGATTACAATTTGAAGGTTTCTTGTACACTAGATGGTGAGTCGGTGCGAGCAAGGACTACTCTGCAAAAGCAACAGCACTTTACATGTTTACTGGTCTGGTGAACAGAAGATGTTTCAGGACTTGTTCATTGGATGTGTTTATGACACTGAGATCACTCACCCTGAGCTTTTTTCTTCTGCACAAAGGCACAATGAAGCTCCTGATTGTAGCTGTACTCGTTGGACTGTGTCTTGCCCAGCATAACCCAAACACTAAACCTAATAGGACCTCCATTGTTCATCTGTTTGAGTGGCGGTGGGCAGATATAGCTGAAGAATGTGAGAGATACCTGGCACCAAACGGCTACGGAGGAGTTCAGGTGTGGTTACAAATCTATTTTTAAGGAGCAGTATGATCAATGTGATGTTATGAACTTTTAGAGGAGTTGTTTACAGAAGGTTATGAATTATGAAAGGTTAGAAAAATGTCCAAAAACAGTTGTCTTTGATTTGACAGATCTCTCCCCCCAGTGAGAGCATTGTGTTGACCAATCCTTGGCACCCTTGGTGGCAGAGGTATCAGCCAATCAGCTACAACCTGTGCTCCAGATCAGGAACTGAGGAAGAGCTGAAGGACATGATCACACGCTGTAACAAAGTTGGGGTACTGCAAAACTACTGTAAAAATCCTCTTATTTTTACAGGAAAAGAAAAAAACCTGGCTGTTGTGGTTGCCAGAATAATACAGTAACAATTTAAACATTAACAACCTGTATGTTTTACAGATTAAAACTGTAATTTACAAAAAAAAAAAAAACTAGCAATGCTGAACTAGCAAGGCCACGCTGCTGTAAAAAACTATTTTGTACATTTAACATATACTGACAACCACATAATAATGCTTCTGGTAAAGAGAAAGTCACACGAAGAATCAAAGTTAATCACAAGCTTTTCCACAACCTGAGGTAAATGCTAATATATAGATGGTGCACAGCGTCATGCACACAATACTGTACAAAACACCATCATGGTAACACAAATAAATGTTATAATTATATATATTACATATTTAATGTTCATAAAACAAATGTTACTCACAAGTCAGAAAAATAATAAACCTTTAATAGTAACTGCAAAAATAGTTGATGCTTTAATGTATACTCACAAACCCTTAAAAGTTCAGCAATATTTTTTGAAATTCTTTGTTCAGACAAGTGTGTTTACCTCGTTGGGACAACATTTGAGGGAATTCTGTTGGTTTTACATGGATTTTAATGTAAATTCACATTTGTGACTCAGCAGGTCCTGTAACCTGGAAAATATGTAGTTGCTTTCTTTTACAGAGTGTAGACGGCATCTACTGTGTTTTACTTTGCAACAGGTGTACATATATGTGGATGCAGTCATAAATCACATGTGTGGAGCCTCTGGTGGAGAGGGCAATCACTCCAGCTGTGGATCATACTTCAACGCCAACAAGGAGGACTTCCCCTCTGTCCCATACTCATCATGGGACTTCAATGATAACAAGTGTAGAACTGCCAAAGAAGAGATTGAAAACTACAACGATATTTTCCAGGTAAAAAAAAAAAAACTTTACATATGAAAATCCACCCCTATTTATTGTCTAAATGCATGTTATTAATCTTATTGTGAATGAATAATTTGTGGATTAATTTTTTTCATATTTATTTTGACCTCTTTGAACTTTTAAATTAAAATGTCAAAACTTGATCTTCCAGTGAAATGACACATTTCTCTGGTGACATGCTGGACTTCTCCAGCCATTTTGTTGGCGTAAAACCCTCCGTTTACTTCCAATCGACTGCAAGCTTACATTCAGATTTGCCTCAATCCAATCAACTACCAGCAGACAGAACCAAGCTCCTGCCCTAAATTGTTTTTTTTTTCAAGACGTTGTTTCACTCGGATGTACGTCACAATACGGAAGAAAGATCTGTTGTTACTTCATCGCGACTTTAAAAAATTATATTTATATTTATATAAAAAAAAAAAAATAAAAAAAAAAATTCTCCCGTATTTTACCTTGCTATCCCGCTATCATCCCGTTTAAATATTTTCCCGTATTTTTAATCTTTCTATAAAGACACATTTTTTTTTTGTGCCCTTTCGCTTATTATAGATTTATTATAGATTTCCCTTATTTTCAAATCCCAGTGTTGACCGGTATGGTGAGTTGTGCTGCTCAGTCCGATCCACTTTCAACAGCGTTTTTCAGAAATCACTTACTGCACCTTTAATTTAGCTACAGTATAAAGTAGCTCTACAGAAGACAATAGTGTCTTTATTCAGCTCGGTTTAGTTCAATGATATCAGTGATAATGTTCATCAGTTATAAAACAAATTCTATTTAGCTATAAAGCAGTTATTCAAAAGACAATTGTATCATTCTGCTCAAGTCAGATTCAATTTTGATTCAAAGGAAGCACATTATGGTGAAAGCTTATCACCCTCCATATATTTAAAGACTCATAGTTTCTTGTTTTCTGTTGTGTTGGTGCATGCTTTTCATTTAAAGGTTCATTATCGTCCCTGACTTTAATTTCAATCCTCAGATTTGTTCACAGACAAACTTTAATCCATGTAGTAACTCTTGCATCTGCAAATAGTCACAGTGTGCTTCATAGTTGTGTGCGCTATAGAACCCTGATTTCAGTTCAACATGCATGCTATTATTTTGCTGCAGTGCTTGACTTGTTAATTTTGTGTTGACAGGTTAGAGATTGTCGCTTGGTGAGTCTCCTGGATTTGGCCCTGGAGAAGGACTATGTTAGAGGAAAAGTAGCTGAATACATGAACAAACTGATCGACATGGGTGTAGCTGGATTCAGAGTAGATGCTTGTAAGCACATGTGGCCTGGCGACCTTAGTAACATCTACGGCAGACTCAAGAGCCTGAATACCACTTGGTTTTTACCTGGCACCAAGCCCTTTATTTATCAAGAGGTATCACCATCTCTTCAAGACCAGAGTTACTTAAAGTGGTTGTTAAACCATTAACGCTTTTTTTCTTTTTTTCTTCAGGTTATTGACCTTGGTGGGGAGTCCATTAAAGCCAGTGAATATTTTGATCTCGGAAGAGTGACGGAGTTCAAGCACAGTGCAAAACTGGGAACAGTCATTCGTAAATGGGACAAAGAAAAGCTAAGCTATCTCAAGTATGCAATAGTAACCTCTATTATTACAATGCTATCTGAAAAATTCATTTCTGATTGGTCAATCACAGCATTGAGGGCTCATATATATATTTTCTTTGTATATTTCACTGTTGTTCATTGAAACATACCAGTGCTTTTCTAATGTCTCTCAATCATAACATTAATAAGTCTTAATTTAATTTTACGTCTCTTTTCATACCAGCGCAAGTGATAATAGTTATTTGGGGCCATTTAATAACTGTTGTGGTGTCAACTGCTAAAAAATAGCTTCATAGTTCATGGAAAAACTAATCTGGATTGCAGATTAGTACTAATATATCATCATACTGTTTCAGTGTTTGACTTGTTGCTAGACTGACAGTGCTAGCCAATTGAGCATTAAGTAAATCTACAATTCCTTACATGGTTCTAATTATTGTGTATGGGTTTATTTAGCAATATTTACCATATTACTGTAGTAGACCATATCTAGTGATATGTCAGGAAAATGCCTACCCAGCTAACAGCTGTTTTGTGCTAATATTTTGAGAACATTATAAAAAACCAGATAACTTCAAACCAACATTCTGTTAACGCTACTGGAAGTACATTTGTTCATAACTTAGAGCCTTGGCAGAACGTCAGACAAAGTTCTGAGAAAATTCCCGGTTAGCTGGGTATAATGCTCCGCAATCTTTTGGCTTGTAAGAGTTATTGAAGGAGTTGTAAACAGTGTTTTGTCTTAGGAGCTGGGGAGAGGGCTGGGGTTTAATGCCCTCTGATAAAGCCTTGGTGTTTGTGGACAATCATGATAATCAAAGAGGCCACGGCGCTGGTGGAGCTTCTGTTCTGACATTTTGGGACTCTAGGTAAAATATTTTGAAATATTTTCCAAGAACTCAGACTAATCCTACTGTGAGTGGTATATTTTACATTGTGTGTTTTGCAGGCTTTATAAGATTGCTTCAGGGCTCATGTTGGCTCACCCATACGGTGTCACCAGAGTCATGTCTAGTTACCGTTGGGATCGACAGCTGGTGAATGGAAAGGTGAATGGAATGCTCACACTTAAAAAATAATGATTACATTAAAGTGTTATAGTTGATGAAACCCATGTGCTTCACATTACATTAATGAATAGCTTACAACAGGGCTAATGGCACACTATAGGGTAAATCCCCTCAATCACTAAATGAAACAAAATCTCACTTTGGCATTTTCCTAAATATATCCATGCAGGTGGAAAATAGGCTGATCCATGAAGCAATTGCGGGCAGCAACGCAAAATAGATTCTGTGCTATGTTGGTCTAATATTTAATGATTTTCAAAATGTTATAGCTTTAGGTAGCAAATGATAATCATTAAAATTAGCAAATGCATTAAGACAAAGGTCTTGCTACAGTTTTGTTCAAGGGAATAAATCAACAGTTTTTCAAAAACTGAAGAGTATGTAAAGAATGGTATTTGAAGCGTCCCTGGTTGGGGCTAAAAGCACAATAATTGTAGTGAGAAGCATTTTCCTAAAGTCGTGCCTTTAACCCCGTAACACCCAATAGATTATTTCATACCACACAAGTAAAACCTGAACAAATAATGTTCTTGTGAAATAAAACACAGGATCAGAATGACTGGATGGGCCCTCCAAGCAATGCCGATGCATCCACTAAGGCAGTACCCATCAACCCAGACTCCACTTGTGGGGACAAGTGGATATGTGAGCACAGATGGCGTCAAATCAGGTGAGTTTGAATCTTAGTTTTTCAGGACACATTTTCTTGATTTCAATGTCAAATCCCAGCAATTCTCTTACTCTATTCCCCACACCAGGAATATGGTGATTTTTCGCAATGTGGTCAATGGCCAGCCTCTCTCCAACTGGTGGGACAACGGTAATAATCAGATCGCCTTTAGCCGCGGCAGCAGGGGATTCATTGTCATCAACAATGATGATTGGTGAGAAACTTGCAACACCTACCCAAGAATAGTTAACTTTTTTTTTTTTAACTTATATTTTATTGAACTTTTTTAAACAGAACAATAACAATATTAACATGACTGGGTTTTACATCATTGTTAATTACTTTGCTTGTACAGTGACCATTTTTTCCATTTCCTTTCCAATTGTGGTTCTTGTAGTCTCAGTCTGTATGTCATTTTCTCCATTAGGAATATGTCCTCAATTGTAGTTATCCATTGCTCCTTTGATGGCACCGTAGCTTTCCCCCATTTCCTTGTGATAGATTTTTTTGCTGCTATCAACATTATTTTTACCAAATATTCATCACATTTATGAATAGTACCATCACAAAAATTACACAAATATAAAACCTCAGGTTTCAATGGAATTGAATAGTTAACATGTTAAATGTGTAATAATACAAATTTAGCACATGATTACTCCAAGTTGGCATGGAACGGGAGTTGTGATAGTCTTTTCTTCCCTATTGTGACGTATATTAGAGTGAAACAGCTCGAACAAGAGCAATATTAGGGCGGGACTTGTTTTTGTCCTACGGGAATTGATTGGATGGTTGTGGTTTGCTATTGCAAGCCAGTAAACGCATTATCAGAGAAGAGAAGAGATGTATGGAGCCCTAATGGAGATTGAAAAAATTGTGAGATGTGACTGAGGAATTAATTGCTGCTTGCAGCTATATTTTTAATTACATTTTATCAATGAAACAATTAGTGAACATATTTTATCACAGTTAAGACATTTATCTTTATATAGAACCTTTTTGGTATTAATGGTTTAAGATGGAGTCAAGAACCCTAGGGTTCTCTATAGAGCCCCACTGAACCTTTCTTTCTAAAAGTGCATAAAAGAATAACAATTGTCAATTTTGATTCATGGTGACTAACTGGATTTGATTCCCCAGGGAACTGAACGTGACGCTGCACACTGGCCTGCCCGTGGGCACATACTGTGACGTCATCTCTGGAGACAAGAGTGGGGACAGTTGCACAGGGAAACGGGTGTCAGTGGATTCTGATGGACGTGCCACTTTCCACATCATCCACACAGAGGAGGATCCATTCATTGCCCTCCATGCTGACTCGAAACTGTAGATTCACTGTTGATAATTATAATAAAGCAGGATCACTTAACTCAACAGTGTGGTGGAAGAGATTTTGTTTACAATCACATCATAAATCATATCATGAAAAAGATGAACCAAAGTGTCTTCTAGCCCACAGAACTACATTCTTCTGATTCACTGAACAAGCATCCAAACTTTTATCTCCTTAACACAGTTAACAAGTCACTGTACTGTTGCTTGTAGGTGTTCCTCCTTGACTGAACTCCACTGTCTTTAGATGAGATAATATCTGAAAAAAACAATTGAATGAAAAATTTAGAATGATTTAGAAACTTTAGGGGCGCAACTAACTATTTCTGCATATATATATATATATATATATATATATATATATATATATATATATATATATATATATATATATATATATATATATATATATATATAAAATATGCAAATCATAAGAAAGGTTTGTCTGAATTTCGTTGTGGGATGGTTGATAACGCTGCCCTTCAAACAGCTCACAAGTGCCAAATTGATTTCTTTTTTTGTGGCTTATTGCTCTTAACCAGTCAAATACTCAAAAATTTGTATATATATATATATATGTATGAAAATCAGTTTATAATATCAGTTTATTACAGTGCTATATATATATCGCACTGTAATAAACTGATTTTGCCTTACTAGTGTTATTTTAGTATCACTGTGCACTATTACAGATTTTGTTCATATATTTTGAATTCAATTTGATGTTCATATTTTCTGCTTTCATTGCATTTAATGTCTGTACAGTTCTAATTTCAGTTTTAGTTTAGTAGGCTACATCAGGTTAGTGAAACTAAATAACAGGCTCATTTCATCTAAATGAAAATAAGGAAAGTTTAAGGTTTTTACATTTTATTTAGTCAGTTAACATTTAAGTAATACATTTATTTATGATTTTAGTTTTTGTTAACTATAATAACACTGATACTAGTAAAATCTATACTTAATAATATGGATCAAATAATTCAGTTCAGGCTTTGAAACGTGAAGCGCTCAAATTTATTTAATGAAATCATAGCCTTTGGAAATGTAATAACACTTTGGGCAGTAACGTGATCTATGTTTGTCCATCGCCAAAATATAAGACGAGTTAAAATGATAATTAAGACGCTTTTCAAGATTACGCTAGTCACGTGACTTTTTTTCCTCAGTCCCTCACGTGACGTTCCCGCGGCTAGTTGAGGCGCGAAAATATAAAACGAGGCAACCGTTAATCTATTTGCCTCTGGAGGTGAGAAAATGTACTTTTATACTATATAAAATACTTAAATGTGTAAAGAATGGTTAAATAAGTTTATAGTTAATAGTATACACAAGTAGGAATATCACAAAATAAATTTTGGAAAGTTTATTCTAGGTAAATGCAGACCAGGCGGTTAAGTTACAGCCGAGTGGTGAGAATCCTTTACGATGTATAATTCACTTCAGGTCAGGACATTACCTTAATGAAACTTTAGCACTACAGAAAACATAAGCAAGCTTCGTTATTGTACTTAATGTTTAACCATTTTTGTAAACTAATTATATTTTACCATAAAGGAGTCGAATTTGATGCCATATGGCGAATGTTCCATACATGTACTGCTACATACATTTAACCACCAGATGGCGTAACAGCAAGTCAACTCTAATGGTAGATTTGATAGTAAAGTGGTTCCAGAAGATCATTACTCCTCAGTGAAAAGTGTGTAAAATACTCAAGCAAATCGTGTATTATAGCCTACTAGTATGATGAGCAAGATTTCAATCAGATTTGAGGGGCAAGTTTACAATTTATATAAAGTTTAGCCTTACAACAAGGGTTAGGTGCTATAATGTCTTTACTTTTTTGTTATAATTTAAATACTATACTTAGCAGTTTACTAATTTGCCAATAGTTTCATTGACCTCGGTTAATTTGGGTTTATTTTCATAGTAATTGTTTTTATGTTTTGTTATAAAGGCCTGTGAAAGCAGCCAGATGTTCTTCAGCAGCAGTGAAGAGGCGACACCGGGTTTGAGCGCTGAGCCCGGGCCAAGTAGCAGCACTCCAGGTAGTGTTTTACCCACAATGACTTGCAGTATTTCTTCTTGTGTAAAGGAGCGCAACAGCAAACTTTCACCATGAATATATAAATACAAACAATAAACATCAAATGACTGCCAATAATGTTGGAGGGAACATATGGCGACAACATTAAAAATCTAAATATTAAATTAATAATTTAATAATCTTTCTCCTTAGCTCAATGGCAGCTGAATATGAGAGGAAGAGCAGACAGGATCAGCTCTTCTGTGGGTTCGTCTGGTGGTTATAGTAACAGCCGAGCGGTGAGAATACTTTACTTTTTTTTTTGTTGAACAAATCCATTTCGGGGTTTAACTATTTGTGTGAACTAATTATATTTTGCCATAAAGGAGTCGAATTTGATGTCCTGGCTAATTTTACAGTACCTACATTTAACCACTAGATGGCGTAACAGCGAATCAACTCTAAATGGTAGATTATAGCAAAGTCCCTTTAAGTAGGGTTGGGCAATATGGCGAAAACATATAATTTTTTTCCCTGAAAAATCACGATTTTTATCAGTATTCTTTTTATGTTGGTTTTACTGTTTTGCAAGTGTCTGAGCATTACAGCCACACTAAATTCCCTATTTTAAAAACAAAGCCGCACAAGGTATTAAAATATAAAAGAAAAAAGAATGGCAGACATTTAGTGGCAAAGATAAAAAATCTTTGTCATTACTTTATCTTTGTTATAAAAAAATAAGAACAAAGATACACATTACATATACACAACATAATATACAAATGAAATAAACAGTGCTTAAAGGGGGGGGGTACAATGGTGTTTCATGTATTCAGAGTTGTTTACAGTGTTAAAGAGATGGATTCTCATGCTTAACATGGCCAAAGTTTTTTAAAAATATTTTGGACGAATAACGGAGAATTTCTGTGCCGAAAATCTTACTTCCGGGTTGGTACAAGTTTCGGCTGTTTTTTTTTTGACCGTGGATCTAATGACGTAGACCAGAGTGGAACTCCTTATATGAGCATTTCTCCCGGAAAAGCGCGGCCGCGCACACGTCGACCAGAGGAGAGCGAGACCGCGCACCTCAACGCGCTTCAACAGGAAATCATCGCAGCGCTGCATAGTGTCTCCAAAGTGTTTTTGGTGAGGGAAAGCTTAACAAAGAACCCAGCGTTAGGAACAGTGGATGCAGAAACGAGTTGTGTAGACTGTTTGTTCCCTGCATTTCGACGATGAATGTTTTATAAACAAAGCCCAGATCAACGGATTCTCTCTATGGCTCTGGCTTCGCCCACACGGCCCGCCTCCAGACGCTCGTTTTTTTCCAGAAAGACTCGGTACAGCCTATTTTCTCTTATAAATATAATAAAACTAAAGACTTTTTGGAGATATGAAGGATGCAATACTACTCTATAGGTACTCAAGATTAACAGGAGATTGAGTGAAAATGAGCATTTCACCCCCCCTTTAATTCTTTCAGCTACAGTAGGAAGGAGTATTTCAACAGTAACAGTGGCATTCAAGTAAGAAATTGAATGAACAAATGTAAAAATAAAACACTACATAGACTGATTCTAAAAAGCTACTGTATTAAAGTTCTTCAGTCAAGAGCAGTGAGTGATTTTCTCTTTGTGTTTTGTTGTTGTACATTAAAGGGATAGTTCCCCCTCAAAATGTCATCACTCCTCATTTATTCATTAAATAAAAATAATTTTGAGAAATGTGGGTTACCAAACAGTTGCTGGTTCCCTGTGACTTCCATAGTATCCATCCATCCATCCATCTTCTACCGCTTATCCGGGGCCGGGTCGCGGGGGCAGCAGTCTAAGCAGGGATGCCCAGACTTCCCTCTCCCTAGACACTTCCTCCAGCTCTTCCGGTGGGACACCGAGGCGTTCCCAGGCCAGCCGGGAGACATAGTCTCTCCAGCGTGTCCTAGGTCTTCCCCGGGGTCTCCTCCCGGTGGGACATGCCCGGAACACCTTCCCGGGAAGGCGTCCAGGAGGCATCCGGAAAAGATGCCCGAGCCACCTCAACTGACCCCTCTCGATGTGGAGGAGCAGCGGCTCTACTCTGAGCTCCTCCCGAGTGACCGAGCTTCTCACCCTATCTCTAAGGGATCGCCCAGCCACCCTGCGGAGAAAGCTCATTTCGGCCGCTTGTATCCGGGATCTTGTCCTTTCGGTCATGACCCACAGCTCATGACCATAGGTGAGAGTAGGAACGTAGATTGACTGGTAAATCGAGAGCTTCGCCTTGCGGCTCAGCTCCTTCTTTACCACGACAGACCGGTACAGGGACCGCATTACTGCAGAAGCTGCACCGATCCGCCTGTCAATCTCCCGTTCCATCCTTCCCTCACTCGTGAACAAGACCCCAAGATACTTGAACTCCTCCACTTGAGGCAGGAGCTCTCCACCAACCTGAAGCGAGCAAGCCACCCTTTTCCGACTGAGAACCATGGCCTCGGACTTGGAGGTGCTGATTCTCATCCCAGCCGCTTCACACTCGGCTGCAAACCGTCCCAGTGCATGCCGGAGGTCCTGGTCTGATGAGGCCAACACGACAACATCATCCGCAAAGAGCAGAGATGAAATCGTGTGGTCCCCAAACCCGACCCCCTCCGGCCCCTGGCTGTGCCTAGAAATTCTGTCCATAAAAATTATGAACAGAACCGGCGACAAAGGGCAGCCCTGCCGGAGTCCAACACGCACCGGGAACAAGTCTGACTTACTGCTGGCAATACGAACCAAGCTCCTGCTCCGGTCATACAGGGACCGGATAGCCCTTAGCAAAGGGCCCCGGACCCCATACTCCCGGAGCACCCTCCACAGGCCGCCGCGAGGGACACAGTCGAATGCCTTCTCCAAATCCACAAAGCACATGTAGATTGGTTGGGCAAACTCCCATGAGCCCTCCAGCACCCTGTAGAGGGTATAGAGCTGGTCCAGTGTTCCACGACCGGGACGAAAACCACACTGTTCCTCCTAAATCCGAGGTTCTACTATCGGCCGGATTCTCCTCTCCAGTACCCTGGCATAGACTTTCCCAGGGAGGCTGAGAAGTGTGATCCCCCTATAGTTGGAGCACACCCTCCGATCCCCCTTCTTGAAAAGAGGGACCACCACCCCGGTCTGCCAGTCCAAAGGTACTGTCCTCAACCGCCACGCGATGTTGCAGAGGCGTGTCAGCCAAGACAGCCCCACAACATCCAGAGACTTGAGGTACTCAGGGCGGATCTCATCCACCCCCGGTGCCTTGCCACCGAGGAGTTTCTTGACTGCCTCGGTGACTTCAGCTTGGGTGATGGACGAGTCCACCTCCGAGCCCTCAGCCTCTGCTTCCTCAATGGAAGACGTGACGGCGGGATTGAGGAGATCCTCGAAGTATTCCTTCCACCGTCCGGTGATATCCCCAGTCGAGGTCAACAGCTGCCCACCTCCACTGTAAACAGCGTTGGTAGGGCACTGCTTCCCCCTCCTGAGGCGCCGGACGGTTTGCCAGAATCTCTTCGAGGCCGACCGATAGTCCTTCTCCATGGCCTCACCGAACTCCTCCCAGGCCCGAGTTTTTGCCTCCACAACCACCCGGGCTGCAGTCCGCTTGGCCCGTCGGTACCCATCAGCTGCCTCAGGAGTCCCACAAGCCAGCCAGGCACGATAGGACTCCTTCTTCAGCTTGACGGCATCCCTTACTTCCGGTGTCCACCACCGGGTTCGGGGATTGCCGCCTCGACAGGCACCGGAGACCTTACGGCCACAGCTCCGAGTGGCCGCGTTGACAATGGAGGTGGAGAACATGGTCCACTCGGACTCAATATCTCCAGACTCCCTCTGGATCTGGTCGAAGCTCTGCCGGAGGTGGGAGTTGAAGATCTCTCTGACAGGAGATTCGGCCAAACGTTCCCAACAGACCCTCACAGTACGTTTGGGTCTGCCGAGTCTGTCCAGCTTCCTCCCCCGCCATCGGATCCAACTCACCACCAGGTGGTGATCAGTTGACAGCTCCGCCCCTCTCTTCGCCCGAGTGTCCAAGACATACGGCCGGAGGTCGGATGAAACGACCACAAAGTCGATCATCGACCTCCGGCCTAGGGTGTCCTGGTGCCATGTGCACTGATGGACACCCTTATGCTTGAACATGGTGTTCGTTATGGACAAGCTGTAACTAGCACAGAAGTCCAATAACAGAACACCACTCGGGTTCAGATCAGGGGGGCCGTTCCTCCCAATCACGCCCCTCCAGGTGTCACTGTCGCTGCCCACGTGGGCGTTGAAGTCCCCCAGTAAAACGATGGAGTCCCCAGTCGGAGCACTTTCCAGCACCCCTCCCAGAGACTCCAAGAAGGCCGGGTACTCTGCACTGCCGTTCGGCCCGTAAGCACAAACGACAGTGAGAGACCTATCCCCGACCCGAAGGCGTAGGGAAGCGACCCTCTCGTTCACCGGGGTGAACTCCAACACATGGCGGCTGAGCTGGGGGGCTATAAGCAAACCCACACCAGCCCGCCGCCTCTCACCATGGGCAACTCCAGAGTGGTGAAGAGTCCATCCTCTCTCGAGGAGTGTGGTTCCAGAGCCCAAGCCGTGCGTAGAGGTGATCCCAACTATCTCTAGTCGGAATCTCTGAACCTCACGCACAAGCTCAGGCTCCTTCCCCGCCAGAGAGGTGACATTCCATGTCCCTAGAGCTAGATTCCGCGTCCAGGGATCGGGTTGTCTAGGCTCCCGCCTTCGACTGCCGCCCGATCCACTTAGCACCGGCCGCTTACGGTCCCTCCTGCAGGTGGTGGGTCCACGGGAGGGTGGCCCCACGTCACTCCTTCGGGCTGAGCCCGGCCGGACCCCATGGGGGGAGGCCCGACCACCAGGCGCTCGCATACGAGCCCCAACCCCGGGCCTGGCTCCAGGGTGGGGCCCCGGCTGCGCCATACCGGGCGACGTCACGGTCCTCCTTTTTTTGGGCATCATAAGGGGTTTTGAACTTCCATAGTATGTATTATTTATTTTCCTACTATAGCAGTCAATGGGGACCAGCAGCTGTTTGGTTACCCACATTCTTCAAAATATCTTCTTTTGTGTTCAACACAAGAAAGAAATCAATACAGGTTTGGAACAGTGAAATCTCTGTGAAAAGTGTGTAAATTGCGCAAAGCAAATCATGTATTATATCTGAATGATGAATAGGGCTGGGTACCGAGTTTGTTACTTTTTAGGTACCGACCGAATTGCCTCGATACTATCGAGTATCGAAAAATGACATGTTGTTAGGTACCAGATTTTGATACCTAAGGGGTTAACTCGTCAATGTCAGTGCTCAAACAAATACATATGAAATGCACAATGGCACGCCTAAATTCGCTCACGCACATACTCGCAAACTCTACACACACGAGACGCGCGGAACTGTCCGCGCACTTACTCATATGAGACACGCGCACACACACACAAACTTGCGCACATACTCAGTGAGACGCGAGCACACACACACAAACTCTCCACGCACATACTCATATGAGACGCAAGCACACACACACACACACACACACAAACTCGCGCACATACTCAATGAGACGCGAGCACACACACACAAACTCTCCACGCACATACTCATATGAGACGCGAGCACACACACACAAACTCTCCACGCACATACTCATATGAGACGCGAACACACACACACACACACACACAAACTCGCGCACATACTCAATGAGACGCGAGCACACAGACACAAACTCTCCACGCACATACTCATATGAGACACGCGCACACACACACAAACTCGCGCACATACACAAACTCTCCACGCACATACTCATATGAGACGCGCACACACAAACACACACACACACAAACTCTCCACGCACATACTCATATGAGACGCGAGCACACACACACACAAACTCGCGCACATACTCAATGAGACGCGAGCACACACACACAAACTCTCCACGCACATACTCATATGAGACGCGAGCACACACACACAAACTCTCCACGCACATACTCATATGAGACGCGCGCACACACACAAACTCGCGCACATACTCAGTGAGACGCGAGCACACACACACAAACTCTCCACGCACATACTCATATGAGACGCGCACACACACACAAACTCGCGCACATACACAAACTCTCCACGCACATACTCATATGAGACCCGCGCACACACACACACAAACACACACACACAAACTCTCCACGCACATACTCATATGAGACGCGAGCACACACACACACACAAACTCGCGCACATACTCAATGAGACGCGAGCACACACACACAAACTCTCCACGCACATGCTCATATGAGACGCGAGCACACACACACACACAAACTCGCGCACATACTCAATGAGACGCGAGCACACACACACAAACTCTCCACGCACATACTCATATGAGACGCGAGCACACACACACACAAACTCTCCACGCACATACTCATATGAGACGCGAGCACACACACACACACAAACTCGCGCACATACTCAATGAGACGCGAGCACACACACACAAACTCTCCACGCACATACTCATATGAGACTCGAGCACACACACACAAACTCTCCACGCACATACTCATATGAGACGCGAGCACACACACACACACAAACTCGCGCACATACTCAATGAGACGCGAGCACACACACACAAACTCTCCACGCACATACTCAATGAGACGCGAGCACACACACAAACTCTCCACGCACATACTCATATGAGACGCGAGCACACACACACACAAACTCACGCACATACTCAATGAGACGCGAGCACACACACACAAACTTTCCAAGCACATACTTTATATGAGACGCGAGCACACACACACAAACTCTCCACGCACATACTCATATGAGACGCGCGCGCACACACACACACACACACAAACTCTCCACGCACATACTCATATGAGACGCAAGCACACACACACACACACACACACACACACACACACACACAAACTCGCGCACATACTCAATGAGACGTGAGCACACACACAAACTCTCCACGGCACATACTCATATGAGACGTGAGCACACACACACACAAACACACACACACACAAACTCTCCACGCACATACTCATATGAGACGCAAGCACACGCACACACAAACTCGCGCACATACTCAATGAGACGCGAACACACACACACAAACTCTCCACGCACATACTCATATGAGACGCGAGCACACACACACAAACACACACACACACAAACTCTCCACGCACATACTCATATGAGAGGCGAGCACACACACACAAACTCTCCACTCACATACTCATATGAGACGCGCGCACACACACACACACAAACTCCACGCACATAATATGAGACGCAAGCACACACACACACACACACACAAACTCGCGCACATACTCATATGAGACGCGCACACACACACACACACACACACACACACAAACTCTCCACGCACATACTCATATGAGACGCAAGCAAACACACACACACACACACACAAACTCTCCACGCACATACTCATGAGACGCGAGCACACACACACAAACTCTCCACGCACATACTCATATGAGACGCGAGCACACACACTAGGGCTGTAACTTTTGTGAAAAAATCCTGTTTGATTTTTGAGACATAAGTGTTCATTGAATCGATTGTAAAATCGATTTTCCATGTCTAAAGACGTTTCCATTTTCAATGGCAAATCCACGGACAACTAACAGGCATTAGGACGAACGTAAAGACGGCGCTTGAGACGCACAAGTCAGCAATATTTCTGATGATTTATTGGCTTGAAGTTTCGTGCACAATGACAAACAGGAGTGCAACATTCTCGAAAAACAATAAGCAGAGTGGACTGCCATAACATCAATGAAAAACATTACCGCAGTCTTCAACATGGCTGTGTTTACAGTTAGAAATGTCAAACAAATTTCGCCTACGCAGGCGATTGTAGACCGTAGCCCGAATCTGTATCTGTGTGCATGAGACTGTCTGAATAGGCGGATCTTTTGTGGCGTCATTGTTTATGTTTGCCGCGTTGCATCATGGGAATCGTGTGGCAGAAAACACCGCTAGATACATATAAATTGATTGTTTTGCACGTTTGGAGGAGGATTTAGAGAAGAGGATGGTTCACTCTTGCTGTGTGGTGGATTGTACGGCTCGTTGGGGGCCTGATAAAAAGTTTTTTCGAATTCCCTCCGAAAAGGATCGTGAAAAACGAAAGAAATGGTTGTGTGCAATTAGGCGATTGAACCTGGATGCTCCGAAGCCTGGATTCCTAACGTTACTGATCGAGTTTGTGAGGCTCATTTTGTTCATGGTAGGCCTAAGTCTTAGTGACTATGTATTTATAGAAGATTGAATAAAATAAAAAATAATAAAACTGAGTCAAATCAACCGAGTCATATGTTTTCGCGTTCTGATTCAGGTGTCCCAAACCGCGATCCACAGCACCCAGACTACCGTATTTTCCGCACTATAAGCAGAGGCGCACCTTCAATAAATGGCCTATTTTATAACTGTTTTCATATATAGGGCGCACCGGATTATAAGGCGCATAGAATAGAAGATACTGCTGTCAAACGTTTGACTGGGTTTGCGTTATGCAGTGGTCACCAACCTTTTCAAGCCTATAAGATCACATCCAAGTCCAAATGTAAACCAAGATCTTCCACTTGCAAAAAAATATGAAAAAACAAGTGGCTGAGCTGTAAAACCTTGTTTATACTCGACGCGTCCGCATGAGCGCGAAGGTAATAAAAAAACTAGTAATATCCGCCTGCTCGGGCAGATTCGGCTTTACAGCGCGCGCGCCTCCGCCTCCGCATCCGCAGATGCACGACTTTGAGCCGAATCTGCCCGAGCAGACGGATATTAGTACATCTCATCATCACCCAGTTTGCGCGTCTAAATCAGTTGTATGGTCTGGTGTTCAGTCTAAAACAAAACAGTTGCTCAAGTATAAATGCCTCGTCTGTTTGGGGAGTTGCACGCACAGTCAGCGGAGATCTCATATGGGCTTTGAATAACTTCGATTTTGTCACCAATACAAATTTTGAGCTTCTCTCCAAACCTCCTCCGGTCTTCAGATGTTAAAGTGCTTATATATTGTGGATTTTGCCCGCTAACTCTCTTGAAAGTGCTCGTCGCGTCTTTACAGCCCGCAATACTGTTTGATTTGTTGCCACACAACCACTCGCGCATGCGTACAAAGATGTCAACAAAGATCCTCCTATACCGGCAGAATTCACAGTTTTGTAGTAAAAAGAGACACACCATGCAGAAGTATAATTTGCTGGTATGTGTGTGTGTCAGAGCCTGCCGTTGCTGTGTGACGCACGTTCGCTGCGGGCGTATCGTGACGAGCTGGACGCGCTCCGAGAGAAGGCCGTTTAAATCGATTCCCTATTTTCGTTTTCGAAACTTGTGTTGGTTGGTCCGATCTATTGTGCAATCGATTTTCGAACGTAAAGTGACAGCCCTAACACACACACACACACACACACACACACACACACACACACACACACACACACACACACACACACACAACTCTCCACGCACATACTCATATGAGACGCGAGCACACACACACACACACACAAACTCTCCACGCACATACTCATATGAGACGCGTGCACACACACACACACACACACACACACACTTGCGCACATACTCAATGAGACGCGAGCACACACACACAAACTCTCCACGCACATACTCATATGAGACGCGAGCACACACACACACACACACACACACACAATAGCCTAAAGATGTGGAAAAGTCGATCAAAAGTGTGGCTACATTTCTTCAGCCTCGATGCCAACAGCGCGCGATGCAGTATTTGCGGTAAAATAATTGCTGCAAAGACCGGTACCACGACAAATATGATGAAGCCCTTGACAGTGCACGGAGTAAACATAAGAGCAGAAAGTTGCTCCGTCTTCGACTGGTATGAAGAGATACCTTGTTGATCACTCTGACAGTGTTTATATTGCAATAATGACCTACTGAATGTACACTGCCGTTCAAAAATTTGTTGGTTAGTCAGAATTATTTTTCAGTAAGGATGCATTAAAGTGATCAAAAGTGACCTTAAAACATGTGTAATGTTACAAAAGATTTCGTTTCAAATAAATGCTGTTCTTTTGAAATTTTTATTCATCAAAGAATCATGAAAAAAAAAATCATAGTTTCCAAAATATTAAGCAGCAAACTGTTTTCATATTTCTGAAGGATCACGTGACGCTGAAGTAATGATTTTGAAAATTCAGCTTTGACATCACAGGAATAAATTACATTTTGAAATATATTCAAATGAGATTTTAAATTGTAATAATATTTCACAATATTACAAGTTTTACTGTATTTTTGATCAAACAAATTCAGCTTTGGTGGGCATGAGCTCTTTATAAAAAACAACAACATTTTGTTCCTTTGTGCACTGGCTAAGGAGCATGAGTCAAACTGAAAAAAATAAAACCAAAGTTTTTCTGAGGTAATGTGTTATGCAATCTTGTTAAAATGGATTTCATAAAATTGGTATCGAAAAAAGTATCGTTCAGGAACCGGTATCGAAATCAAGGTATCGGTATCAGTATCGAAATTCTTTGAACGATACCCAGCCCTAATGATGAACGTGATTCCAATCAGATTTGAGGGGCAAGTTTACAGTTTATGTCAAGTTTAGAATTACAACAAGGGTTAGTTGTTATAGTGTCTTTACTTTTATTGTTGTTATAATTTAAATATTATCCTTTTGTTGTTATAATTTAAATATTATATTTAGTAGTTTACTAATTTGCCAATAGTTGCATTGACCTCGGTTAATTTGGTTTATTTTCACAGTAATTGTTTTTTTGTTTTGTTATAAAGGCCTGTGAAAGCAGCCAGATGTTCTTCAGCAGCAGTGAAGAGGCGACACCGGGTTTGAGCGCTGAGCCCGGGCCGAGTAGCAGCACTCCAGGTAGTGTTTTACCCACAATGACTTGCAGTATTTCTTTTTGTGTAAAGGAGCCCAACAGCAAACTTTCACCATGAATATATAAATACAAACAATAAACATCAAATGACTGCCAATAATGTTGGAGGGAACATATGGAGACAACATTAAAAATCTAAATATTAAATTAATAATTTGATAATCTTTCTCCTTAGCTCAATGGCAGCTGAATATGAGAGGAAGAGCAGACAGGATCAGCTCTTCTGTGGGTTCGTCTGGTGGTTACAGTAACAGCCGAGCGGTGAGAATACTTTACTTTTTTTTGTTGAACAAATCCATTTCGGGGTTTAACTATTTGTGTGAACTAATTATATTTTGCCATAAAGGAGTCGAATTTGATGTCCTGGCGAATTTTACAGTACCTACATTTAACCATTAGATGGCGTAACAGCGAATCAACTCTAAATGGTAGATTATAGCAAAGTCCCTTTAGGTAGGGTTGGGCAATATGGCAAAAATATATCACGATTTTTTCCAGGAAAATCACGAATTTATCAGTATTCTTTTTATGTTGGTTTTACTGTTCTGCAAGTGTCTGAGCATTACAATTGAGCGTGAGCAGAGCAGACAAAATAGACTCGGCGGCGAAACCCTCGCTTCACTGCTGCTCACGCGCTGCTCCTGCTCCCAGTGTGAATGCACTCATTGATTAACATGCACGCCAAAAATAATATGCGTGAAACGGCCGTAATTCACAAGGTTTCCTACATGTGCGTTCCGTGTGCATGTGTGATGCTGATGTTGCGCGATGTTAATCATGGGGAGCCCGAGTGCATTTGACCGGCATAAAATCGGCATATGTCAGACTGACCGGCCGGTCGCTGGTTATGGCCGATTACGTGAAAATCGGCCAACTCTGGTCACCAGCGGATCAATCGGTGCATCTCTACTCCTAACTTAATAAAATAAGCTTTTTTTACTATGAGGAATTATTACATCAAAATGTAGATCTGTGTGCAGGTAGACTACTTTATCTGAATGAAATACATATACCTCTCTCGCATTTGCTTGTGTGCCAGCGATTAACCCTCTGTGTGCCAGTGTTGGCACACGTGCCTTAGGTTGCCGACGTCTGCATTAAATAAAAGTAATTTTGAAGAATGTGGGTTACCAAACAGTTGCTGGTTCCCTGTGACTTCCATAGTATAGATTATTTTCCTACTATAGCAGTCAATGGGGACCAGCAGCTGTTTGGTTACCCACATTCTTAAAAATATCTTCTTTTGTGTTCAGCACAAGAAAGAAATTAATACAGGTTTGGAACAGTGAAACCTCAGTGAAAAGTGTGTAAATTGCGCAAAGCAAATCATGTATTATATCTGAATGATGAACGTGATTCCAATCAGATTTGAGGGGCAAGTTTACAGATTACAACAAGGGTTAGGTGTTATAGTGTCTTTACTTTTGTTGTTGTTATAATTTAAATATTATCCTTTTGTTCTTATAATTTAAATACTATACTTTATTCTATTTACCAATAGTTGCATTGACCTTGGTTAATTTGGTTTATTTTCACAGTAATTGTTTTTTTGTTTTGTTATAAAGGCCTGTGAAAGCAGCCAGATGTTCTTCAGCAGCAGTGAAGAGGCAACACCGGGTTTGAGCGCTGAGCCCGGGCCGAGTAGCAGCACTCCAGGTAGTGTTTTACCCACACTGACTTGAAATATTTTTTTTTGTGTCTCCAATAAAGCAGCGCTTTACACAGGAAACAGGAAACTTTCACTATGAATATATGAATGTAAACAATAAACAGCTATGCATATAGATAGTACAAATGACTGCCAATAATTTTAGCGGGAACATATGGAGACAACATTAAAAATAATTTATCACTTATTTATATAATTTTTATAAAAATAAAGTTTAAAGTGTTTCTGATAAAGATGAACAAAAATGTACTAATAATTATCACCTCACACACACTGATTTGATTGGTATACATTGGAATACATCACATCGAGCGTATCACATACGATTAGTCGCCTTGTTGTAAACCATCCGTTTGTTGTGTGCAGTGGAAAGTCACCTTCAGACTCTTGAGCCCCACTGCATATCGACCATCTGCACTCCTGATCAGTAGATAAGATGTGTGCATGAAATCCCACACCAGTTAAATAGCCTTACTCTTTCTCCTTAGCTCAATGGCAGATGAAAATCAGTGGAAGAGCAGACAGGATCAACTCTTCTGTGGGTTCATCTGCCCACTCCACACCTGCACTCTCACACCCTAGCCGAACACCTCAGCGAGACCTCAACAGTATGCAACTAACTAACTAACTTATACCTGAAACAAGTTTTGTGTTTTGTTTTCTGGATTGATATCACTAGTCCTGATTAATTACTTTGTTTAGAATGAACGTACTAAACCAACTGATAACTCACTGTGCAACTCTTTTAATATAGTGACAACGTCTTCATCTGCATCTGCATCTGCATCTCATGCGTCCTCTGTGATAGTGGCTGTGGTGGAGGGACGTGGTTTAGCTCGGGGGGAGATTGGCATGGCCAGTATCAATACCAAATGCCCAGAGCTGGTACTCTCACAGTTTGCAGACACTGGAACTTATGCTAAGGTAAAGATGCATCCATTCTCCAAACCCCTTTTCCTCTGTAGGGTCACTGATAAGGTAATAAAGATGAAATCTGTTATTGTGAAAGCAACAAACATTATGTATTACATACATATATAAACATATATATATATATATATACATTTTGGTCGCATTTAAGACTGAAAATAACTGTGTGCGACTGTGAAAAAATATCTAGGCGCACTGGTGCGAGTGACCCGATTCACATGAATATAAGTAATACAATTGGAATAAAAAGTACAACTCCCAAAATGCATCTACACTGAGCAACAGTTAAGTTTCGTACTGCGATCGGCTGCTTTTCATGCCTTCAGTCAAAGAATTTGCTTCAGTCAGCAGAGCAAGTGCAAAAAACGTGTGCAACGGACTTGCAAAGCTAAGATAATGAGTTTTTGACAATTTAATGCAGTAGAGGACTATGCACTTTGTAAAACTGACACCAATGATTTTAAATGTTAATACAGGTAATTACTAAGCTGCATAACTTGATGCCTCTGGAGATTCTGATGCCAGACACTGCTAGTGTGAAAGGACAAGGAACAAAACTCTACAGCCTCATCACTGAGACCTTCTCGGTATCATACTTGTTTTTTATCTCTATTTTGGCTATAAATCAGGCTTTGGTGACTGTAAATTAGCACTATTGTCAGAAATTTTGTACACATCTTATTTAACCGAGTTTTAGAATTAGAATCTTATTAACTGAGTGCAGAATATTTCCTTTTTTACCTGTGCAGTCAGTCACATTCACTCCTCTTCTGAGAAAGTACTTCAATGAGAAGAAGGGCCTGGAGTACATACAGCAGCTCTGTGTCCCTGAGTTCAGCACTGTGCTGATGGAGGTGCAAACCAAGTAAGCCCTCCATCTTTATGATAAACTTGGGTTTTATGCATTTCAAGGGATCTGTTTCATATTTTTGTTTTAGTTCCAGGATTTTGGATATACATAAGATTTGTAGTAGGGATGGGCATTTCAAGCAAAAATAATATTCGAAGATTGCTGGGTGTTATTCGATTATTATTCGAAAATCGCACCCCTCCCCCACATGCACGCACAGATGCATGTATAGGTTACACACCAGAGCATGTGAGCGAAGCGGAGCGGTGTGACGCTTAAATATAACTTTAATTTAAATTTAAAATTAAACATGTTTCATAAATGTTTTGTATAAAGCCTTTCTTTAATGTGAATTTCATTTTGTATAAATTGTTTCTTAATTTTAATTAATGTTTCATCAACCAATTGCTGATTTAATAAAGCCATATAAATAAAGAAGCAAATATAGCAGACAATATAATCAGGACACGAAGGCCCCGGTGCGATCACTTGCATTGCACGTGAACTGGAGCTCGTCTCATAAATGAACCAAAACTCAGCGGATAAGCTTCTTGTCTCACAGACCTGAGAAATATATCTATAGAAAGCTTGAAATGTCTTCTTTTAAACAAAACAATTCAAAACTAAAAGAAATGGGCTACTCTGAAGTGTGCATTTCTCTCTATAGGCGCGTTTACTGGCGAGTCAGCATCGTCAACTTTATCTTTCCAGCCGACACTGATACAGAAAACACTAGTTTATTAATAAACAATTAAAATGTCTCATGCATAATCATTACTTTTGCCGTTTTTTTGTGGCAAGCTAGCTTTATGCGTGCGCTTGAGATGTGGAATAGGCAATATATTACGAAAACGCTCATTATGGTTTAGTATTCTCTCCCATATATATTTAAGTAATTCAATTAATATAAATATGCGATTAGACTAATGGCTTAAATAAACAACTACTAGTCGACTAGAAAAAAACTTTAATCGTGCACGGGCAGCCCTACTTATTTCACACATTTTCGAACCAGCACGTCACAAAGGGCAGGGTTGAGTGAGCGGCGCTGAGTGGACTGAGCGAGCGAAGCGGGATCTTCAGAAAGGCGCTCTCCGCTCTGGAGGAAATATTACCAATCCACTCACATGCTCTGGTGTGAGACAATGTGTTCTTCTTCCAGGGTGGCCGCGGGTCCTTAAAAAGTCTTAAAAAGTCTTAAATAAAGTTTTCCTAATAAAAGGCCTTAAAAAGTATTAAAATGTCTTAAATTCAGATTCGATAGGTCTTAAATATTTCTGGTCACGTTACCGCTAAAATTTCTCCAGTCTGACGGACCTAATGTCCGTTAAATAACCAGTGAAGCATCGAATCGCGAGAATGATTCCGATTTTATTACATAAACAGCTACTGATAATGATAATGTAGGCTTTTTCTGGTAACGCTGTTTCGTTATTTAAAATGTAGGCGCGTTGTAAGAGACGCCGGCGCGACCACAACATTGCCCAACATCAAATGGCAAACGTAAAATGCAAGCGGAACGAAACTGCTCGTTATTGTGTGGTTGAAGGACCATTTATCAGTTTGGACCAAAGCAGCGCAAGCCGATCTTGATCAAGCGACACTGTTACTACACAGCGCTAATAAGAGATCCAGTAAAGAAAGCATTTGAATTCACCACAGAAGTAATAACATCGCTGCGAGATCTAGTGAGAAACATTCACATTTCTCTGTTATTAATGGATCAAACAGCGCTGACGTGGAAACCAGGAAGAAACATTGTGCCATGAATGAACTATCAGTGTCCACAGATCAGCAACATTTACCATGGATTTACTGTAGTAACACTAACTGCAACCATGGACGTTTGGCAGGAATAGTACAGGCTATAATGCTTTCAAGTAACACGTCGGTTTTATTTTGACATTATGAATACAATTGCTGCCCTCAAATGTTAATCTGAAATCAAATAAACCTTTGTTTATAACTACTACAATATTACATTTCATTTTTTCCAAGGAGCTGTTTTGTTTTATATGCTTCTAAGAAGAGTCAAATATAGCTCTAAAATTGCTCAAAGTAAAAAAAAATATCATACTTTATGATGTTAGTTTTAATATAAAAAATTTAAATCAAGGAAATTTCTCTGGCATTTATTTCTTTATGCTGTATCAAAAACGTACCAAACCGAACCATGACACAAGTGTATCGTATCGAACTGAACCGTGAATTTTGTGAACCGTTACACCCCTAATATATACGCATGTAATATAATGTGTATTTCCATCACAGGTTTGGTCTTAAATTTCATTCAAAGTGGCATTAAAAAGGTCTTAAAAAGTCTTAAAATTAACTTGTTCATATCTGTAGACACCCTGTCTTCTGTCTGAGAGTTGATTGACAGCTTTTAGATGCGTTATTGGCAGCGTCACTCTAGTTACATGAACGTGTCACCACCGCATCAGAACCGGAAACATGGTGATTTTTTTAAAGACAATAATCGCACAACCTATTCGATATTCTATAATAACATCAACTAATCGAATATTCGAAAATCGTGACTCCTCCTTAATTTTTAGTGATGCACTAGTATAAGAACTCCACCTATATGGACTCAAGATAGACATTATATCAGAGGTGACCTTTCACTATGACAGTGGGAAATATTTGCCTGTTTCAGTTCCATTTCATACGAGAGATATGAATGCATTTCCATAAATATAACAATTGTCTAAATGTAAGACAGTGGTGCAAAACTCAGCTCCTTGATGGTCACAGCCCTGCAGAGTTTAGTTACAACCCTGCTCCAACACACATACCTGTAGTTTTCAAATAAGCACTTGATTAGATGGATCAGGTGTGTTTATTTAGGGTTAAAGCTAAACTCTGCATGGCTGTGGCCCTTCAGGAACTGAATTTTTCACCCCTGATTGTAAGACATATTAGGATGAATATGACTAAAACAATAACAAATAAAACATGTCTGTCTATAGATACTACTGCCTGGCATCTGCATCTGCCCTACTAAAATACTTAGAGTATGTTCAGAACTCAATATATGCTCCTAAGTCACTGAAAGTGGTCTTCACTGGCAGTGAGCAGACAGCCATGATTGACGCGATATCAGCCAGCAACTTGGAACTAGTAGTGAACCACAGAGATCACAGGTTAGAAATTAAAGACACAGAGCATTATATGTCTGCAGTTTTAAGTTGACCTGAATTCCACAGATAACTCCACAGATTTCAAAAGAATTTGAACACCTGTCATCCACAAAGATCTACACATCCTCTGCCCCAAGATCAGCTCCATTTCACACAGTTTATCATATTTAAATACACACAAAGAATGTAAAAAAAAGCACACAGATTTCATTTTGGTGTGACAGAAGTGACAGTTCCTTTTTTCTGCTTTTAAAGCTTTGCCTAAACTTTGTAAATATAACTATGTGCACATCATCCTACAGTCCCGTCTCTAGTCCCGTCCTACATTGTTCTTGCCATTTCACTCAGATATATGTCATTATAAGGAAGAAAAGGCTATCAAAACTTCTGTTTCATGCCGACTCTAATGTCAGTAACCGTATGCTGTTATATGCAGAAGTGAGCACACTCTGTTTGGGGTCTTAAACTACACTAAGACTGCTGGTGGGGAGCGGCGGTTACGCTCCAATATTCTTGAGCCCCTGCTGGATGAGGTCACTATCAACTCACGTTTGGACACCATAGAGGTGATCACCTGTTATCTGTATGTTTTTTTTTCACTCAGTTATTCTGTCATTATATAAATAATCTTCTCATTGATTCATTTCCAGGAGCTGTTGCAGAATGAAGAGCTCTTCTTTGGTCTGAAGAATGGTAAATCCTTCATTTTATTTGTCAGTTTTAGAGACTTTGTTTCAGGCTGTTTTTCCTCCTGGTTTTACCCTTCGAAGCTGCAGTTTAGCACAATTAAATGTTTATTAGCTCTGTATTGCACCACATGTGTAAGCAGCATGTAAGTGGTTTGCAACAGCAGGCTGATGTTGCAAATGATGACACATTCACACTAATGGTGTTTCTACTGTGTAACAGAGCAATACAGAAAAAAAGTTATTTTTAGGTCACTGTATTGAGTATTCAACCATGGTTATCAGGAGTGGTCTACTGAGAATTATGGCAAACTTGATCGTCATGAAATCTAATTTCAAACAAACCAAAACTACAATTTTTGTAGTCAAGTATTGACACACACAAAAACACAAGAGAAAAACAGGTTATGTACCAAAACTTTACAGTGTATACTGCAAACTGTTTAAGATGCTCTAAGCGATGTTGGGTGACGTCACTTCTTGTTGACGTTCAAAGTATTCTCAAACAAAACGGAGACTAGCTCGACCCTCCCTCCTCCTCATCCCTTCCGAGCTTCCTGAAACAGTCATGAACCATTTAGAAAAACCAAACTGGATTTAACCTGTCCAGCAAAAACAGAGCAATCTGAATGTCGGATTGGAAGCCCTTCTGCCGGCGGAGTTCTCGCCACCTTTTGAACGCTTTTCCGATGTAAATTCGGGACTTTGCGCGTTCCTTCTCCTTTTCCCTGTTATTTGTTCATCGGAACGTCGTCTCTTTGATCGTGTGTCGGCCATATCAAAATTCTCAAGAATATACATTTTTAACATTAGTCGTTGTCTTGGACATCTCTCCTCTAGCTAACTTCCCTCTTCATGCTTCTCTCTCCTTACTTGCTGCTTATGTGTGCAGTGTGAAACAGGCCTTACTTGTTGGTGATCTTAATAGCTCTTCATTTCCTGGATCACACCTACCTAGAATTGCACCCACAATCGTAATGTATTAATGTTTACCAGATGCCTAAATATTTGCCTTGCACCACTCCATGGTGGGACATTATTGATGTGCTTTTATTCACAGCCATTGCACAGTTCCTGGATATAGATGAGCTGCTGTCTGCTCTTGTTCAGGTCCCAAAGCAAGAGACGGTAGGCACAGGAAACACATTTTCCAGAGTACTTAAAGATGTTGCTTTCTTATAAAGGTGATGGGGTGGGTAATTGATTTAGCTAGTTTTTAAAATTCATTTTAATTTAGAATATCATTGCTGAGAGAATTTTACACTGTCTACAGGTCTACACGGAAAAAAAGTAACCTACAAATGGTAACATCTAAATTAACTGGTTTTTAGTCAAAAATAATATTTAACATCACTGAATCAACCTAAATACATTAATTTATACCAATAAAACTATTTTTATGAGATAAATCTGGTAAAAATATCTCTTTAATTGCAGTTTACAAATTGTTACATTATAGTTCAGTAGCAGGCACAATTCAGTAGATTATAGACTACATTCTTTAGCGAGAGAGACATTTGACTTATAAATTCAAGCTTTTCATCTTCAAAATGACTTTTAAACCATTGTTGTTTGAATTAGTGACCCTCAATAGTTTAACAGTTAATAATCTTTTTTATGTTTTTCCATGTAGATACCGGTGGCTGAAGCAAAAATAACGCAAGTAATTAAGCTGAAGCACATTCTAGAACTGGTCCCATCACTGAAGGTAACGTGGGCATTTTTAAAACAGTACTTTAAGACTCAAAAATAATTAAAAGGACTGTACAGAATCTGCAAAGAACCCATATTTTAACTAAACTTTTTATGCTTTCATCTACCAATAAGTCAACATTAAATCAAAATTGACATTATTTAGACATGAAATCACATTTTTAACATTTTGGTCACTGTAAGTAACAATGTTAATGTAAGCAAGTAAATTTCTCCCTGATAAGGCGATGCTGCAACATTCCAAAACACCCTTGTTGGAAGCATACTGTACCTCACTTGAAGACAGCAGGTAATATGTTTTACACACTTAGCTATGTGAACCATTTGAATATGTAATGACATCTTGCACAGACAAGCAACAAGAAAGATGAGTCTGATTTGACGATGTGTTGTGCATACAGCAATAACACAGGAGGCACAAAGAGTCCCATGTATGTGTACAGAGTTCAATCAGCACTTTCATATGTGCATTTGATGGTTTAGTTCTAGTATGCAGTCCATCAGGTTTTACTATTTGATCTTTAACGTTTGTGTTGGATTAGGTTTAACAGCATTCTGGATCAGATCAAATCACTGATTAATGATGACACCAGCTATATGAAAGGCAGTTTGACCATGCGCACACAAAAGTGCTATGCTGTGCGGCCCAACGTCAGTGAATTCTTAGATATTGCACGACGAGCCTACACAGAGGTGATCGATGACATAGCAGGTGAGCTCCTTAACTACTCCTTAACTCCTTAACTACTAATTCATCTGCAATAACCACACCACAACAATATGTTCAATTACCATTAAATACATTCAATATTATTATTGAATTTTAGTTCCTGAGGTCAACTCTTAATGTTCATAATTTAATAAAAAGTTTGTAAGTTTGGTGTTGTGGTTGGCCATGTGTGCATATGTTCAAATGAAACATGTTTAATTTCCAAATTCCATCCTGTTTATATGTTAGTCATGAACATGAGCATTATTGATGTGTATGTGTTGTTGATGATCAGAACTGGTGGCTCTGCATGGAGAGAAGTACAGCCTACCCCTCCGAACAAGTTTCAGCAACACACGTGGCTTCTTCATTCAGATGAGGCTGGAGGGTGTGGTCTTACCTGGGGGCAAGTTACCAGAGGAGTTCATCAAAGTGAGCAAAGACATTAACTTAAAAAAATGATTGAACGTTTTCATAAGTGTTTAATGTAACATATATTTAATACATAATCTGTGTGCATGTAAGATAAACAGTATAATCATTGACAATAAACATTTATTGCACTTTCCTGGCTATAGGTTAACCCTATAAAGCCTTTATCATATTTGATAAGGACATTTCTAATGCCTTTAAATGATCAACATTGCTGAAAAACCTGTTGGGGGGCAATGTAACCAAAATATTTATTTCTTACAGTGTAATAATTAGTAATATAGAGTATATATATATAAACTTACCTGCCACTTTATTAGGTTCACCTTGTTAGTACCGCCAGTTGGACCGACTTTTGCCTTCAGAACTGCTTTAATTTTTTCGTGCCATTGATTCAACAAGGTGCTCAAACATTTTGCAGAGATTTTGGTAAATATTGTCATGATAGCATCAGACAGTTGCTCCCGCTGTTCTAACACATCCCAAAGGTGCTCTGTTGAATTGAGATCTGGTGACTGTGGAGCCCAGTTGAGTTTAGTGAAATCATTGTCATGTTCAAGAAACCAGTTTGAGTTCTGTGACGTGGCTTGTTATGACATGGCACTTTGGTCATAAAGGGATGGACATGGTCAGCAACAGTTCAGTTGGTATTAGAGGGCCCAAAGTGTGCCAAGAAAATATCCAGCACACCATTACAGCACCAGCAGCCTGAACCGTTGAGACAAGGCAGGATGGATCCATGCTTTCCTGTTGTTTATTCCAAATTCTTTCCCTACCATCTGAATGTCACAGCAGAAATCGAGACTCATCAGACCAGGCCAGGTTTTTTCAACCTTTGGTGAGCCTGTGTGAATTGTAGCCTCAGTTTCCTGTTCTTATCTGACAGGAGTGGCACCAGTATTTCCTCTGCTCCTGTTGCTCTTCTGCTTCAAGGTTTGATGTGCTGTGCGTTCATAGATTGTTGTGTGTTCAGAGATGCTCTTCTGTAAACCTTGGTCAAAATGTGTGATTATTCAAGTTACTGATGCCTTTCTATCAGCTGAACCAGTCTGGCCATTCTCCTCTGACCTCTGGCATCAACAAGGCATTTTCACCTTCACAAAGAGCCCATTTTTCTCATGCATATTATAGTTTCCCAGGAAAATTATTAACTGCGCTATATATTTCACTATTATACTTTAATATATTTATATAATATATCTTTATTAATTTCTTTTATATCTTTAAATCTTCCAGAACATGCTTGACATAAAAACAAAAATTAAATGTGTGGCACGTTATATATCACATATGTCGCACTGTGTAGCCCTGTTTAACTATCCATAAATACATTTTTTAGAACAATCATGTTAAAATTTGAGTTTCAAATATGACATGTCTGTGTCTGTTTAGCTTCATCGTGTTTTGGTTTAGTTTAAATCTCAATGTGTATATAAGCCCTTGGTTTCCTCGGATGTTTGGTCTTGTTTGTGTTGTGTAGTTTCTGTTCTGATTCTTCTGCGATTTTTTTTTTATGCTTATTAAAAGTCTCCTGTTTTTATTTGAATTTGTGTGTTTAACTACATTATGTGCAGTTCAATTAATTATATTTTTTCAGACTATTATTTCATATGTCAGGCTTTACAGGATTATAGTGTTGAATATGTGCTAATATGAATATGTGAACAAGTGCTAATGGGCTTAACCTCAACACTATAGGTGACCAGACAGAAGAGCAACTGCTCGTTCACCACTGTAGACCTCATGAAAATGAATGACCACTGTGAGGAGGCTTTGAAAGACATTTTTCACATGTCCTATGTGTGAGTATATGGTAGCTCAAAGTAAGTAAATATTTTTTTTTTTAAATCATTTTAGTCATAGATGGTATTTATGTGCACTGCAGGGTTGTGTCCAAGTTACTGAATGAGGTCTATGAGCACATCCACTGCCTGTACAAACTGTCTGATGCTGTGTCAATGCTGGACATGCTGCTCTCTTTGGCTCACGCCTGCACTGTCTCAGATTACGGTAATGTTAAGCGCCATAAAGGCGTAATGTAGATTATTACATTTATGTGAGGACATACATTTTTCCATCTTTAGATACTGATAGCATTGATTTCTTTTTTATTACTTAATAACTTAAGTATTTGTTTCCTTCAGTGCGTCCTGAGTTCACTGATACATTGGCAATAAAGCAGTGCCGCCACCCCATCCTGGAGCGCATTTCTGGGCAACAACCCATCTCCAACAACATCTACATCTGTGAGGGAACCAATTTTGTGATCCTAACAGGCCCCAACATGAGTGGCAAGTCCACCTACCTTAAGCAGACGGCCCTCTGCCAGATAATGGCTCAGATAGGTACACAGAGTTGCTATTATAAAAATAATATTTACTAATGTTTAATGTTTACTACTCTTTTGGTCACTAGATCACTCTATTATTCCCATACTTGCAAACACCACTAGCATAGAGTAATTCTGTGTGGGTAATGATGAGCATGTTTGGGGTAAGGTCTAGGTCTAGAATAATGGATTAATTTGCATGATTTAGCACCAGCTGTCTCCTAGTCCTGCAGGATCAAAACAACCTTATTCAGAATGTCTTCTTTGTCCCAGGATCCTTTCTGCCTGCGGAGTACGCCTGTGTTCGTATTGCGGATCAGATATTCACCAGAATAGGAGTAGACGATGACTTTGAGACCAACTCTTCCACATTTATGGTTGAGATGAAAGAGGTAAATTGTGGAAGAAACAGTTTTATACTGCTAATCAAGAACATTTTATTGATATTTCATCAATGAAAACTTAAAGTATAGTATCAAGTCTTTAAATGTGTATTTACACGTGTATTTTTGTGTTCATTCTGATATTTCCATGTAATTTTCTACTACACACAGTACTTTTATATAGAGGCATATACAGATAGGTCTGAAGCTAGTTTCACATTCAGTTAAAGTATTTTCTCATTTAAATACTTACTTGCACTCCTAGGTGTCTTACATCATCCACAATGCAAGCAACAAGTCACTTATCATTATTGATGAGCTGGGCCGAGGCACCAGTCCAGAGGAAGGCATTGGTATCTGCCACAGTATCTGCGAATTCCTCATCAATATTAAGGTGTTGTATTTATTTTATCAAGAGTATATTTTGATACAGTGAAGAGGCATATAGAAAACATAAATATTTATACCAAACATACTTGATCGGTTATTCTAACATTGCTCTACTCACAGTATTTCAGTAAGTGGCTAACAAAACTTGTGCTGTAGGCCTTCACGCTCTTTGCCACGCACTATCTTGAACTGTGCCAGTTGCAAACTCTTTACCCCAACGTGGAGAACCAGCACATGCAGGTTCAGCACGTCCGCGGAGGAGATGGCAGAGCAGAAAAGGTGGTCTACACATACCAGCTCAGCCGAGGACATTCAGAGGAGCGCAACTATGGTGGGTTAAGACTATTCCAAGCTTTTCTAAACTGTTTAATCTATTCTATGGTGGTATAGAATTATATAAGTCACATTTGCATATCTGTTGAACGTGTGGAATAAGTGAAGCCAACACATTTGCTGTGTTCCAATTCGCATACTATCTGTTCTTAATAGTATTCGAAATTAGAATTAGTGTGTTCCAAATCGTAGTATTTTGAAATGGTTATTCCAAAGATACCCGGATTGTCTACTCTTTCCGGTTAGACCCTGAAGTGCAGATCGATGCGCACTCTAATGGCTAATATTGCCCACAACCCATTGCGTGTTAGACGAGGATTCGATTAGAACTCAGAAAGTGTTAAAAAAAAAAATGAAAGTGTTAAACTACAAACATGGCGGATGTGCAAAAATGATGGTTAAGTAGAGATCTTAAGAAGTGATTTGAATGATTAATAATCAGTATCTAACCTGACGAAAATATATTTATTCAATGTTATCCACAAGATATTTAATCTGCAACAGCATTGTGAACTTTTATAAAGATACGTTTGGTCATTAACTTTTAAATGCATCAATTTGCAAACACATGAGGAGAGTTCTCTGCATGAAAGACCCACTATTGGCAGCTCAACGTACTACTGCATTTCTCTCCGTTTTGGTAGGATATTAATTAATATGTGGAGGATTTTAATTGATAAGATGATTGACAAGGCAGTTTAAACGGTGACAAGATGCACACAACTAAGCAACAGCGGTCTGTTAAAGACGCAATCATGACTAAGTTGTATGTCCTAAAGCTTGCATTTTTTAACAGAAACGTTGAGGTACATAAATACGTATATACAGGGCATAGTATAAGTATGTTGTCTGCTGTTTTTTAGGGATAAGAGCAGCAGAGATGACCAATTTGCCACCAGAAGTTATTGAGGAGGCCAAAACTGTCGCAGCTAAAATCAGCCAAAAGCTGTGGGTATGTAATGCTTCATGAATTATATACTCTAGAGCAGTGGTTCCCAACAGGGGGGTCGCGGCCCACAAGGGGGCCTCAGCGAGCTCTGTGGGGGGTCGCGTCATATTTTGAAAAGTGTTGAATAAGCATCAAGAACGATCATATTAGAATAGCTAATGAAAAATTTGCTAATTAGCAGACCAAAAAATGGACAAATTTGTAATTCGTCCTCCACAAAAACGTCAGAGTCCCACTGATTCGCCTACAGCTGCTGGTAGCAATGACCCAGACATACTGGACCCAGGTGAGGAAACTCCCACCAAGTCTGTTCGCGGTGCTAGCAGTGCTAGCAATACGAATACGGGAAACACGAAATGCAGGAAATACCAAGACAGTTACCTGGACTATGGTTTTATTTCATTTTCTCGTAGCAAAGACTCTCTGCCCCAGCCACAGTGCATTTTCTGCGCCAAAGTCCTTGCTAACGAGTGCATGAGGCCGTCCAAACTAATAAGACATTTTCAGACAACTCATCCCCAATACCGCGACAAGCCCAGGGCATTTTTTGAACGCAAGGCAAAAGAATTGACACTCTCGCAAAATGAGATGAGGGAAATCACAGCTACTGACAAGAAACTTTTAAAAGTATCGTATACAGTTGCTGAAAAAATTGCCAAAGCAAAGAAAGGGCATACAATTGCAGAAACTTTGATTTTGCCATGCGCAACAGAGATCGTCAAGGAATTATTTGGAGAAGATAAATCAAAACAATTGGCTAAGATACCATTATCAAATAATACAGTCAAACGTCGTATCACAACAATGTCAGAAGACGTGAGGGATCAGCTTTCTGCACGACTTCGTGGTAATAAATTCGCACTTCAAGTAGACGAGTCTACTGATGTTTCAAAAGTGGCACAGCTCCTCGCATACGTTCGTTATGAATGGGAAAACGAAATAAAAGAAGATTTTTTGTTTTGTAAAGAGCTGCGTACCACGACGACGGCAAACGATATTTTTGAATCTTTGGATAATTTCATGAGATCAAATGAGATAAACTGGAGCGACTGTATTGGTGTATGTACTGATGGAGCTGCTGCGATGACTGGCAGGCAGTCCGGGGTAGTTCAGCGTATCAAAGGTGTTGCACCCCTTGCGATTTCAACGCACTGCTTTCTGCACAGAGAGGCGCTTGCTACAAAAGAAATGGAACCCAGTCTCCATGGAGTTTTAGATGTGGCCGTAAAAATTGTGAACTTTGTGAAAGCCAGAGCCACCAACTCCCGGTTATTCACTGCGCTCTGCGAGGAGGTAGGCGCTGATTACCATACCCTGCTGATGCACACTGACGTGAGGTGGCTGTCCAGAGGGCGGGTGCTGATGCGTCTGTTCAGCCTGAGGGAGGAGTTGCGTGACTTTCTTGCGGACAAGAGACCAGACCTTGCTGAGTTTTTGGACGATGACAAATGGCTCGCTCAACTCAGCTACCTTTCAGACATATTCGGTGAAATGAACAAGCTTAACAGAGCAATGCAAGGTGCAAACATAAACACTGTGGTGCAGCACGAACGAGTTGAGGCTTTTAAAAGAAAACTGCACCTGTGGAAAACCCGTGTCTCCTCCGGAATCAGTGACATGTTCGAGCACACCCATGCATTTATTGCAGACAGACATTTGAATTTTAAAATCATTCAACGTCAAATAACAGTGCATCTATCAAAGGTCCTGGAGAAATTTAATAGTTATTTCCCAGCTCTTACTGAGGAGCAAGCAGCTGATTTTCTGTGGATCAGAAACCCCTTCACTGAGAATATTGAAGCAAAGCTTCCAGCTTCTCTGCCATCAAGACTTCTGGAAGAGCTTATAGAAATATCCTCTGATGCCAGCCTGAGAGCCCGTTTCAGTGAGGTCCCATTGGAATCATTCTGGTCTGAAATTGCAGAAGAACACCCAGTCTGTCACACAGCTGCAATGAAGGTGCTGATTCCCTTCAGCACCACCTACCTTTGTGAAGCTGGGTTTTCAACCATGACAGCCCTTAAAACTAAATACAGGGCCAGACTGACCCTTGAGGATGATATGCGTCTTGCCCTGTCAAAGATCTCTCCACGAATTGACAAAATTATTACTAACTGCCAGCAGCAATCCTCACACTGATTGATATTAATCAAATAACATTCAAATAATCAAATAACATTCAAGTATTGAGGTCGCAGACAGCATTCATTTTGAAATATCCTATTTGTTCTTTTGTGAATACTGCTATTTTTGTATTGTATTGAATACTGATATTTCATTTCAAATAGGGCCAATTTATAGGCTACTTAGGAGAAAATAAATAATTACAAATGGCCTATTGATGTTTTTGTTTATTGTATTTTCAGTATATGCTATTATTTTTGCATATATAAATATATTAATTATCTGTTTATAGTAATAAATATACCGTTTGTTTGAAAAGTATTTTTTCTGTCATCCTTGCTGCAAGCTTACAAGAGTGATAATATCATTAAATGTGAAGGGGGGGGCCTGAAATATTTTCTTGGGAAAAAGGGGGTCTCAGACAAAAAAGGTTGGGAACCACTGCTCTAGAGGTACAGGAGAAAAATTATATACAGATAGCCTGCAGAGTTAGTTACCTTGTATCTCCATTGTCTTGTCCACAGGCCAAGCATTATAGTGACCCTGCCACTCGCAAACAAAAGGCAGACTATCGTCTAGCCACCAAACTGCTGCAGGCGGCCCGTAACTCACGGTTGGATCCAGAGGGCCTACGTCAGTACCTGAAGGGCTTGAAAAGGCAGTATTTGGCTGAAATTGAAGATGCGACAGAGTCAGTAGAGATAGAGGAGTGAGGTCTGGGGTGAGAAATAGGTTGGTTGGGTAGGAACATTTGAGAAAATAACATGTTCGTGGAAAAATGTTAAATTACGCTTCTTGAACAAAGTCAAGGAAGTTGTTCTGATAGACAGAATTTTTTTTTGTTTAATTCCAAGTTTTTTATAAAAGTGTTTTTTCACAGTGCAAGTTTGAATTGTTCAACTTATCAAATAAAATGTTATTTTAAACTGAGACCAAAACCATATGAGTCCATGTGTTCCACTCCGGTCTGAGGTGATTAAAACCAGTGGTTCTCAACTCGTTTGGCCATGATGCACCTCTTGATCTCTCTTTGATCACAAAAACTAGGCATTTAAATATCATCTTACTAAGACATATTATTGGGAGATATAGGCCTGGTTTCACAGACAGGGTTTATATTAAGCCAGGATTAGGAATATCCAATCGTATCCTAACCCAGGGGTGTCAAAACTCGGTCCTGGAGGGCCACTGTCCTGCAAGGTTTAGCTCCAACTTGCCTCAGCACACCTGTCTGGAAGTTTCTGGTATCCCTAGTAAGAGCTTGATTAGCTCCAATCCCAATTACACTCCTGAACCAGCAACTTTACAGGACAGTGGCCCTCCAAGAGCAGGAGTACTCCCCTGCCCTAACTTCTATCCCTCAAACCCATTAGACGTCCAGAGAGGAGAAGCTGGACGTCATTTGATTCTGAGTACCACTTGCAAAACAACGGCACTGACATATTTTTAAGATATTCCAGAGGAAGTTGCTTTCAGTTAAAACGGCTCAAACATGCATTTTAGTTTGGGACTACGCTTAAACCTCGTCTGTGAAACCGGGGGATTGAGTGACATGATATTTATACATACATTTTATGTAACTATACTGTTATAAAGATCTGATTGATTTACAAAATTTCATCTTACGTTTCGGCCATATAAATATCCACCAATTTGCTTGCTCAGTTTGGCTCTCAATGAAACTAAGGTGTTTTTTATCCCCCTTCTCAATAATGAGCTCCAAATTCTCTTATTATAAAGGTCATAAAAGCCTGATGCATTCATTATTGTATGATAAAACATGCATTTTTTTTTTAGATTTTCTTTTAATTAGACTTTTTTGACTATTATTGTACGTCAAGCTTTACAGGGTTAAAAAAAATCTATAAAATAAATAGTTCTGTACAGTAGCTGTGCTCCTTAAAGGGATAGTTCACTTTGAAAATAAATTTTGGTATGTTTTAGCTTACCTCAAGGGCATCCAAGATGTAGGTGTCTTTTTTTCCGCAGTAGTTTCAATTTGGATATTTTTAGGTCAAACCGTTCTTGTCTGTCAGTCAGATAATGCAGGTCGATGGTCACTGTATCAAAACACAAGCACAGAGTCCAAATTAAAACAATTCCTCATCGTCCAAATTAAACAATTTCCCATCGTAAGTACACATTGATGGCCTAAGACACAAAACGAGCGGTTTGTGTGTGAAAATGAACAGTATTTATATCGTTTTTACCTCTTGTAACACAGCACACGTCCAAATGATCTGACGGCGCGGGCGGGTATAGATGTATACATAGATGTCGCCTTGGCTACGGTTTCGTTCTAATGAACTGCAGTAGCAAAGGCGACATCTAGTGTATACATCTATACCCGCTCGCGGGCGGGTATAGATATATACACTAGATGTCGCTTGGCTACGGTTTCGTTCCAATGAACTGCGTAGCCAAGGCGACATCTATGTATACATCTATACCCGCCCGCGCCGTCAGATCATTTAGACGTGTGCTGTTTTCAAGAGATAACAACGATATAAATACTGTTCGTTTTCTCACACAAACCGCTCGTTTCGTGTCTTAGGCCGTCAATGTGTACTTACGATGGGGAATTGTTTAATTTGGACGATGGGGAATTGTTTTAATTTGGACTCTGTGCTTGTGTTTTGATACAGTGACCATCAACCTGCATTATCTGACTGACAGACAAGAACGGTTTGACCTAAAAATATAAAAATTTAAACTACTGTGGAAACAAAGACACCTACATCTTGGATGCCCTTGAGGTAAGCTAAAACATATCAAAAATTTATTTCAAAGTGAACTATCCCTTTAAAGAGCCCAACCCATCCACCAACAGCAAGAACTGCTCTTCTCGCGAGATTTCCGTAACCCGTCACCCCCGGTCTCTCTGGCAGAGTTCCGTCTTCTTCCCTCACTGTGCGTTTCATTCCACACTGACCTGACCCTGCCAAAGCGAAACCAGCAGACGTGCCGCCTACAACCGGGCCGGAGCCGCAGTCCACAGCGCTTCCCCTTCAGGAACGCCTTTACACCCCGACAATAACAATAACCGCGAGGACACCGCCGCAGGTACGTGAAGCAGCGGCTTTATACACAGATAGTGAAGTGAAGCGTGAGTGAATGGAGCAGATCACACGGGGCCTAGCGCACTTCTCGCTCCGCAGATCCTTCATGCCATGCCGCCGCAACACAAGCACCCTCACACGGGACAACAAGGGTGTGTATTAAAACCGTGAAGACCTGAGATCCTAGCTGTCGGTCGACCGTACATATGTGCATCGCATGGGGGTTTTAAACCTGCTGAACAAGCTGATGATGTCCGATCAATCCACGGCACGCCTCTCTATATACAGCTAAGCTAAGCTAGTGATACTAATCAGTGCGATAGACCTGAAGATATGTTCTCATTTCCCTGCTGTGTTTCATATTACTTGCTTGACTGGACAGTCTCAGCACACGTTGTGCTTCTGCTGCTCGTTATTCGGTCAGTCATATGAGGTGTCTGTCAGTGCCTTATTAAACGTCTCGACCAACTTTAAATCTTGACTGCCATGAAGTAATTTCAGCGAGGGACAGGGACTTTGCTCCTTGCCCCCACTTTATATTGTCTTATCGTAGGCGTGAGGTGTTAATATGCACCTCACAATGACACAAATATATTGGTTTGTTTGGACTTATCGCTGCCATTAGAGCCTGGCTTGATTTAAGTAGCCCTTCTGCGTTGCACACTTCCCTTGATGAAGCAAACGGAAAGGATTATCTGTCAGTAGTAGATGGGTGGCTTTAAATAGTCGACATAAGTTCGCGCATGCGCACTGACATGTCTTTAAAGAAACAGAAGGGAGCCTATATGCATCCCAGTTGTTAAAAGACCTCATGAAATCAACATTTTGCTTTTTACTCCATGTCTTTTATCTATAGCATTTCTAAAAGTTCTACTATTTAGCAGGTTTAAAATAAACAGTAATTTATAATGGAAAAAATAAACCATAAATTTCTCCGACACATTTAGAGAGCTACTTTTAGGTTCCAGGAAGTAAAAACCCCATTCATTTTCTCCATAGGGGAATTGATTTTGAATGATAACATATAAACCTTTAAAGTCCTTAGGAATTGATTGGGTATTTGGCATTAGCCTATTGGTCTATGCCATTTGAGTGACAGGTTGTCCCGCCCTCGTGCCAGTAAACGCATCATCAGAGAAGAGATGAGCTGCAAGAGGGGGAGGGATGTTATTTTGATTAAAGATTACTTGGGCACATGAATTAAAAAATAATGATGTGCACCGATAAATCATTTATAATCGATATGGTGATGTTTCATAAAAAAAAGAAAAAAAAAAAAGAATTGTCCATTTTGATTTCATGGTGACTTTAAAGACAGACCTACTCTGTTAATTGATGTTATATCTTTCTGTTGAAGCAACTAGTCCTAATTATTTCAATTTATTTTTTTAAATCATGTTTAACAGTGGAATTCCTGGTGAAATATATAATGGCTTAATCAACCTACGCTATTATTCTACTTAAATATTTTAGGGATGCACGATAAATCGGCCACCATATCGGTATCGGCCGATATATGTTCAATTTTAATGTTATTGTTATCGGCCGATAAATAAGATTATTTCCTTCAGCTGAAAGATACGCACTGTTGTTCGCCATGATGGTTCTGAATCACTTGAAATATAGTTGGAATCACTTAAAAAAGGAAAATACAATTAAGTGCAACTTGTGAAAGTGAATGAATGGAAGTCTGTCATATAGGCTACATAAAAGTATGAGAACATAATTATAAATGTGTGCTTGGGACATGGATTCAATGGTGAGACTTTTGTTTTTGCAATCAGGCTCTCAAAAATTATATTAAAATTTGGATTTAGATTAATCTGCCAATATATTGGTTATCAGCTTTCAAATATAAAGAATTATCGGTTATGTATCGCCTAAATTAAAATGTTCATATCGATGCATCCCTAAAATATATAATTTATATATATTTATGTGCATGCTGCCAATGCCATAGATATAGTTTCTATATACATAACATCTTTAATAGTTTTATATATATTTGTCCATCATTTTATTTTGATTGTCGTTTGCAATTTTTCATTAAGGCCATTAATTACTCAGTCGGGCTTGTCAAATGCTTTGTTGCTTCGGATCAAAGTTTTTATGTTGTGCTTCACCTCGTAGCTTGATTGGTTTGGTTTAAGGATATAACTCTGTAACAGACTTATTATTTTTTTATCCCAATGGGAAAAGTATTTTTCGAACCAAGGCTACTGAGAAGTGGGCAACACTATTGCACTCAGGGGTGTGTGCACATTTCTGTCCTATCAGATGCTCTTAAGGTTGAGAATGCCCCTCCCACTATTACCACCTGACTCAGACTAACAACCTCAAGTCTCTAATCATGGTCCTTCGCTGTGATGCTATTAAAATGTATGATTTTTTTTTTAATTTGTGATGTTATTAAAACAAAAAGGATATGTCCAGCCCCAACTTCCTGTTATTACAATGTTATTACAGTAAAGAAAATAGTGTTCTTGGAGCATTTTGTAGATACGGTTAGAGAACTTTGTTGATATTGGTGTGGAGCTGCTCTTTTCACGCTTTGGGGCAATATGTAAGCTTAGTTTCCTCTCTTTGTCTGAATCATTGTTCTAGAGTAGTGTGTGTATTTAAATAAACAAAGAGAGGAGTTTATGTAATTAAGATTAGTAGATGACTTCATTTTAACTTCCTGTGCCTCCTGACTTACAAACAAAGGGTTTTCTTTTTCTTACATGCGTCTGAGAGACTGTTTGATTGTTTTAAATTGTTCAGAACAAATAATAGTAAAACTGGATTAGTGGCCGACCAATATAAATGTTTTTGATGGCCAATGCAGATGCCGATATCTTGGAGAGCTGGGTGACAGATGGCTGACATCGCACTATTTAATTTAAAGATAGCAAAAACATACATAGCAATTACCACAATTAAATTTTGTTTGTTACATCATATTTACTAAATTATAAATAAATAATTTGAAAATTAATAATATGAAAAATTGAACTTGGAAAAAAAAAGTTATACTTTAGATGGCAACTACTTGTTTCTATAATATTAACGCTATTATACTTTTTCGTTAACGGAGACCGTCACCTAACGAAGTGGGAAAATGCTGAAGTTCTCAGTGTCAAAATAAAACTTCCGACTCCCTGGCAAAACAGAAAAACATATCAGCCGATTCTGATAATTAAAAAAATGGCAAATATTGGCTTTGGCGATATATCAGTCAACCACTAAACTAGCGATGAAACAGTTACCAGTTTGATGATAAACCACGATAAAAAATCCTGATGGTTAATATTGCCGTTTCATATTTTACTTATCATTAAAACCATATTTGATTTTCGCAATTTGAAGTACTCACTGTAAATAAATACTGTTCAGCATTAAGCAAAGTTAGCAACAGTCTAACGCAGGCGTAGGTTTTGTTTTGTGTGGAAGGCAATGTGCTGAAATTATATGAAAGAATGTATGAATTAATTCTATGAACATGTAAGAGGGAACCGACTGTCTTTAGAAAAGTTTCAATGGCATTTGCTTTTCATCTTCGCTCTGTGTAATGCCTAATAAACAAAGACATTACATATAGGGAGACGGTGCACTCTGATTACTTATGAATGGGAGAATGTGCAACGCCCAATATAGCGAAAAAGCCCCGCCTTCTAAATGAAAGAGCCAATCGCTGATTAGTAAAGTCAGTGTGTCACCGGTTGCTATAGAAACAGGCAGTGTTCAGAGATGCTCGCTTAGGACTGCACATGCGCATTAGCTTCATCCAGGCTAAAAAATTCCTGATTCGAGCATTTAGAAAAAAAAATTGAGACAGCTATAGTCAAATTTCATTGGTGATTTAAAATATGAGATTTAATCCTAAATTTGGCGAACGGTTTGATGAATTTGATGTTTCCCCTTTTCAAAGAGATAGGAGATGGCCGAAATGTTGCAACAACACGACTGCCTTTATAATGTCTCCTCATATAATGTCTACGACACGCTGCCGCAACACAGTATCTATTTAGTTTACATCTGCTTTCGCGTGAGATCACGTGAGCTGCCAAATCTGGCATGATGATCTTAAAGTCCCCCTGTGGTCAATCATTTTATCCATTAAAACTCATCTTTGATCACCAAAATTACCATTCCTTAAAATAGCCTTAAAATGTAACTCTACATCCTTGCCTCATTTAGTATACGCGGTTCTATGAAAATGCAAATTACCCCCCGCCTCCACTCACTCACACCAGCTCAGAGATCCACTCGTTGACGATCACACGTTGATCTGATTGGTTACAAGGTAGTTTGTGACGTCAGAAACACAAGCGATTTCAAACCGCGTTTTTGAGACTGTCTTTGGTGCAGTTTTAAGGAGAAAATACTCAGCAATGGTGTCGACTTATGAATTTGCTCATGCTTTGACTTGAAGCACATTAAAAACACCACATAGGCATATAAACAACTTTAAAAGCTTGGTTTTCGCCACAGGGGGACTTTAAGAATATCTTGTACTGTAAGATGTGCCATGATTTTCAAATCTAGTAGTGTGTGCAGGTTTGAGATTTAAGAGAAGAAAATCTGTGCAGATTCTCCTTTATATGTGTGATGCAACCAGCTTTCACAATCGGTTAATATTTAAAAACTCCTGTTATCTGAGCACGGCTTAAGCTCTGGTTTACACATTGGAAAATGTAGGCCAACCAGATATTCCATGCATGCAGACAGTTCGCATACTGTACTATTGCAGAAATGGTGATATGATCTTATGCCATTCTGAACATAGCCAGACGAAGTGTTTACGGATCCAGATTAGAGAGATGCATAGGCCTGGTTTCACAGACAGGGCTTAGATTAAGCCAGGATTAGGCCTTAGTTCAATTAGGATATTTAGTAGCTTTTATAAACATGCCTTAAAAAAAAAAAACATTATTGGTGTGTATCTTGACAAAACAATAGGCACGTTTCCATTACAGATTTGCGCAAAACATTTGTGAATTTTTTTTCTTTTCTTTTTCTAAATGTCGACAAACTATTGCAAAATGGCAGCGTTTCCATTAACTGATGTTATGCCACTAAAACTTCATTTTTTCCTCTCGCGATAAGTCATTGGTAGGTTTATGTATATCCCAGCCACCGCACTGGCCATTATTATTAATCAAAGAAGACTCTCGTGTGTGTTATTTGGCTGTTGCCTTTGGCTTGCTCAGTTGGGGATATTTTGGGGATATTTAATTTTAATTTTATCAATCAATAAATTCCACTAGAAACAAACCTTGTTGTATTATTTTAATGTAATACTAGTCTGTGAAGCTGCTTTGATACAATCTGTATTGTGAAAAGCGCTATACAAATACACTTGACTTGACTTGACTTGTTATCCAGTCATTAGTGGCAAGGAAAGACCCTTATACTTGAGAGCGGCACATATGAGGTGTTTCTCCCTCATATCTGCTTCGAGGTCTTGATTGTGGCATTTCTTTGAGGTTTAGAATCCAGTATTCCTGTAATTCTTCTGTCTTTTATGAAATTTTACGAATATTTCTTTTTCGAATTGCCTGAAAAAAAACACCTCATGCTTGCGTAAAAACTTTTTTTGCGATAAATGGCAATTTTTTGCGCAATTTGCCGCGTTTCCATTACCCTTCAAATTGCGCAAATTGAAATTGCGAATTGAAAATACGCCCAGTGGAAACACGTCAATTCCGCGAAAACTCCCATTTATCGCAAAAAAGTTTTTCCACTCGCATGAGGTGGTTTTTCAAGCAATTCGAAAAAGAAATATTTCGCAAAACTGCAATGGAAACAGTTTATGCGCATTTACTGGATTCTAAACCTCAAATAAATGTCGCAACCAAGACCTCGAAGCAGATATGAGGGAGAAACACCTCATATGTGCCACTCACAAGTATAATAAGGGTCGTTCCTTACCATTAATGCTTGGAAAACACACATACATCTCCTTCGATTAATAATAATGGCTAGTAAAAAAAAAGACATATTTTAAGACATGTCAGGGCAAGTTGCTTTGAGTTAAAACGCTAAGCCTTGTCTGTGAAACCGGGGGATAATAATGCTGTTGATCAGATACAAGGCCACAGTTCCAGAGTGCTTCATAAAGCAACAGTCTCTCTCAGATCTGCCATAAACACCTCATCCTGTGGCGGCGTCCACAGACGCATCGCTTCTCACTGACTCTCAGCTTTGTTTTCGCTTTCCTCTCAGCAGGACAAAGAAAAGCACACGCAGTTCAGAGCAAGTGAGCGCACCACACCCATCTCCACTTTGTTCTCCATGCACAGGGCTGTTTGAATCCAACACACGTGAAGCCAAAGAAATGTGTTTCCACTTACTTAACAAGGAATATGCAAGTAAGGGCAATGAGCAGATTTGGCTTGCGCCTCAACAGATGCTTGTCCCGTCTTGCATGTTTCTAAAATTCCTTTCCTTCATTTCCCTTAGTCCAGTATGCTTTCACACAAGTATTTGCTTTTTTATTATCATATTTTATTATATATGTTAAATATGATTAATTCCTGCGATGTAAAGCTGAATATGCAGCATTAATACTAATCTTCAGTGCCACACAATTCTTTAGAAATCATTCTAATATGCTGATTTGTTAAACATCTCTTTTTTTATTGTTAGTGTTGTGCTGCGTAAGATTTTTGTGAAAAACCATTACACGTTTTTTTCGGGATTATTTGATGAATAGAACATTCAAAAGAACAGCATTTATTTTTGTAACATTACAAATGGCAATTTAATGCATTCTTGCTGAATAAAAGTATTAAGTAAAATAAGATAACATTGGTAAGATAACATGATAGTGCTGGTTTCAAATCTACCTATAATGAAATGTGAAGCAATGCAATATTTATACTTTAATGGAGTTACTGATTATTGTAGATTAGTGCCTTACATTATTTCATTAAAGGAGAGGCAACTGCAGCCCCAGACATTTAGGCTCTTGTCCATGCATGTACGCAGATATAATTAGTTGTGTCCCAAAGGATGCACAACACACTATGTACTTACGCATTATGTACTCAACTGTGTAGTGTATGAATTTTGTTATTTTGCCATTCAACATCAGAGTCCCCCTCAGCTAAAATACACATGAATCAAAAATAAAACATGAATTTGGAATATTTTACTATTAATGATTAATCTAATTATGTCATTTTTTTTAATGGTCACAACTTTAGTTTTATCTTTCTTTTCTCTCTTTTTTTTTTGCAGTCTGATTGTTGAACTAAACATTTAAAAAGTTGTGTAATTGTTCAAGCAATATATTAAAGTTGTATATTAAGAACTTACCCATGAATACAGTTTTAGGTACTCACTCACTACACACCCAATGGTCCCATGTATTGTTAGACCCAATAATCAATATACCAATTATGTAAAATGAATATTGGTGGAAAATATTTCTCAAGCTCATTATCGATATATTCCTTATTTTATGCATCATTATCATTATGATGATAAATCTGAGAAAATCTGCAGAATACATTTTACATTGTTTTAGATGCTGACAATAGTACAGTTTTTTTCTGGTAGCTGATAGTATAATCGAATTAGAAAAAATATTTAATGTGCATGAACGGGACAGTAGAATTTTGTAAATGACAAGCATTCCAGTTCCACCCCAATTCTCTCTGTCTGCCTTGGGACTAATTGCTTGTTAAGAGTATGACATAGCCAACAAGAGACTATTTCCAAGAAATAAAGATGCATCTGAACTCTTTACTTCTGTGCACTAAGTAACGTTGTGAGATGTGACCGGAAAATGGAGAATGTTAGACTGATGGCCTCTTTAAGCACTCCTGGGAAATTATAATAGAATGGTGCTCCTAAATGTATTCATAATGTAATCGGCTTATCCAGATTCCCAGCACAGTGGATCTCTCGGACACGCTGAACCGAACAGACTTTTGCTTTTGCTCTCAGACAGAGAGCAAACGGCCGTTCCAGGACCTGGTGCTTCTTGTCGTTGGTTTTCCTCACTGTCCTGAAGGCAGAACTCAGTCATGCGTGTCTTCCAGCACAACAGGGCACTGTTTCTGTTTGCTTCGGATTTTGTACGAAAGCACTCAACCAAACGTCCACTTTTATGGCTTCCATCAGGAGGCTGTCTATTTTTTTTTTTCTCCTTAGGTAATCATTTTTTGATAACACGATACAACAATGAGCAATACATTTGTTACATAACTTTTTAATCTTTGTTAATGATTTATTCTTTTGGTGGATTGCATGTTCAGATATTCATACTACAAAATATTCTGGGGGCCATGACATTTTTGTGAAAATGACCAAAAACGCTGATGGTGGCTGGTAACTTAATATAAAATAAACGCTGGTGGAGAAAGAGTGAACTTTAAGATTAATAAATGCTTTAATGTTAACAAAAGAAACTTTATTGTAAAGTGTTACCATTTTTGTCTGTCAGACTTTGGGTTTTTATACAGATATAAAATATAAAAAAACTTTTATCTTTTATTTTAGCTAGTTTCCAGTGCAGCATTTCTCATTTTCGTTTAGTTAACGTTTAAGTACTAAAATATCTCAAACTAAAACTTAATATAAACTATATATAGGCCTAGACATTAAAAAAAATCTATGAAATTGACAAACACTAAATAACTCAAACTTGAACTTAAATTAAAATGAAAACTGAAAATATAATATTAAAAATTATAATATTTGACCTTTTGACCACGGGGGGGGGGGGGGGGGGGGGGTATTGTTTTCTTCCCCTGGCTTTAATATTAACCAGGCGCAAGATTGACATTCAGCCTGAACAGATTTTTTTCTGCACTTAAGAAAAGGCCTTAAATGGCTAAGCTTTGGACAGATTAGCATTGAGGGGGGAGTCAGTGCCGTTTTCAGATCTGAGACCACTCTGCGTCAGCGTACTGGAGTGACATTTTCCCGGCTGGATATTTTTGTTGCTTGCAAAGCCCCTCTGCACTTGAGTTTAGGATGTCAATTGAGTTAGCAAGGGTGTCTTGAATGACCGTTCTGGGTTGGCTTAGCTCCGCAGTGTCATCGGTTCAATAAAGAAATACTATTCATTTAATTTATTTATACAATATATATATATATATATATATATATTTATATATATATTTATATAGTATATATGTATATGTGTGTATATATGTGTATTAAAAACACACACACACACACACACACACACACACACACACACACGTGTATGAAGAGTTCAGATGCAAAAGCCTCTAAGTGCCATCTGAAATTTTCTTCTAGAATGATCATTTTTATCAAGCTTGTATGTTTGTTCAGTTATTTCACTTTAATGGCAATGAAAATTACCTATTAATTGTCATTAAAGTGAAATTACTGAACCTAAATATATGAGCTTGATAAAAATGATCATTCTAGAAGAAAATTTCAGAGGGCACTTCGAGGCTTTTGCATCTAACACTCTTCATATATAGAATGAATAGTATTTCTTTATAATATAATATAATATAATATAATATAATTATATATAATAGAGGCAGTTTTAGTTATATTAGTTCAGTGATCATATTACTCCTAAACCGTGTCGGTTCATGCTGAGAAAAACGGGCGTGCGTGAGCGAGTGTCGCTTGCTAACAGGTACTTAGCTCGGTGTCAGTAAGTAAACCCAGATTGCTGCCCTCAGCACACACACACTAATTGGCTCATACCGCTGTGAGAGGGTGGAGGTGGAACAGACAAGCCGGAGAAATGGAGGAGGTGTGCTTTTTAGAGTAAAAGAAAGAAGTAGATGTCAAACATAAAAGAGGAGGCGTTTCAATGAATACTGTTGGTTGGCCATATTAGAACATCTTATGCAATTTGCTGAATAAGTGTGCCATGATTTCGATTTTTTTCTTTTTCTAAGGAAGGTGTGCTGATTTTGCTTTGCCTGAGGCGTTCTGTTGTGCACTGCCTTTAAACGGCAACTGGTGAAACAACAAATGGCTGTGGTAGTGGCATAGCCTGATGGCAAATTGACGACACATATCTTTATCTCATGTTGTTTAAGATGATAATGAGATTAATTCAATTCAGGGGTGATCTGATGTGGTGTACATTGTTGTGTAGAATTAGGCCCTGCTCTATATATCCAGATATTTGGGTCAAAACACCTTAAGGTCCAGTGAAATGGCTTGAAAAGTGAAAACTTGCAAAGCCACACTTCTTTTTTAGCTTATGACATCCACAGTTGTATTAAAAATTAAGTTAATAGACCCCCCCCCCCCTTTATATTTATCAAGAAACAGTTACTACAGCAAAACCGTGATATGTTTTAGTAATAGTGATGATGTGTAGTTTGATAAGCTTGCAATGTAGGCTTGTACATGTCACCAGTGTTATATCTTCTTTTTAGTGCTGTCCAAAATGCAAACCTGGACTTCATTCGCCCCAATAGGAAGCACATTATCAGCGTTTGAATCTGTGTGCTAGGGCTGTGTATTGCCAATAATCTTCTTTAAAATGCCTTTACTGGAGTGCTGAATTGCAAATATCCACACCGCTATGATCAGATGCTTTCTAGCTGCTGTTTTCTCACTGCTGTCACTTTTGATGTGTGTTTATTTTGTTATTGAGAGGAAAGCGTGCACTACATATTTACATATTCAATCGAAACGCCTCTCGGAGCAACGCGGATGGCTTCGGGATGTTAAGCGAGCTCTTGGATTCAATGTGTTTGGATTCAGCTTCAGCGCTGTACACCGTATAATTATATCTAGGTTTGCTAATGCTAACGTTAACAATACACCCGTCCCTTGTACTTCTCTACGTCACAGTTTACGCTCTGAGATAACTTTGCCATATAGGGGTCAGAGTTAAACCAAACACAAAGCCACTGACACGAATCTTAGAAGTAAAACAAATAAATATATATCGACAGTGTTTTTGAGAACCTATACAGAATCACTACACTCATACGATGTGCCATTTAGCTGAAGTGCAGAATTGTCATCAAAATCTGTATTGGTGGGTGAGAGAAACTGAAAAGCATAGAAATTTACAAAAGCAAGGTTTAATCTTCTAAATGCGCATTTTGTCATTGTTAGCAAGCACACTAAGCTTATAGATAACCTCAATACTGACATATTTGTACTGAATGCCACGAAAGTTGAATTTTAAGTGGGCTATAAAGTAGGTCCAAATAGACCAGGTGTGCAAAACTGTTACTTGAACCCTAAATAAACACACCCGATCCTGATCTACGGGTATGTGTGTTGGAGCATGCTTCGAAACTTAACACTGCAGTGTTAAGGCTGTGGCCCTCAAGGAACTGAGCTTTGCATGCCTGACATAAACAATGTTGATTCTTTGTAGATTGCAGTATTCAGTTGTTTGTTTGGCCCTGTTGTCATGCATCCTGCTGGACTGAACATTTGTGCTTACCGTGTCTTTCTTCTCTTTATTGTGTTCTTTAAGAATGGCGCTGGACATGGCTGACTCACAGTACCTTCTCATCCTGGCACCGTCGCTGGTAATCGCTCTCATGTTCCTCTTTTTCTGGCTCTTCATGAAAGAGACTTCCTACGATGAGGTTCTGGCCCGCCAGAAAAAGGACCTTAAACTGCCTCCCGCCAAGCCCGAGGCTCGTAAGAAGAACGAGAAAAAGAAGAACAAGAAGAAGGAGACCGGCGGAAGTGGAGTGGGAGAAGGAGGTGGAGGCGGCGAGTCGGAGGAAGACCTGAGGGATTTCGATACATCTGATGCCACTAGTCCTGCCTCAAATGATGAGGATTCTGAGGTGGTACCCATGAGTCCACCTGTTGCTGCTCCGGTCCTGGCAGAACCTCCGTCCGGGATAAGAGAGAGGAAGAAGAAAGAGAAGAAGCCAAAAGCTTCTCCAACTCTTGCCCCAATGGTTGCACCCCTCTCCCGTACCACCCCAACTACTCCTCCTGCCTCAGAAGAACCGGAAGTCAATGGTTCAAAACCTGCAGTCCGTAAAGAGCAAGCCATCCCGCTGACCAAGCAGTCCAGCTCACCTCAGGCCACGCCTCCTGTCCCAGCTGAGACTACCAGCAAAAAGAAAGCCAAGAAGCAGAAGAGTGAGTCTGGTGAGTGGACTAGCTACAAATGTGAATGTGTGTCAAGCAAATGCCATGTAAGTGGTCAAAAGCAGTTTGTGATTTTTCTGTTACAGTAGGAATATTAGGCTTTCACGTCTTATTGCGCTTGAACAACCTAAAATTGCTCGACCGTTTAAACTGGCAAGACTTAAAGGGGTCATATAATGCCATTTTTGTACAAGCTAATATGATTCTTTAGGGTCTAAATTAAAAGTTTGTAATATACTTTAATTAAAAATTCTCATTAATATTGTAAGAAAACACTCATTTTACCTGGTCAAAAACAGCTCTGTTTTCAGCACGCCGTTTAAGTGCATGTGTCTTTAAATGATAATGAGCTTTGCTCACCCCGCCCCTCTGTTCTGTGCGTACACAGTTTGTAACATAATAACACAATAACCATAACACGTTGTACATAGAAAACATGCCGTAATGTACCCTGAGTGTAAACAGCCGCATTCATCGTGAAGCGTGCTAGCGATTTGCAAAGATTAATATAAAGATTAATATAAAGGTCAATAAAATGTTACACTCACTTCAGTTCTTCTGGAGGTGCAGCAGGAACACGAATAGTTGGTATCGATCCTTTTTTCAGGAGCAGCTTCTTAGCAAAACCAGCTTTATACTGACCCTCGTTTGTAAAGCAGTCTGGTGTGTGAAATGATTCCCGCAAACATGAAAGCATTGACGTTGATCGTGGGGAATATTCCCTTTGAAAACAAACTCAGCCACTGTGTCTTCAGCGGTTCGGATTTAGGAACATCATCAACATGACTGCTGTGTTCGTTGTTACACCCAAGAACACCACAATCGCTTAGACGCCATTCTGCTCATAGACAGTGCTCCAGCGTATCAACAATGACGCGCGGACTATGATGACAGACAGCTTGCTCACGAGCGAGGACGGGACTGTGTTGAAACGCTGCTGTCAATCACAAATCGTGGGAGGGGCGTCCGACCGTGTGACGTCACTAGGTCGAACGGCTTGATTTTAGAGATTGGAAAACATACAAGGAGATAAAAAAAAAACCACTGGATGGATTTTTATAATTTTATGATGGTTGTGTACAGGCACTGCCAACACACATTTCAGAACAATCAACTTGTAAAAGTGCTTGTACCATTATATGACCCCTTTAAAAACACATGCGAATGATGTTTCATTTCACCAATTGGTCCAGTGACATTTCCGTCAACTGTCCGAATGTATTTCACCAATAGCCGTGGACTCAACTTGGACTTAAAGTCCAACTCAAGCCAGAGTAAAAATCCATCACAAGTACAAGTCCATTAAAAGTTGTCCCAACTCTACACAATATAGACACTGACACCTTAAAAACATATCATCAGGGAAGCACTAATTAAACGTCAGTGATTTTTGCCAATGATTTCCAAAATGGAAAAATTTTGGCTAAATATTTTAACTTTAAAAGATGTTGCATGGTAACACACTCTAGAATTATGGCAATTTCTGCATGGGCGAGCCACACAATCATTTTTGAATAATTCTCTGAAGATAACTAGCTCTCTTTTCACACAGAAGAGCATCCACCTGAGGTCAAGCTCGATCTGTCTCCTCGTGTGGTGAAGGAGGAGCCTGTGATCATGGAGGTAAAGGTTCAGGACGGAGCCGCCCCTGTTTCTGCAGCAGCGCCACCTAATGCCTCCAGCGGCAGTGGCCGTCGAAAGAAGAAGCAGAAGGTGGAACCTGTTGTCTCAGGTAGGAATACACCAAAATAAGACGAACTAGAGAGGATAAAATTCGCAGTTGAGTCGACAGTGAGAAAAGACTTCTTTGAAAAACATAAAATCATACTGACACCAGAGTAAACTTACTAGCCAGTGGCGATTCTGTTACTTTTGTGTGTGTAGAGGGTGTGTCAAGCTCCAAAACGTCAAAAAAGCACCATGAAAGTGGTTATAAGCTTTCGTAATTCATTCGTACATATTTAAACTGCATATTCAAAAATGTTTCCATGACGAAAATGTTCTTAAGACTTTTATTTTTGCTTTAAAGTGTTGGTCCCCATTCACTGATATTGTATGGAAAAGAGCCGCATGAACATTCTTTCAAACTTCTCCAAAGATGAATGATGACACAATTTTAGTTTTGCATAACTTATTCCTTAAGTGACTCCTGTGGTCATATTTGTTTCAGTGGACGAGGCACATGTCCAGTCCTCTGCCCCAGTCGCTCAGACTGACTCCGCTGCCCCGACAAACCACCAGAGCAACCAAAACAACGAGACAACACCTCCTGCTCCCGCGCCCACCAAACATGGCAAGAAACAGAAGAGTGAAACCAACAAAGGTACTTGGCATCTTCACTGCATGTTTTACAGTAGCACACAAAAATGTATATGGGTATAATATGTGGGGATTATAGTCGGATCTTAATTATTTAAATCAATTTTATTGATACTTAAAGTGATACTTCACCGATTAGCATTAAGCTTTGTATCAGTAGAAACCCGGTAGTATTTTCGAATGACCGTGCTTCCCTCCCTCATGTCCCCTTGAGACGAGAGATTTCTGTATTGCGTGTCTGGAAAAAAACCTCAGATGACGCAAATATCGTAATTTAAGCGTCATCTGAGGCTTTTTTGGCCAGAGGCGAGAGACTCCTGCCAGTAGGAGGAGCTCGTCCCGCATGTCTTCAACCCGCCCATAGGGGGATCTCACCATAAAATGGTGTCTTTTCAGTTTAGAGTCGACTAGTAGCCTAGTTGTGTCATTTCTCCCGATACTGCCCTCTGTAACCGGTAGGCGTGGCTTGGGAGTGGCCTCGTAGGGCAGCGAAGCAAGTGCATTCTGGGAGTTGTTGTCTTTCATCCACATGAGCCAAAAATACATTTTCTTGCTTTTCTCAGTCTAGAAGGCACCAACTTCTAAAATAATTTCACATTTCTATTACATAAATGACCCTATTTAAATACACATTCATCTTTCCAGCGGTGAAATATCCCTTTAAGTATATTCATAATCAGCATTTCGCCCACATTCGCCACCATCTTGGAATATTTGTTCCACTGCGCCTCGTATAAAGCATAATGGAACGGCCTTCTCCACGAAAGATGCATGCAATCTTCTTGACTTAGAATTTGTCCTGAGGGCGGCATAGGTGGCAGCATAAAATACTGCCTACGGAGGGTTTTAAAATGAATTTCCTGAAGACCTGCGGTGTGAACAGGTGGCTGATACGTGTCTGTTTTTGTGCAGAGAACTCTGAGGTGAAGCTGAAGGAGTTGCTGGCCAGTCTGAGTGGACTGGTGCTGTCAGATACTGATGTGGTCAGCCTCGTCTCGCTGCTCAGAGACAAGAGTCCCAATGCTTTGGACAACTGGTACAAGGTTAGAGGATGAGGTTCACTTTTATTTTTTTGTTTAGTGCTTTTTGCCGTCATGCAGTAATGAAATATGTTCAGGAGTGGAAATTTGAGTAGTCAAATTTCTGATGATTCTTCTGGTTTTGTTTTCTTAGTCTGCAGCTAAGTTTGAGCCTTCGGCCCAGCAGCTCGCAGAGAAAGATCGTCTTCTGAGCACGCTACAGGAGGAGGCGTCCATTGCCAAGGGCAAAGTCAAACAGTTAAGCCAGGTTAGTCATTTATGTCTCTTATGTTTCCTGATGTGAGTACCAGGCTTCCTGGTTTGGATATAGGTGGCACTTTCCATGAACAGGGTTCAAATTAATGTCCCGCTTAAAATAAAAAATTTGTTCTTCAGATATATCAAGGAAAGAATCTCATTTCTCTATTAGTAGAACATTGATTTACATTGATTGATTGGTTATTATTTGATTACATTTTTTTTAAAAGTTTATTACTAGAAAATAACCACATGACACAAATCAGGGTTGTAAACTCTGTTCAGCCAAAGTTTGGTTTTGTAGAAATTGCAAACCTCATACAAAATGAACCTGCTCATATAATATTACATTTAAATTTCTTAGAAATAAGGTTCTGAATAATTAGCTATTAGCATCAATTATAACCTATTACCTGATAAAAATGACTAATTAATTAACATTTTCTGAGTTTTCTGACATTTGCATAGTGCCACATAATTGCGCTGTAAGCACGCCATAAATATAACTGTGTCAGCTTTGCTTGGTTTTGATGAGGATGGTAGTAATTTATTGAATGGGACTTCAGGAACTGCAGGCTGAGAAGCAGAAGACAGGCCGTGTGGAGTCTGTGCTGCATGAACATCGTGTTGCCAGAGATAAAGACATCATGCAGGCTAAAGCTCAGAGCTACCAGGAGATGCAGATTAAGGTAATTAATCTCGTTGCGTTGGCTGGTAAGACTGTCATGCAGAGGGCCATGCGTGTCATGAAGGAGCAGGAGGATGGCGAGCTTGATGTATAACGGTTAGTGAGAGCATCCAATGACGTGAACTTTCTCTCTGCAGTTCCAACAGGTCAGAGAACAGCTGGAGAGTCAGATCGCTCGGCTGCAGCAGGAGAACGGCATCCTGAGAGATGCTGTGGAGAGATGCTCCACCACCAACCAGATGGAGAGCAAGTGAGTTTTTTAAATTTTTTATTGACATTTTCCGGCTTTTCTGCTGAAATGTGCTGCACAAACTGTTAAAGGGTTAATTAACCCCAAAATTAAAACTCATCAATTACTCACCCTCCTGTTGTTCCAAACCCATAAGACTTTTCGTTCATCTTCGGAACATAAATAAAGATCTTTTTGATGAAACCTGAGAGATTTGTGTCTCTGTATTGACAGCTACACATCTGACAATTTGACGCTTCAAAAATTTCATAAAGTGATAGTAAAACTAATCCATATGAATTGAGCGGTTTAGTCCAAATTTTCTGAAGAGACTCGATCACTTATATACTTACTGTATATATATGATGAACAGATTTAATTTAGGTTTTTATTCACACATAAACATTTATCAACTCACACATCAGTTGTGGTAAACAGAAGCTCAAGCATGTTCGCTTGACACGCTAGAACCAATGAAGTTCATTCTTGTGTTACGCAGCACGTTTGAGCTTCAGCAAGAACCAATTAGGTTCTGTTTATGTTCGCTGATAAGTGTTTATATGTGAATAAAAGCCTAAATTAAATCTGTTCATCATATAAAATGAGTCTCTTTAGAAAATTTGGAATAAAACGCTCAATTCAAATGGATTACTTTTACGATCTCTTTATGAACTTTTTGAAGCATCAAAGTGGTAGATGCGTAGCTGTCAATGGAGGGACAGAAAGCTCTCAGATTTCATCAAAAAGATCTTTATTTTTCATCTTCATTTTCGACAACACGAGCCAAACTCAGGCCTCAGCTGCAACTACAGTGTTTGTAGGCGGGGCAAAGTATGCGTAGTTTGTGTGCTGTCAGTGAAGGCCATAGGCTGGCATTATACAAATTTGTTACAAACCTATGTTGCAAAAGTGAATCCGGAATAGCTGCCAACTCATTTCGACAATAACTTTTTTTGTCACTGATATTGGTGGAAAAACTGGGAAATTTCCACAATTTTTGCTAACTTAAATGGTTTACATTTAATGTGTGTTTTCAGGCAGTCATCAGAGCTGAATAAACTGCGTTCGGAGTACAATGGCCTGATGAAAGAGCTAGCGGAAACCAAAAACAAGCTGCAGCAGGAAGAGTTGCAGCGGAAGGGTCTAGAAGTCAACTACAAGCAGAATGTGTCTCAGCTGGAGGTGCCGATCACATCACACCCACAAAGCCATTGCACAATACACATCTTTGAACTGAATCCCACTATTATTAGAACACCAAACAAGGCATTCACAAAATCAGTTAGCCCTGTTTTATGATGTGTGAAGTACAATATAAAGCTAATTACGTTGTACTATTTAGAAGTGTGACTTAAAACATTCATGATCAGATATGCTAATTGGCCTGAGTTTTGGAAATTAATATGAAACCAATGTAGCTTGCCAAGCTACTGATGATTTAAAGATGCTGTCAGAACTGCACAAAGAAATGAGTATTAAAAAAAGAAAAAATATATTTTAATGTTTATCAGATTTTAAAATAAAATTAACTTTTTCTGACAACAGTGTGAAATTTAAATGTATTGAAATTTATTGTGTGAAATTTAAATGTATTGAAATTTATTGTGTGAAATTTAAATGTATTCAATTCAGTCGACTTCAGTTCAGTCAAGTCGACTTAATTCAGTTCTGTCAAGTCGACTTAATTCAGTTCAGTCAAGTCGACTTAATTCAGTTCAGTCAAGTCGACTTAATTCAGTTCAGTCAAGTCGACTTAATTCAGTTCTGTCAAGTCGACTTAATTCAGTTCTGTCAAGTCGACTTAATTCAGTTCTGTCAAGTCGACTTAATTCAGTTCTGTCAAGTCGACTTAATTCAGTTCTGTCAAGTCGACTTAATTCAGTTCTGTCAAGTCGACTTAATTCAGTTCTGTCAAGTCGACTTAATTCAGTTCTGTCAAGTCGACTTAATTCAGTTCTGTCAAGTCGACTTAATTCAGTTCTGTCAAGTCGACTTAATTCAGTTCTGTCAAGTCGACTTAAATTGAAATTTGTTTCATTTAGTTGATATTTCTTAATTTTCGACTTGACTTAATTGAATAAATTTCACACAATTAAATATCAAAAATATCAACTAAATGAACCATTGAAAAAAAATTTAAACAGCTGTTAACCAACTTTTTGTTTATTTTGCCACGACAGAAAAACAGTGACAACAACAGTTAAATAAGCCTGAACAATTGACATTTGGCAGATCTGATTTATTATTTGTTTAAATACTTACTCATTTAAGTACCTTTTTTTATGTGTTGATGAAATGAATTGATTTGGTCAAACAAGCCATCCTTGGATTTTCCTGTACTAAAGACAGAGAGGAATCTCAAGGAGGGTGTGTTTGATTATTGCTTCTGCTCACTTTATGGCTTGTGATTTGAATGTACTTTTTCAAACATTAATTTTAATTTTCCATACACTGCTACTTGTCAAAATTAGCTTGTTACAGAAAAAGCTACTCTTGAAAACAGCTACGCTTCTGTTTAATGTCTGAAAAATGTCCCTACATTCAGTTAGCTAATCTCCAACACTAAACCGTTTTGTATCTTTTTGCAGGATGCCAAACGTAGTTGGGAAGATCTGCAGAACTATTTACACAACGTGAGTGCTGAGAGAGAAAAGCTCCAGGTCGCTAAACAAGGTAGAAATACACGTGCACCACCTTAAAGACATCAAATGATCTGCACTGGCCACTCAACACGTGTCTCCTGTGTCCATCTCAGAGCTGCAGAACAAGCTGATGGCTGTGGAGAGTGAGATGACCACGAAAAGCAAGGAGATCCAGAGTCTCCACAGCAGCCTGAAAGACTCAATCTTCTTCAAGGAGCAAGAGCAGCAGAAGGTCATGCAGCTGGAGCAGAAGGTCAGGCAACTGCTGGAGGCAGCGAAGCACACCATGCAACCTGACGACCAACTACAGGAGCAAGTCCAGGTACTTCTTACAAGTCACTGTACACCTCAAACTCAACAGAAGCATGTCTGCATGTTATATCGCTGCTGATCAACACACAATATTATCGTTTGCAGGATCTTCTTAATGAAAACAAAACGCTGAAAGTTCAGATTGATAATCTTCAGACTCAGCTCAATGCTCAGGTATGTGTGTGTGGACTAGTGGATGAGGGTGAATCTGTCTCTGCTTGTTGGTGGACATTAATGTTTGAGTCGTTTCGTTTTTTCTTTTAGGCTACGACAGCATCACATTTCGATGAGCTTCAAAAACTGTAAGTGATCGCCTCAAAGCTTACTTGTTTTTTAGTTTCGCATAGAGGCCTGTTTCACACTGCATATGTAAGCAGTTCATATATATTTTGCCACCCATTTTAACAAGCTAGGTGACAGTATTCACACTGGCGGTGCATAGCAGAAACATGGCTGCAGAAAATATTGAAAATATATATTTTTTACGATATAATAGGCATATATGAAGTAACTTAATCTACTCATCCATTTAAAAAAAAAAAATTTGCTTATAATATCAATTGCTTGTAATATCAAGAAGCTTGATGCAGTTGCAGTGATAAACAGATATAGAACTTCATATTCAGTAAATCTGAGGGAATTCTAATGGTTTAAGCAGTTTGAAGATACAATTTGGGGTTTAAATTCCATTCCATGTTGATTAATTACCCTTTGGATTAGGGCTGTGCCGGTAAACTTGACAACCGCACCACCGCGGTTGTAAAGCGCCACCGCGGTGGCTGAGTAGTACCGGCGGTGTTTTGCCTAAAAAAAATTTTTGTATATGAATGCTGTTTTACATTAATATTATGACACACAAAGCTTTGTTTACAAAAGAAATAATAGGTTTAGCAATTAAATGTTATATCGCAGCCATGGAAAAGTTTGAATTCATGACGAATGAGAGAGTTGTAGCCTACGTGAGACCATAAACTTAAGCTTTGTCGGCTTTAAATTCTGGTTTGCGATCTGGTCACCCGATTATTAGCGAATTTAAAAATATTCCATTAGTTATTCCTTATAGAAAGCTTGAATTATCTACTTTTAAACAAAACAATTCAAAACGAAAATAAACCAACTAGCATTATGTTTTCCATATAAGTGTGCATTTCTCATCGTCAACTTCATCTTTGCAGCTCGACACTGACACACACACACGCACACAAAACACTTTATTAATAAACAATTCAAATGTCTCCTTGCTATATTTGACACGTACATAATCATTACTTTTGCCGGTTCTTTGTGACAGCTGTTATGTGCGTTATTTGCAGCACTGCGTCACCCTCCGGTTACATGAACGCGTCACCACTGCATCAGCACCAGAACATGGAGATTTTATTTTAGAGAATGATCGCACAACAGACATTAGAACATTAGATATTCTATAATTAAATCAACTAATCGAATATTCAAAAATCGTGACTCATCCCTGCATGGAATCTCTTTTTTCTTTTCCCATATCTTCACTCGCGTCTCACCCAAAGACGCGTTAAACGTTTCTTCCTTTGTTCGCTTTTAGGTCGATTATTTTCGTATTCTTTACTGTGTTAAAGTAGAAAAACGCTGTAGGACAGATAGCCAACATTTTTACTTGTAAGTCAAATTATTTTTAACACAGTTTGTGCTTGTTAGACATATGATAATTGGTAAGGCGCGTCAAGTTCATTTTGTAAAGCGCGTTTCACACGCGCGGGTGATTTTAGTTTTGCTTTCTCTGGCAGCGCGCAAACAGCTTAAATGCCTTGCCCTTGTGGAAGATAAAATTCGCTCTTCATACCTTTTACAAGTAGAAAACATGAGGATATCAGAAACGAGATCGATGGTCTCTTTCCTGCTCGTGTCCACATCCCTCTCAAAGCGCAGAGCGGTAGGCTTTATCACGCGCCTTTGTGTGGAAAGTTTTTTTTTTTTTGTTTTTGTTTTTTTTAATAGATTCAACTTTATTATATTATGTAAGTTACCAGTATTTACTGATATTTATTTCAATGCTTTTCAGGCTTTAGTGTGTTGTTTCTTTTTTTTTTTTTTACTCAACTATTTTACTCATAAAGGTAAAATTTAACACTGCCATTCAAAGTTTGCCTCACAAACATGAGAAATGTATCTATAGAAAGCTTGAAATGTCTACTTTTAAACAAACCAAATTGAAAGCGAACACTCTCCAAGTATGCAATCCACATGAAAGGTGCATTTCTCTCTAAAGGTGGATCCACTGCAGAGATGACAAGTCGGCATCGGCAACTTCATCTTTGCAGCTGACACTGATTCAGAAAACACTAGATTATTAAAAAATAATAAAATTTCCCCTTGCTATTATTTTCAACACATTCATAATCATTACTTTTGCTGGTGCTTTGTGGCAAGCTTTATGTGTGCGCTTGATAGTGGGATAGGCTATAGGCCTTCATTACGTCTTTATACATTATTGCCTTATTATAGTTTAGTATTTAGTGATTCAATTAGTATAAATGTGCGATTAGTCGACTAATTGCTTAAATGAACAATTACTAGTCGACTAGAACAATCTTTAGTCGGGCTGGCAGCCCTAAAATATTGTGAAATGTTTTTACAATTGTAAATAGTTTTTATATATATATATATATATATATATATATATATATATATATATATATATATATATATATATATATATATATATATATATATATATATATATATATATATATATATATATATATATATATAACATTTCTTCTTATCGATTTTGAAAACAGTTGTGCTGCTTAATATTTTTGTGGCAACCGTGATACATTTTTATTTCAGGATTCTTTGATGTATAGAAATTTGAAAAAAAAAAAAACAGCATTTATTTGAAATAGGTTTTCTGCTAAAGTCTTCCTCACTGTCACTTTTGATCATTTCGGTGCATCCTAGCGGAATGAAATTATTTATATATATATATATTTTTAAATATATTTATGTATTTATTTATATAAAAAAACGCACTGTAATAAGTAATATTTAACCAAAGAATTGAACCAAAGACTTCACTTTGAGAAGTCACTGAGTGAAAGCATGATTACGCCTGCAGTGTGACACAGGCCTGATGCTGCTGCCGCATTAAAACCTCAGCTTATGAGACAGTAGAGTATTTGATGTTTATTACACAGCTATGTGGAGTGTGATTTGGACCAATTAGACCTGCTTTCTGCCAAAAGTCCTAACATGGAAACGGACTTATCACTTGCCACTTTATCGCACCTCACATGGTTGGGCAGTTTAAGGTGGCAGCTGTCTTAAACCTCATTATACATTATTCTGCATGTGTCTCTCATTAGGCTGGCTGAAAAAGAGCTGCAGAGAAAGAGCCTAGAAGATTCTCTCAATGCTGAGAGGAGCAGCGGCGCCAGCAGGGAGACCAACATGCAGGCAAGTGTCACCACTCACCACCATTGTTTTAGCTCACACCGGTTGAACTGAAGTTTGATTTCCGCTGTGTAATAAACCTGTGTCTCTCTCTGCTCTCTGCAGGCCATGCACAATGAGAATCTGACACTGAAGGCTGAGCTCCAGAATCTGCAGGCACAGATTTCTGAGCAGGTTAGACTTCAGTTGCTTTTCTTTCCACGAATCCACTTATACATGTGAACTTTAACGCACACCACTGTCGTGTCTTCTCTTTCCCCAGGTTGTAACTGTGGATCAGCTTCAGCAGGGGTGAGTGCATTGATAAGCAGATGGTTAGAAATATTAACATTATATAGTGCACACTAGTGCTATACTGATAATACAATTCTGGCCAATACCGTTAGCCCTGTTATTTTCATGTTATGGCCAATTAAAAATCAATATCAGTAATTGATTTTTAGTAAACAATAGTTTTATAAATTACCAGGGTTCGAAATGACTTAGGACTCTTGGGGGGGTCCCCTAAAATTCAATTATTACAAATTCTGAAGACTACATTGCTACACTATATACTGTAGGCAAAATTATATGGACCAATCTTGAAGGTGGGATAATGGTCTTGGGATGTTTTCATGGTTTGGGCTAGGCCCAGTATTGTAGTGGTGCCTGGAGAAGTGGCTATAATCTAACAGGTAAACCTCTAACTCTGGAGCAACAAAGTTGCAAGTTCTTTTTCCTCTTTTTCCCTCAGAATTGCGAGATATAAAGTCAGCATTGGATGAAATAAAGTCGCAATTGCGTCTTATAAAGTCAGAATTCTGACTTTTGTTCTCACAATTGCGACTTTAGGCTATATATCACGCAATATACTGACTTTATAACACATAATTGCGAGTTTATATCTCGCAATTCTGACATCTTTTCTCAGAATTGTGAGATATAAACTAACAATTGTAATATATAAAGTCCAATTCTAAGGGGAAAAAAGACGGACTTTTTTTTTTTTTTTTTTACCTCAGAATAGTTTATATCTCACAATTCTGACTTTATAACACGCAATTGCGACTTTATATCATGCAATTCTGACTTTATATCTCTTAATTGCGTATTATAAAGTCAGAATTGCAAGATATAAACAAGCAATTCTGAGAAAAAAAGTCAGAATTTCAAGTAGCCTATATTTCTCGCAATTGCGAGTATAGGCTATATCTCATAATTCTGACTTTATAACACACAACTGCGACTTTATATCACGCAATTTTGACTTAACACACAACTGCGACTTTATATCAGGCAATTCTGACTTTATAACCTGCAATTGCGACTTTATATCACGTAATTCTGAGATAAAAAGTTAGAATTGTGAGATGTAAACTCTCAATTGTGAGAAAAAAGTCAGAATTGTGAGATGAAAAAGTCGCAATTACCTTTTTTATTTTTCACTCTGTAGCGGAAACAAGCTTCCATAGTCTTCTGTTAGCTGGCAGATCATTTGGCTAAATTGGCTTCATACACATAACCTTACAGCTAGCAAGAAACGTTGACAAACGTAGGCTACGGACCCTACTCTTCTAATCATTACACTGGGTATCTAGTTAATGCAACTTTTGATATAGGAACTCGAACTCGTAATATTTTACTATAAGCAATTATGGAGATATAAACATAACCGAAGCACTTACAGGATTTTCATTCAGGTTTTCACTCTTTGTGAGATTTCGTTTTGCCGCGTTCAGCTACAGTGCGTGTCTGCGGGAGCACCACAACAACAATCTGTGACGCTGTATAGGAACTCACTCGGCTAATAGCTGCCCTGATTGCTGCCTCGCGCTAGGAAATAAATTAATTACTGTTATAAATATAAAACGTCACTAAAGACCTATAATTTTCACAATCATTTTTAATGTTAAAATATATTTGTCGGGGACCCCCCAAAATCCAAAAATAAATTCTTATGGGGGGGTGCCTAATGACTTATGGAGGGTCGGGGACCCCCCCGGACCCCCCTCATTTCGAACCCTGTAAATTACCCATGGTCTATGGCCATCTGTATCAATAATATTGAAATATTTTTTTCTTTATTACATTTTATTATCTTTATGATTACTTTGTGTTATTAAAAAGTGTATCTAAACTAAAAGACAAAGTAGAATGCAATATGAAAATTAGCATATGAAAATCCACGTCATGGATTTTTTTTATAGACGCTTGTGAAACGAAATGGAGATTCATAACGAAAGTATAATTCAGAGCTGAAATAAGTTTATTTTGCATTTCTAAGTAACATTAGTAAAGTTTGTAACCAATTTTATTCACGAACACAACTTTGTGTGGAGATTGGACTAAAATATGCAAGTTCTTCCTGCCAGTAATCTTTGAGTATATAAACGGTGACACATTGTTTATTAAAGATTATTAAGAAATGTTTGCCATATTATGTGTCCTTAGCCTTCAGCACCGAGATGAGAAGATTAGAACGGTGGAGACTTTACTGGAGTCCAGTCTCATTCAGGTGGCCAATAAGGAAGAGGAACTAAAGGTGAACAAGAAGAGAAAATTGTTTATATTTACTTTAGTTTATATTAGTTATAATAGTTTATTTTTTATATATATATATACACATTGTTTTTTTTAAAACTAGCTAAAGCACCTTAAATTCTTATTTTACTGCAGTTAAATTATTAATTTAAATTTGTTGTATTGAATGTACCTTTTAATTTTTTTTTTTTTTTAACAGGGCGTCATAAATGAGTATGAAGCTTTGAAACAGCAACTGGAGGCAGTACAGAAACAGTCCACAGAACAGGTAGCAAGCCACACAGAGACATTATATGTGGAGGAGAGAGTTGTACTGTGTTAAATGCCTGCCAAAGCTGCCCACTCACATTCTTCCTGTTTCGTACCCTCACATTTTTCCAGACATTATCAGAAAAGGCTCTAGAAGAGCTACAGCAAAAGTAAGTTGCATAGTCACGACTAGAGACTATTGAGTGATTATCATCACTCAACTATTTCTTGAGTGATAAAATGTAAACTTTCTGTTTCTATCAGGATTCAAGAGAAGGATGAAAAAATTTGTTCAGTTGAGGGAAGTTTGCAGTCAGCAATGGACAAAGAATCGGAGAGGAAGAAGGCAATAGAAGTAAGTCTGTGCTGCATGTTCTGTTCATCTAGATGATTCATTGCTGAAGTCTGTGCTCATCCATTTGAATGATGGATAAAAGACTGATGCAAATTTGTCCACAGGATCTACAACAGCAGGTCGAGACTCTAAACACTGAACTTGCTCAGCTGAAGAGCAGAGAAACTCAGGAGTCAAACTCAGACTTGAGTGCCAAACTTCAGGAGCTTCATGCCCAGTATGTATCTCTCCTCTCATGTGCCTTTTTAATTGTCAGTCAATTCCAGATTGAAAAATCAAATGGCATCTTTTTTTAAAGTACTTGTTGTACCTTTAAAAGTACCTTGTTGATTATATGGATAGTTCAGCCATGAAACTCTATTTGCGTTCTGATTGGTTGTTTCAGTGTAACGCTCAGTCAATTAAATTTCAGTATTAATTACCACTTCCCTTTATAACTGCAACGCATCAAAACAAATTCAATAACCGGGCGGGAAAAAATCAAACATAAAGCAGTTTCTGAAAAAATTTAGTAGATTTCATGGGGCCATATATTATAAGGTAACTTATTCTGTCGCGTTTGCTTATAAGCAAACAATTTTGCATTCATTCTCAAGGTTTAAAGGAACACTCCACCTTATTCACCTTCTTTCCTACATTTAGATAGGTGGGCAAATGCATTTTTGTCTCAGTGCATGCATTGTTTTAGTTTGACAGGGTCAGCGCTAGCTTAGCTTAGCATAATGAATGGAATCCTTTGTTGCCAGCTAGCATGTCCTGAGTAAAAGTGATATAAAAAAAAAAAACCCACCTAATTACTTCTTGTGGCCTGCGTATTCACAACAAGTACAAATAGCGATGCAGATTAACACTAGGCGATTTCCCTGGCAGATATTGACTTATATATTAAGGACTATATTAAGGGGGAAGCACAGGCGAAGCACTGCTACTTGGGCGTGATATCTCTGCGCCCTAGTAGCAGTGCTTCGCCTGTGCTTCCCCCTAAAATAGTCCCAAGTCAATATCTGCATAGGAAATCGCCTAGTGTTAATCTGCATCGCTATTTGTACTTGTGAAAACGCAGGCCACAAGAAGTAATTAGGTGGGTTTTTTTTTTTTTTTTTTTTATATCACTTTTACTCAGGACATGCTAGCTGGCAACAAAGGATTCCATTCATTATGCTATGCTAAGCTAAGCTAGCGCTGACCCTGTCAAACTAAAACAATGCATGCACTGAGACAAAAATGCATTTGCCCACTTATCTAAATGTAGGAAAGAAGGTGAATAAGCCCTATTTAAAAAAACGGTGGAGTGTTCCTTTAAGAAACATGTAGAATGTATTATCTTCCCTATTAATGGTATGAAATGAATACCATGATGCATTTCAATATCAAATGATGTAGAACAAAAATTATGGTAATAATTTTGGCCATATTGCCAATCCCTAATAAAGACTTCCCAAAGTTATCAAGTTCAGTTCCATTAGTCGTTTCCTAAAACGAAAAATACAATCAAAACACTGAAAACACTTTAAATTATATTTGAGAATATAAATTTTACAAAACTTTTTGCTGAAATTGTGATGCCAATAATAGCTTTTATCTGAAACATTTTTTCTTTCTTTTTGAGCGTCCCAGAAAAAAATCGGTGTTGAATTATTTAGTGTATATTATAATCACTGGATGTAACCCTGACAGATCAACAATGCATATGTATATCATAGGTTAACGGCCAAGGATCAGGATGTTGAGAGACTGCAGAGAGAATTGGAGAAGGAAGTGCAACAGCAACAGGTGAGAATGATGAGAAATTCATAACAGATGCCACAGAAACAACTATAACAACCTGTTAATGCAACATTAGTTTTACTCCAAGTAACTTTGCTGACATTTTGATATTCACTTTGCATTTGCATTGATATAATCATGTATTTTTTCCCCCAAAGCAAACCGTTTCAGCAGCTCCCAGCCAGGAATTATTAACAGCGTAAGTCGCAGTCTTTTAGTTACGATATATGTTGGTGATCTCAAACGTGTTCCAGTATAATAAAGGCTCATCACACTGACATAATACTGACAAGTCCCGTTGTGTGTCTGTCCTCAGGCTGTCAGAGAAGGACAAGCGGCTATCTGAACTTCAGGAAGAACTGCTTGAGTTGAGGGAATCGGTGGAGCTTCAACGTAAGAAGAACAACGTAAGTTGAGTGAGGTTGAGTTTTCTTTTCTTTTTTTTGTTTTGCTGAGCTGCTCCTGTAGAAGAGCTTTAGCCGTTCTTGTCTAATGCACATGCTGTTGAGTATGTAAAACAGGTGACTTTCATTTGAATGGCAGCTATTGACCAGATCCTGTGCATCCCTGAACCTTGTTGGAAGTGTGTTTGTGATAATTATGACCTGGAAAGAAATATAGTGCCAGTTTCTGCATCAGAAGTGTGCACTATGTAAATTTAACCCCATAAGAAATTAAAAGTACTTTTGAAAATGTGTAAAATATTTAAATATGCGTAATATTTGTTTATATTATTTAAAATGTAAACTAAAGTGTTCAGTATTTTCCAGAAGGTCATAAAAATACTGTCACTTATATTCCAAAGCGACTTATGTAATACAATTAATGTCAACCACACAAAGTACAAAAATATACACACACACACACACATAGCATGTCAGTCCTAGCATTGCCTTACTTGACATTGCAATCAATGTCTGTTTGGTTTGCTTGCTCACCTGATTTTCCACGATTTTAGCAGTATTCCTCCAGGCTACACGTGGAATCTCTTTCTTCTCTTCCTAAATCCTCAAACGTTTCACCATCTGTCTTTTTTGCTAGTAAATGAGTCTTTTTTTGGTCTTTTTTTTTTTTAGAAAATGTCAATAAATCTTGCTCAGCGTAACAAGAAAATGTGAATCAATCACCGATGCAACTTTTCATTCTCCTATGTTTGTGTTTTTTACCCTGTGTGAGTTAAATTCAGTTGTGACTTTTTCCTGGAAAATACAGTACATTAACATGAAATTTTAATGCCAGTCATCTAAAAAAAGCTTTTACATAGGGGTGGTCCCCCATCGTAGAGGCAGCCATATTTAGATATGTCAAGCTGAATACTACTCACTTTATCTTGATACATTGTCCCCACATTGTCAGATACTTTTTGTTGAAGAAAGAAATTGATCAGCTAATCGGGTATTCTGAAATCGGCAACTTTGGATTTTGTGATGCCACATCCACACCAGTAGGTGTCAGTGTAACGTCTCATATCGACCACACAAACAAAATGACCAGATACACCTTCAAGAAATCTAATTTTTTTGTCTTGTTAGTAAAACATTACATACAAAATTCCACACCAAAGCTGATATCAGAATGAAAGAAAAACATTGAGAATAATTGGGAAGTCAGTCCAAACTTCAAAGGGGACTCAAGATGACTGAAAATTATTTAAATTAAAAGAAAATAAGTATTAAAACACACTGAATCATCTAAAAAAAGAAGATATTTCATATTTAATTCACCCCCTTAACAACTTTTTTTTCTTTGAAGAAGTTCCCAATGTCTTGATATGAGGAAAAAGTTATGTACATTGATAAAAGTCTCCATGGGCATTTTTATACATTTCATGAATAAATATTGTCTTACAGTAGTCGTGCATTGATCTAAAATATTTCATCAAGTGGAAATTGAGTAAAAATCCTTATCCATTAAATCATGAACAACTGGAAAAGTTATGGGAAAAGCCATTGAGTCAAAAAAGTTGAGAACCACAGGTTTAAATGCTCTAGAAAGACTTGTACATCAGCTCAATACATTTTGTTTTATTTTATTTAGATATTGATTTATTTATTTTGGATTTGATGTAATGTTATAAGTTTAAATAATCCTGCATTTTCCACCGCTTTTTAGCTAAACATTCTTCATGGCACGTTTTCTTTTTCCCCTTGTAATTCTTGAATTACAGGACGATTTTGGTCACTGTTAGGGAATTTAAACTGTTTATTAACATTCATAAACCATTCATAATGTTTAGGCCGTTGTTTGCTTTTTGTGGTCTTTGAATGTCTGTGTAAATCAATGGTACATGGAAGTACCTTGGTTGGGTCTTGGAACTGTACAAATGGTTCTATACATGAATGGGACAATCATTTGTTTGGCAAGAGTTTAGGCTGAACTGAAGTGGTGTTTCTCTGAAACTGACTAGGAGCTACGGGAGAAAAACTGGAGCGCTATGGAGGCGCTGTCAGCCACCGAGACCATACTTCAGGGAAAACTCACCAAGAGCGCCAAGGTTCGCACCACAACTCCCAAACTACTTCACTCTAGAGTCAAATCAAAGCATCTCTCCAATAAGCCATTTATTGACCAGTGAAGTTCTTATTCCTAATTAACTTCCTCATGACTGGCTGCATACTCATTTCATAACTCTGAACTGCTCGGCTGCATGCTACTAATATACTAATGTTGAATGCTGAGAGCTGTAAAAATCTTCAAACGAAAAGCTTTGAAATTTGCCCAGAAATTTTGGCTGGATCTTGCTGATTGTTTTTTAAAATTCTCCTGTGTGTGTGTGTGTGTGTGTGTGTGTGTGTGTGTGTGTGTGTGTGTGTGTGTGTGTGTGTGTGTGTGTGTGTGTGTGTGTGTGTGTGTGTGTGTGTGTGTGTGTGTGTGTGTGTGTGTGTGTGTGTGTGTGTGTGTGTGTGTGTGTGTGTGTGTGTGTGTGTGTGTGTGTGTGTGTGTGTGTGTGTGTGTGTGTGTGTGTGTGTGTGTGTGTGTGTGTGTGTGTGTGTGTGATTATTTTAAACAAGACACCTGAAATGAGTCTGCAGCTATTTTTATTTATTTATTTTATTAGATTAGGAATCATTTTATGCCCAACGTTTCATTTGATCATCCATTAATGACATCCTGTCATTTGACATCCCTTGATTTCTTCTTTCCAAGCATGCTGATCACCACCTGATTTCCACTATTCAGTCAGCACCAATTTATATCTTATCACAATCTATTCAAAGAACTATTTATGTCATGACAACAGCAAGTTCTCCATTAGTTGGGTTGCATCCATCCAGTTTTTCCCCTTTCCCAACACCTTTTATGGTCTCACCATCTTTCTCCTCCTGCCAGATGTGTAGACCAATCAGAAATAAGAGACTCCGGCCCCTTTAGCTTGACGTCTCCTACTGGGTTGGTCGGTCATCTAAATGTAGCGAGCCAATTGAGTTAATGCCTACGTCACAGCATAGAGAAACCAGTGGCTCTATAAACGGTCCTGAAGCTATAACTAGCCTTGCTTACATCATGAGTAATTCTACTGTGGCTCGGCCTGCCGTCAGTAGCCAAGCATGAACTGTCCGGTTTGTCGACATCTGCTCTTAGTCATCTCCAGCTGTACGAATCCCAGGCCTGCACCTGCTGTACAAACTCAGAGTTTGCCAGACCTCTGTGTTCTTCTGTGGATCTCTTTAAATACATTCTAAAAATAATACAAAAGTAGTTTTTTATTTGGTTGTTAAAGCCAACCTGCAATAAAAATGTAGACTTTTTCTTTTATTAATGCACGTTCGAGATCTTCTATTGAAAAACAAGCCAATTATTTATTTGGGAATAACGTGATAGCTTGGTAGTCACTGTTTTAGCAATTTTATTCAATCTGGATACGTTCTGGTAGTTAAAGCTGACTAATCGCAATCCAATCAGTTCCCACTGTATAGAATCTCATACTTTTTTTCTCAAAGGGATAATTCACCCCAAAATAGTGAAAATTGTCATAATTTACTCACCTTCATGTTGTTCGTTCCTCTTTGGAACACAATTTTTGTTTTTGTGAAGATTGTTGGTAACCAAACAGTTTTGACAGCCACTGACTTCCATTCTTTGGACAAAATAAATAAATAAAAAATCTCAAAATATCTTATGTTTCACAAAAGAAAGTCATAAGGTTAGGAAAGAGAGGAGGGTTAGTAAAGGATGACTGAATAGCCAGTGGTTGCCAAAACTGTTTGGTTACCAAAAGTCTTCAGAATATCATCTTTAGTGTTCTGCAGAAGAACGAACAAACATGAGGTTGAGTAAATGATGACTAATTAAATTTTTGGCTGAGCTATCCCTTTAAATATCCTGTTTTTCTTGTCTATAAATAAAATGCAACACATAAAATGACTTTAAAGGCTACTATTTGTCTGTTTCCTTTGTCTAGGTGAAATAGTAATGTTTTGTTGTATGGAGAGCGAGTTACAATTGTCTTAAAATAACAGTAGAAGATTTATTTTATTTGTATGTGTATATAAAATAAAGGTTTAGAACGAGTTGTGGTGAAAAGGTGGACCTGTATACACCAAGCAAATATTCATTTGACGACAGCTTTGTTGTTGTGTTTTTTATTTTTGATTTTTATTTTTTTGATTTGATTGTTTACAATGATTTTTAAAATTCACTGACTAATAAGATATAACCTAATTTAGTCTGGGATTGGTTTAGGATATTATCCAGGACAACATAGTATAATTTGTGTGCATATACGTTATGTGAGTGGTTAAATTTGAGTTAATGGCTTATAGTGTGAGTAAATTGAGAAAGCAGAGTTTATTTTATTTGGGATGTTTTTCTTTTATCTCACTCTTTGGTGGGGACTCTGGGGAGCACCTCTGGTTTTCTACTGATCTGCGCACTGTTGTGGTGTGGAATATGGAGTGATTTTTAATTGAAGTGTGAAGTGTAAGCTGTGTGATTGATGGAGTGTTTGGTCTGTGTTTCTGCACAGGAGCATCAGAAGCTTCTCGAGTCAGCGGAGGCGGATTGCAGAGAGTTGCTGCACAGACTCCTGCCACACGTGCCACTGCCCACCAACCAGGTGCCCTAACACACTACACACACACATGCATGGCAAAGATCTCTTTTATAGATATTATCATATCATTCAGAATCCTCTAATGTATGTTGACATTGTGACTGTGCAGAACCACCAGCAGTGGCTGCAGACGTTCGAGACGTCCATGAGAGCGAGTTCGGCAGGAGAGGTGTCTTCTGTCCACGCCTCAGGGCCTGGAGACTCTCAGGTATAGATGCATTTTAAATCATCCAGAGATATGGGTGTGAACCGTCTTATGATTCAATTCGATTCCGATTATCATTAGATATCATGATGTGTTGCATCCTCACTTTTCAATATTACTGCACATGCTTACATATTCATCAATGAATACAAGCAGTCAATATGAACTCTTTTTATTGTATTTGCTTCAAGAAAGTACACTTCCTGAATGCTGCAAACAACAAACCAAAGTCTGAACACAGCAGACGACAGGACTATTTAGAACGAAATCTAGTAAATACTAAAAGCGCATCAAACTGTCAAGTGTACCTAAGTTGCGGTAATGCTCACACGCACTCACACACACATACGCTTACAGCCTTGCACACACTCACGCATGCACACACTCGAGCTCACACGCAAACTTTAAAATAGTGGGTGCATTTTTTTATTACTCGCTTTTGTGTTTCGCCTCCCTCCGCTATTTGACGCTAGTGCGAGTGTGACGAAAGACATCAGAGAAGCGTCATTAAGCTATAATCGATTATGGTCTATTACTGCATCGATGCATTGAGATGCAACGATTAATTTCAACATCCCTATCCAGGGACAATGTCTAATGAACCATTTCCAGCAATTCATGAATCAAATGGGTGCATAAACATTGATGAAGACTTCACGGTTTGTTTTCTGGGCAGGCTTTGGCGGAGAAGTTGAAGGAGGCTGAGGAGGCTCAGAAAGTTCTACAGAAAGATTGTGAGACGTACAAGAAAGTGCTAGCAGAGACGGTGAGTTGTGTTCATGGCATCTGTCTAAAATGGGTGACAGCTGATAGTATGTCAGCATCACAGTTGTACAGTGGTGTGTATGTTGAGTTTTTTTTGGTGTTGGGTCACAGGAGGGGATCCTGCAGCGGCTACAGAGCAGCGTGGAGCTGGAGGAGACGCGCTGGAGGGGGAAGCTGGAGCAGTCACAGGCTGATTTTAAAGAGGTTTGTAAACACGCACGCACACACACACACACACACACACACACACACACACACACACACCACAACAGCTTTCCTCATCTACACCCGTTCTTAGACAATTAATAGTCAGGTTTAATAATGAAGTCTTGAATCTATAGTGGTGTAAAGGTTTGCGCTGGCAATGGTTCAGTGCAATTATGATTATTCTCTAAATCCTGCAATGCATCATATGAAAGTATTATTTTAGTAAATCAGTTTACATTCAGCAATTGATGCACTGTACACTTATCTATATGTTATTATAATATGTTGTTACTGTAAAACACTACCGTTCAAACGTTTGGGTCAGTACGATATTTAGTTTTCTTATGCTCACCAAAGCTGCCTTTAATTGATCAAAAATACAGAACAAACAGCAATTTTGTAAAATATATTGAATATTATTATAATAAAGCTTTTTTTATGCAATATAATTTATTCCTGTGATGAGACAGCTGAATTTTAAGCATCATTACTCCAGTCTTCAGTGTCACATGATCCTTCAGAAATCATTCTAATGTGATGATTTGGTGCTCAAGAAATATTTCATATTATTATTATCAATGGGAAAAACAGTTGTGCATTTTTTTTGCAATATTTTGTAACATTGTCTTTTCTGTCACTTTTGATACTTTTTTTATGCAATCTTGCTGAATAAATGTATTAATTTCTTTCTTAATCTTACTGACCCCAAACATTTGAATGGTAGCACATTATATTTACATTTTAAAATGTATTATGTATTATTGTTATTATATTACAATTTTAGTTTAGTAGTACAGTAAAGAAAACCTCTGTTTTATAAAGTAAATAACCACATAGAATATTATTTACCAAACAAAACAAACAGTTATCCAAACACATAGTAGTCATGGCAATTAGGAGTGAAAATGTGCTTAATTATCATGAAAATAATAGTCAAAATACACATTTATTTGTGTGTGCGCTTCTGGAGCCTGTTACCTAGTGTTGTTGTGAGATTGACCTAGTTCGACTGCAAAATAAAGATGTTATTCTGTCGTGTTTAGATGACTCAGAGGGTAGTTGCACTGGAACAGGAAGTGGACAGACTGAGCTCAGATGGAGATGTGGAGAGTGTGAGTTTGCTTTCAGTTTGATCCTGCTCTTTATCAGCTCTGCAACACAATACAAATTAAACATAAATTTGAGAAACAAAATAGCTCTAAACTGAAGAATATGCATTTGAATACTGCTTTGCTATGTACATATCGTAGCTAAAGAGAGACAAACAGCAGCTCGAGGCTGAAGTGGAGAGAGCGGCGCGTGAGAGCGCCACCTACGTGTCAGAGGTCAGAGAGGTAAGGCCAATCCAAAGCTTTATGGATGCTTATACTTCTGTCTCTCGTTCTTTTTCTGTTTTAGTTTGTTGCTTGTGGTTGTCGTTTAAATGTCTAACATGTTGGGTTTTGGCAGCTTAACTAAAATCTGTTTATAGCTTTCAAGGTTGGCGTCTACTTATCTATCCTCGGTTCAAACTGTAGCAGCTATCAGCGATAAATGAATTTATGACGAACTTCACATGATCTTCCCAGTACTCTTTGTAGAAAGCTTTTATTGTTTGGACTGAGGATAGAACTGTCTTAGAGGAATGTTCCGGGTTCAGTAGAAATGAATCTTTATGCATTTATGGCATGTTGTTGATTACCAGAGAAAGATATTTCGCCTTGTTCCTTCTTTTGAAGTAGAGGGTTTTAACATTGCCACATTTACTTCCATTGTAAGGGATTTAAAATTCTTTTCTCTGGTAATCAATTCATAGTTTTCAGTCACATGACTGCCGTGGAGCCCTGGAGGGGAAAACATCCATCTGCAGCACAGACCTGTCAATTTTCCATCCGTTTCAAGCTAGAAATATTTATTCGTAAATAAAAGTTTAAAAATATAAAAGTTTTGAGCATTAGCGATCCATATTCAGCACCCAATTCATTGATTTTTAATAGATCAAATTCAATATACGCCTTACTCATGATGCACACTATACACAAGGTAGCAAAACGAACTCTGGTGTGATTGCTTTGTTAATTTAAAGGGACAGTTCACCCCAAAATAAACATTCTGTCATCATTTACTCATCCTCATGTGGTTCCACAACTGTTAAACACAAAAGAAGATATTTTGAAGAATGTTGGTAATCAAACAGCTGACGGCAGCCATTGACTTCCATAGTTTTTTTTTTTTCCTACAATGGAAGTCAGTGTCTGCCGTCAGCTGTTTAATTACCAACATTCTTCAAAATATCTTCTTTTGTGTTCAATAGAAGAAAGAAACTCATAGGTTTGGAACAACTTGCAGGTGAGTAAGTGATGACAATTAAAATTTTGGGGTGAACGATCCCTTTAAGTGTGAACATGCCAACCGAAACCGCACAAAACAAGCTGACCAAGACCACTGAAACGCTGGGTCTCGGTCTGATGTCACAAGATGTGACCGTAAAAAGGACGGAACGCTTAAGCATACCTGCTTCTTATATGTTGGCCATTACAGTTCGGTATAGGGGTCCGAACCGCGTCTCCTTGCAGCAAATCTTCGTTCGTGCACAACGGAGGGATTTCTCCTGCTGTTTTACTCCTTTACACATTCAATACTCTTTGTGAGCCAAATATACGTCATAAAATCTGTTTTTTTGTTGTGTATCTTTACGTTCGGTGTTACAAATGAAAATGTGATGTTTCGTTTTATTTTTTTGGTCAGGACCAAAACAACCAAGAGAACTGAACTACAAGTGTGAACACGCCTTAAGACAGGGGTGTCCAATCCTGCTCCTGGAGGGCCACTGTCCTGAAAAGTTTAGCTCCAATCCCAATTACACACACCTGAACTAGCTAATCAAGCTCTTACTAGGGATACCAGACACTAATAGACAGGTGTGTTGAGGCAAGCTGGAGCGAAACTCTGCAGGACGGTGGCCCTCCAGGAGCAGGTTTGGACACCCCGTCCCTAAGGAGTAATACTGAGTTTGGTCTTTAAATATCACTGTCTAAAATAACCGACAGGCAAAGGAGGAAAACCTGGTATGGCCCTCCAGGTGTGACATCCCGTTAAACTCACCTGGATGTTTCTCCTGGAACATGTCCTACATGTGTCGATCTCATAAATCCGTAGGATAGCACGTTCACCAAACCCAGCTTTTCAATTGTTCAGTAGAACGTTAGAAGTTGGAAATGGCATAGAAAGTCCTACATTTCTTGTATCAAATCCAAATCCGAATCCCCCTCCCAGCTTTTCAGCCCCGCTCATTCCTCAAATATCTCAAACTTCATTGCAGCTCAAAGATCTCTTGACCGAGTTGCAAAGCAAATTCGACGGCTCGTACACAGAGGCCGTCAGGCAGAATGAGGAGTTGAATTTGGTAAGCTGTCCTCATGGTTAAACTGAAGTAGCTTTCCCTTTCTGCTCTTGAGCTCACATGGGTGGGGGCACTTGATTCAAGAGACTGGAATTTTACGGCAAGGGGTTGCTGTCTGTTATCTCTAATTTCTCAATTTATTCTGCTGTAAATTAGAACTCTTAAAGGATCCCAACAATGACTCTGTCATGCTTCAGTAATGGAAAAATGAATGCCATTCTTGAAAAAAAGATGTCATATGAAACATTAGAGATGACAGATACACCTTGCCAAGATTATGATGTGTTAATCTGTCATCTAAAACCTTACTCTGCTGTCAGTTTGACTTACTGCCACCTTTGCTTAAAACTTGGTCCTGCAGGCACAAACACACACTCCTAACGGCTCAGCTCTTGTCTGTTACGTACACTACTGTTCAAAAGTTTGGGGTCAGCAAGATTATTTTTATACTTTAATTCAGCAATGATGTGCATTAAATTGATCAAAAGTGACAGTAAAGACAATTACATTTACAGAATAATACATTTAAAATAAGCGCTGTTCTTTTGAACTTTCTCGTCAAAGAAACCTGATCAAATGTATCACGGTTTCCACAAAATATTAAGCAGAACTGTCTTCAACATTTATCATGATAAGAAATATTTCTTGAGCAGTAAATCAGCATGTTAAAATGATTTCTGAAAAATCATGTGACAGACACTGAAGACTGCAGTAATGAAGACTGCTGAAAATTCCATTTTAAAATATATTAAAATAGAGTAGTCATTGGAAATATAGCAATATTTCACAATATTATTGTTTTACTGTATTGTTGATCAAATAAATGCAGCTTTGGTGAGCAAAAGTATGTGTAAAAATCATATCGACCGTAAACTTTTGAATGCTAGTTTGGTGTTTTTTGTTTTTTTGTTGTTGGTTTTTTTTTTGTGTAGTGTATAATGTTTGTCCATTGTCTGTTCTTATTTTAACCTTTTATTCTCTGAGCTAGAGCTAGTTTTGACATCACCTGCTTCACCCTTTTGTAAAGGAAACTTACATTTACACAATTTAAATGTCCATTTCTTTGTCAGCCGACACTTGAATAAGCTTTTAGAGAGTTGTAACCAAAACTTTAATACAAACATTCATGTGTTAGAGAAAAATTAGTTTCCTCACGCTTTCTACACAGTTGACAGTATTTCTTAAATGGATAGTTCTCTTCAAATTCTGTCACCATTTACCCATGTCATTCCAAACCTGTATAATTGTCCTTCTGTGGAACACCAAAGGAGATGTTTAGCAGAATGTCTGAGCTGCTCTCTTCCATACAGTGAAAGGGAATGAGGACTTTCAAGTGGATGTTTGGCCTTTTTGGCTGTCCAGCTCATTAAAGTATCATTAAAATAGTCTGTTATTTTCATGCGCTATATGTCTTCTGAAGCCGTACGATAACTTTGTATTAGGAACAAACTGAAGTTTTAGACGTTATTCTCTGAAAATCTTCCCTGACAGCTGTGCTCTACTTTTATTTTATGGAAAAGAGCAGCTTGGACATTCTGCTCTAAGGCCGTGTGTCCACCAAAGCGTTTTTTCACGTGGCTGGCGTGTTTTTTTCAATTGTTTTCAATGGGAGCGCCACGTTTTTAAAACGCCATGAGCGTAACGAAGCGCTGAGCGTTTTTTTCACGCTGAAGCACTGAGCGCTCGTCGTTTTTTACAGGTCGCCGAGAGTTGAAGAATGTTCAACTTTGGGTAAAATGCAGCGCTCATCATTGTCCCTTTTTACCCAACCGTCCAATCACAGTGGAGGAGGGGCGGGACTAATACCACACCGACCAACCGCCACATTCTGCTTGTACAACGTCAACAGATGACAACAAGAAGCATAATAACGGAACAAAATCATTTAAAACAAGAAAATACGTTACATTGTATCGACATTTCAATATAGAATCAACACAGAAACAAAATATGTGTCAAATGAGATACTAGTAACACTTTCGCGGATATTCCATATCATAACAAGCAAAGCGTCTCATCTCGCTGTGCCAAAACGCATCAAGCGCACATAGCTAGGCGTTTTCAGTTAGCTATAAACGCTTTGGTGGACACCTGAAGATCTCTTTTTGTGTTCCACAGAAAAAAAAGTAATTTGTACAGGTTTTAAAAGAGTTGGTGAATAATTGATTTTTAGGTGAACTATCCCTTTACGAGCTCCATCTTTGACTTGTGTCAGTAAAGTGATTCTTGACTTGGGTTTTTATTCAGCTTAAGACTCAGCTGACCGAGACGTTGTGTAGGCTCGAGAAGGAGGAGGCTGAGCGTCAGAAAGTGGCTGGAGACCTTTATAAGGTAAAGCTTGATGCACGAGGATCTTTCTGTTAATTAAATGGTTAAGAAGCTTGTTTGCCACCAAGTTATTTCCTTTCAGGCCCAGCTGTCTCTGGAACGGATTCAGGCAGAGATTGTTAAAGAAGCAGACCAAGCTGACCTGATAGAGACCAGCAGCCTCACGCAAACGGTAAGAACTGTGTTAGGTTTTAAATGATAAAACAATGATTACAAAACTATATACTGTTTAAAGGCACACTATGCAGTTTCCGTTTTTCTCAAACAGCGACCCCTAGAGTCTCTGTGGAGTAGTTGTACTTAACGTTACTGTCGTAAATACCACTCGCGCAGAGCCGTCTCTGCACTCTTCCGACCGCGCTTTCTTCGTTTTCTTCGTCGAGTCTGCCATGATTCACGTCTGAAACGTGTGCTAGTGTCTTCCATAGAGGCTGCTTCATATGTTGTTGATGTATGTGACGTCGTGCCGTAAAGCAAGTCGGGATTCTCGCGAGATTTGTCAGGGATTTGTCAGGATTTGTTTACCATCAAAACTATTTCGAAGCTGTTACATAAAGGTACAAATTTTGCATAGTGTGCCTTTAACATAAAGAGCACAGATATGTGGACACTTTCTGGTTGTCTGATGTTAGTGGATTAGGGACAGGGTTACCCTAACTATGTCAGTGTGGTTACTCTACCAGGACACCTGTGTGAAGAGTTGAGGAGAACAGACGTCATAGAGTTCATTTTAAGAATAATAATATAATAGCTGTGTAAAATTACAAAGTATTTGTATAAAAAATAAATTGTAAAGTTTATTTAAACCTGGGAAAAGACAGGTATTTAAACCTGAAATTCAATTAAATTGAGAAAAATATATATATAGCAAATTACTGTTGCCTCCTTTGAGTATCAGTGAACACAGCAGAACTGTACATTGGTTAGTTTATTGCAAAATGGCTGAGAAAAGTGAAGTTAGATCTGAAAAAAAACCAGATTTGATCTTCTGTATTTTGAAAGCGTGGTTATTGTGAAATTTAAAAAATGTCTGCCTTTTTTTGACATGTTCTTAGGAGGAGCTTGACCGTAAGGAGAAGATGACTGCAGGGTTGAATCAGACAGTACAGGAACTACAGGAACTACTTCAGTCTGTCAACAGACAGCTTACCAAGGGACATGAAAGGGTAGGGTCTTTTTTTAAATATTATTATTAGTATTACATATATAAATAACTGACCATAAACCGGTGGTTTTCATTAATGAGCACTCAAAAAAACATAAACGCTCACTGGACTTAAAGGTACACTGTGACGTTTGTCCCTCTAGCTGTTAAACAAAACTGCATGCATTTTTCAGAAGAACATTGCTTTGGTTGTGCTTCAGCTCTGCGTGACTTTGCAGATGAAAATGGTTCTTTCTCATAACTAAAAAAAGAGAGAGAGATTATCCGCTCATAAAACATTCACTGCTAGGCTTAAGAGATATAACCAGTTTAGATGGAGAGGATCTCAAGCGGACAAGCTGAAGACATTACTCTAGCTTTACACATTAATAAACACTTGAAAATAAATTCCAGCACATCGCTACAACAACCATAATGAAATGACCCTTCACAATAGATAATGATTTACAATGATCTCTTTATCTGTTCAATAAAACACCTCACTCTCCTGTTGAGTAATAAAAACATCTCTGCGTCGCTATTATGACATTTCAAAACCCCAGTTCTCTGAAAAGCCATGTTAACGTTGATTCTTGTTTTATTACAAGCTCTGTCACGTTCTCTTTTTCCACATAGTTAAATTAAACCATTCAAAATAATAATAATAATCATATTAATTAGAACTGTATTCTCTTCACTGTAGTAAAATAACATAACAATTACAACATTCCAATATTACACATTTTAAAACATTTTACACTTGGCTTTTTCCAGGTTATTACATGCTATATAAATACTTTATTTAATTTTGTGGCATACAACATTAAATAAACATTACAGAAAATGAATTTATCATCTGATTACTATAAATCCTGTTTCTCACAATTATAGTAAACAAGTGTTTTATTCTCCTTTTTCTTTCAGGATGATCAGGTGGATAAATTATACTCTAATTATAAACTGTAATGAAATAGAGGAAGGCTTCAGCGTGCTCTCATAAAGCCACATGACATCAAACCAGAGTAACCCACCGTCAGATTCCAGCCCTGTTTACTACACCTGATCTACTACGCCATCTCCAGTTAAAGCAACCCACGATCCTTACACACTCCAACCTGGGGTCCCGTTCTCCCAGAAGGGGCTGACGGACCCTGACGACGTGCACTCAGTGAACCGGATCCTTCCTCATGCTGTGTCGACGACTCCACCATGGCATTCCTCATATTCAGTAGACTTAAAGAGTAAAAGCATCCGATAGACGAGACTGTTAGACTCGTTGATGTTTCATTTGACCCTTTTCCAGTCCGAATACTTTGAATACTACTTTTTGTTAGCTCTCTTTGACCAGAGAGTTTTTTTTTATCCTCTCGTATAAAGAACATTTGAGGATATTTGTGTTGTTTTAAATATAAAAAAATAACTGTTAGGATCTACTGACTTTCACCATGTGTTTTCAAGCTCTTGTTTTGAAACCCTAAACTCAGAGGCACATGCAAGAGATCCGTTTAAGCCAATAAATGCTTTTCCTGACTAATTGTGCTGAATTTAGTATTTGTTTTCCTGGCGGGCTGTTGTGATGAGGGGCATATAATGGGTTCATTGGTAAAAGACGGGTTAATTCAGTTGCAAGCAATTCTTTACGTGCTGCTCAGACAGAAGCATCCTCCTCATCTGTTTTCATCACACTCTATATTGTTGCTAATTTCATTAACACTGATATTTCCTTTTTTGTAAAACAGGTGACCAGTAATAAAAGGGATGCTTGTTTTAAAAATGCAGTGTGTGTTTTGTAATTGTGATGACAAAGAGTCTTATCTTGGAAAGCTAGAGTTTTAGGCGGAAAGCAACAGGGAAACTAAAATGTTTATTTTAACAGCCTAACATCACTTACACATTTGGGTGCATTTTAATCATTTTAATATAGATAGTTTGGATGTATTTTTGCTCCTATTGTATATAGTTTTAAAACAAAATATTATTAAATTACACTTAAATTATTATTAACACAAAAGTTTGGGATTGAAGTCTCTTCTGCTCACTAAGGCTGCGTTTATTTGATCAAAAATACGTAATATTGTGAATATCTTTCTATTTTAATATGATTTAATATTTTAAAGCTGAATTTTCAGCATCATTACTCCAGTCTTCAGCGTCACATGATCCTTCAGAAATATTTTTAATATGCTGATTTGAAACATTTATTATCAATATTGAAAACAGTTAAAATTCACCAGAAAACCATTTATTTAATTTATAATTTTCTAACCATGTAAAAGTCTTTACTGTCACTTTTGATCAATTTAATGCATTCTTGTGGATTTTTATTTATTTAAAAAAAAAACTTCTTGCAGACAAACCTTTGAACACTAGTGTATATATTTTTAATATAGTTTTGAAGATGTTTAGTTTTGAGAAAATGAACATGTAATGACTCGTACACTACAGCAGGGGGTGGTAATCTTTTAATAAATGCCTTACTAGTAATCCATCATTTGGACGGTACGATTTCATAATAGGTCTGATTGCAAGAGTGTTTATCATGATGAACATTTTCTCATTCTCTGTGAAACACGAAAACAGAGCTATAGTGATTAAATCAGACTATTACAACAAAGGAATGCAGTTATTTTAATACGCAATTATTTATAATTAGCAATTATTCAGTCACCCTCATCATAACACACATCAATAGATTTATGATTGTTCTTCCTATCGAACACAAAATGAGTCATCTAGTAGAATGTACGAGCTTCTCTTTTCTGAAAGAAGCTGGCGACCGATAGAATCACGAGAGGGTGATTAGATGTTTTTTTGGGGGGGGTACTGTCCCTTTAAATTAATCACGTGTGCTTAATATTCACACAACGCTTCCGATTCAAAGTACATCGCACATGTTCACTTTCCTTAGTTTTTCTTCGATCCCACATGGATATAATGATTTCGACTTTATTGTAGGGTAAAGAACAAGTTAAAGGATACCAACAAGACTTTTGTGTGGCTCTGATGTAGTCTCAGCACATTCCAGCCATTCCCTCCGGTATCACTATTAGCTGATCCCAGACCTGATCTGTCCGTGACATTATACTTTTCTTCCCACAAAAAAATGTAGGGCGGGGCTTGATTTTGTCTATTGGGAATTGATCGGATGGTTGTGGTTTGCTATTGCTGTGATGTCATTTGAGTGACAGGTTGTCCAACACTCCTCAGAGAAGAGAGGGGGTGTTTCTGCTGGAGGGAGGGGGAGTTATTCTGATTAAAGGTGCAGTAAGCGATTTTTGAAAAACTCTATTGAAAAGTGGATCAGACGCGACAAAACCATACCTGTCAACCCTCCCGTTTTTCCCGGGATTCTCCCGTATTTTACATTGCTATCCCGCTATCATCCCGTTTAAATAATTTCCCGTATTTCTCCCGTATTTTTAATCTTTCTATAATTTTTTTTAAAAAAATCCCAAAGGGCGCAAACCAGTTAAGCGGAAATCCCGCCCTACAGCTAATTTCATTGGTTAAGGTTACAATGACGGGTAGGTTTAGGGGTCAGTAATTGGTGTAGGCAATCAGTACTGTGATTCACATGACCAATAAAATCTTTAGAATCGGCTGCAGGGCGGGATTTCCACTGAAGTAGTTTGGGGGGAAAAATCGCGCAAAGAACAGCAGCATCCGAGGATGGGTGAACATGAGAGAGATGGCATTAACACACGCAATTATGTCAAAATGTCCGTTTTGTCGAGTATCCTCATAAGAACAGTCTGAGCAGTCTATTAGTTAAAAAAAAAAAAGTCGTAAATGAAAGTAAAGAGTTGTGAGAGAATGAGACGCGTGTGAGATCCGTCAGCGGCTGTTTTTAAAGAGACAGTAGCCAATAAAGCTTTCTGTCAGTAAAGTTAATCAAAGAACAAAGGTTAAGGTAACAGAGAAAAGCACTCACTGCTCTTGACTAAAGATCTTTTTTTACTTTAATAAGGATTAATCTATGTACAATTTAAATTGTATGCAGTGCAAACTGTTTGATAACTTCAATTTCTGTATATTTTTCCTACCTGTTAGACAAATATTTAAAATATACTGTTTTATGTTTTTCTACATTAATTTGGAGATTAATTGTGAAATTATTACATTATAAAATGTAAGTTTTTTAATGGCAATTAATCGTGATTAATTAATGTAGTTAATTGTTGCAATTGATAAAAATAAAGAAAGAAACATGAATAAGTCTTATGTTTATTTTAATTGAATAGTATGTATGTATTTATTTATGTTAATATCTGCGCAATTAATGTCTATTTAGCCTGCCTCTAACCCCCCCCCCCCCCCCCCCCCCGCGTTCAGATTTCCCGTATTTTGGTATCCAAATGTTGACAGGTATGGACAAAACACACTTGTAGCCAATCAGCAAGGGCCGTGCAGACTCATGATGGGGGAGGAGAGAGAGAGAGCAACTATATAGAAAGAGAGAGATATGGCAGAGAAAATGCAAGGGGAATATAACTTTAAAAGTAAGGGTTACGATCAGGCAAGACCTGCGTTAATATTGGAGAAGCTTTCCAGCGCTGGAGAGACCGAAAACGGACGCAGAGGTTGCTTTATTGCTTCTCAATACACGAGTAACATTGGTTTTGCTGTTTTACAGAACTAAGATATGCTGTATTTTCCTTGAATATACTTGTGTGTCATCTTCGTTTGTTTGTTCATTTGCATTATTATTATTATTATAAGCCTGGAATGTTTAAACCACCTCCACCGCCCGTTTCAAGCACCGGCTCCCAAACTGTGTCCGAAAAGTGAAAACATACTCCTGATATATGGTTTTTCTTTTGGTTCCCGTTTTAGTGATCACAACATAACCCCTTAATCTGGTCACATTTGTATATATAACAAGTTTGTTGGCATAACTTGTATTGACATATTTCTGACATGAAGCACCACAAGAAGTGTTTCCTGGCACTCCTAGCTCTGCACATAAAAACAAATATCCTGTATATGAAGATTCAAAATCTAGAAAAAAATCACTATCATATCAAGTTTGTCCATTAGCGTTTATTTATTTTATTTTTACTGTTAATTTTTGTTATTTACTTTTGATCATTACTGTAATGTGTTTTATTTCTGTATGTATTTTCTTTGTGTATTTTTGATTTTATTCTTATTTTATTTATTTATTATTATTGTAAATCTTTTTTGTAATTTTTTTTCTTTCTTCTCCCTATTGTTGATTGTTATTCTGTTATAATCTAATGAAAATTAAACATTGCGATCTGTAGTCAGTTTCACAGGCCAGAAAGCAACATAGTGTTGGCCTGGATCCGGTCCACATCCGCATGATCTGGCCTGACATTATGTTGCTGTCTGGGAAATGACTCTTAAAGCTGCACTGTGTAATTTTTTAACTTGATTCTTAGCAAAAAACACTTTCAAAATGATATGTACACATTAATGTGTAATTACTTATACCAACTAATCAAGTATTCTCGTAATTGAATCTGCCATTTAGAATACATACGAGCGAGTCACTCGAATGGCGGCAGCCATGTTGCGCCTCCATCTTGAAAATACATTAGCCAAAGAGGGACATACCTGGAAATTCAAGCTTCGCCTTTTGCGTTTTGACACTCAGTGGCATCGTGACGAATGCGAGGGGAGATTACTCGCGACCGCCGGCAGATTTGAAGTAATACGGCCACCGTAGGAGTTAAAACGCCCTCGGAATGGGAGGGGCTAGAAAGTAATATTCAGTTGGTAGTCATAAACAATTTCACCGCTAGATGGGAGAAAATCCTACACAGTGTAGCTTTAAGAGTCGGTTCTTTTAAAGAATCGTTAAAAAGATTCACGAACTCAGGAGCTACAAACTGTGGACACAGAGTATACGCCTGAAGGGTTGCCGCTTTTGTTGTGTATTATTTCCATAAAAGGCCAAAGGTCACTTTTAAATAGTATGTTAAAGTGTACTTCTTTTTCACAAGGGTTTATCGCCTATACTGCAGATAGTATGGAAATATATTCCATAGCCATTATTATTGTACAGAGGCTGCTAAACAGGGTTTTCCTACTTTAGGCGTCCATTTTGAAAGGGGTGTAAAATATCACATGTACAGAGAGCGTGACATTACTCCTGTGACCTGAAGCAATAACTTACATGAGTCAACGTCCTCAAAGATCTTTATGAAGCACTCACAGTCTCATAGACATTTACAGGTTGAGTAATAACAACATAATTAACTTACTCTGCTGTTGTAGAAACAGTCAGTGTGAGTCATACAAATTATTTTAAACTAAATGTAACTGGTAACAATGTGATAGGGATCTTAGTCTTAGGGCACTAAAAACACAGCATAACAACACCCTGACAACCACACACAAAATAACCTAGCATTGCAACATTTTCTTCCGATCATCCTGAGTTATATTTATGTTTCCTGCGTTCATATGAATTGAAATTATGATTCGGGCCAGAAGTTGCGCAATCATTCTCTCTCTGGTCATGCGTCATGCCTAATAATTTCTCCTTTGTTGGTTACATGCAGTTATATTGTCATAGTACACAAATCTAAACCAGACATGGCGTTGAGGAGCAGCAGCTCTTTGCATCTGCTATCCATCAAGATGGAATGAGCGACCAAGCCTTTGATCCTTCATCCCGGCACGTGTGTGGAGGGGTGTACGGGTTGATTGTAGGCTGACTCATAAAAAACCTGCCTATACACACATGTGGTCATAGGACGCTGTCAGCAACTGGGAGCAATTGAGAAATATTTAAGTCACTGACACGGCATTGTTATTCATCAACATCAACAGAAAGTTTCTTGTTTTTTGTTTACTCAGAAGTGGCATTAATGTAAGAACTTTAGAAGCACATTTCTGGACACGACTGTCGTGCAACAAATAGATTAAAAGCAGATTAGTGTTGCAGTAATTAATTACAAGAACTGGAATGTTCTAAATAGATGTTTAATTAAAATTCTAAAACAATATTTTTAAAGAACATTTTAAAATTTACACTACTGGTCAACTCATGCTGTTTCTTTCTTTTTTTCATCATTCTCTTTATTGCTTTTTGAGGAGAGAGAAAGAACTGAATTCAAAGCGCTTGTATACAACATTGCAAAAACGTCTTCTCGCTTTACCTTAAATTGTTTAAGAATATCTTAAACCCCCAATTTCCCTAAAAAAAAAACAGAAAAGGGTGTCATTAGACCCTTTGTTTCTGATTGACTAAATATTGGATGAAAACAATGCTATATCACTTTTAAAATAATCAATGAAATATCTCCAAGTGTCATAGAACTTATAAAATTTACCCTTCATTGCAAATGCAAACCTATTTTTTCTCAACTGGAGATATTGCATAACATTTTAACATGCATAACATCTGGAGATATTGCATAACACCAAACAAAATGAGTCAGTGTATTTTTTTTTTTGTTTCCAATTAAGGAGGATCAGTCTTCATGCAAGAAGCATAACAAATACAATCACAGAAGGTTGACTCTTTAATATCGTCACGTTGTCATCCTTAACTCCAAAGAGAACCAGGACTGGATCTGGATCTAAAGGTCTTCCCATATAATGCTTGATAATGTTTGAACATTTTTAGTTAAGTATTTATTTTAGGACATTTCTTATATGTGTCACGGAATGGTCAAAAGTAAAGCGAGGATACAAGTGCGGAAATAAGGATGTTTATTAAGTAAAACAAAGGCAAAACCAAAGGGGGGAGGGAGGGAAGCCAGTCCAGTCCAGTACCCGCCTAGCGGGCCAGAAAGTCCTTGGTGACCAGGGAGGAACGGGAGGGTTGAGCCATGGAGACTCAAGCAGGTCAAGATTCCTGGCTGTGAGCCAGGGTGGTGCAGGTCGAGCAGGCGTCCAGGGCAGAGCAGACTGGACAGGCGTCCAGGGCACAGCAGGCCAATTATCAGGTGGCCAGTGCGGATCAGACAGTCCATCGGGCGGCCAGTGCGGATCAGACAGTCCATCGGGCGGCCAGGGCGGAGCAGACAGTCCATCGGGCGGCCAGGGCGGAGCAGACAGTCCATCGGGCGGCCAGGGCGGAGCAGACAGTCCATCGGGTGGCCGACGTTCCGGCCACTCTGGCAGAGGACATATAGCCCCCCCCAAAAAAATTTCTTGGGCTGAGCTATCGGGACAGGCTCCGGTACAGCGGGCATGACGTGATGCGCAGGCTCGGTAGGACTGACATGAAGTGCAGGCTCGGCAGCTCCGACGTGACGAGATTCAGGCTCGGCAGACCCGACGTGAAGAGTCTCGGGCTCTGGAACACCCTCCGGGACGGCAGCGGGCCCTTCAGGCGGCCATGGTGGAGGCAACCATGGCGGAGACGATCCTTCGGACGGCCATGGCACAGGAACAGATGCCGGCACAGTGTCCGGGGTGCCAACAGGACTGGAGGCAGCCATCTTTGAGGTGTGTGCTGCCCAGGCATGCAGGACAGTGGCTGCATAAAAGGTGACAATCGGCCAAGGCAGGACTGACGGGAACAGCCTCAGTGTCTGAGAAAGGGAGAGTTGACAGTTCTGGGACAACTGGGTCTGGGACCACCAAAGTCGGGTTCTCCCGGACCACCGGGCTTGAGACCACCAAAGTCGGATCCTCCCGGACCACCGGACTTGAGACCCCCGAAGTCGGGTCCTCCCGGACCACCGGACTTGAGACCCCCGAAGTCGGGTCCTCCCGGACCACCGGACTTGAGACCCCCGAAGTCAGGTCCTCCCGGACCACCGGACTTGAGACCCCCAAAGTCGGGACTCGGGGCCGCTGGACATCACAGGTTCGAGCCACTAGACAGCACTGGTTCAGGGCTGAAGAGAGGTTGAAGTGGGGAATGGCGTCGGGGTCCATATCGACCACGTCCTCTCTTGCGGCCTCCACGGGTCCCAGGGAATATGGCTAGGCGGGTTCCTTCAAAGGATTGCTTGTAGAAAGGAGTGTTAGCTGAACAGGTATCTGTTGTGCTGACGGAAGGGGATTCAGGGAAGCTGCTAGTAGCAGTATTGGACCTTCCTCTTCCAACTTGACAGCTGGCTGCTATGGTCTACTCTTCGAGCACACATGGAAAAATACTCAAACAAGGTCATATGAGACCCTCACTCCGCTGTATCCTCATGTTGGCTGGTTTGTTCTGTCACGGAATGGTCAAAAGTAAAGCGAGGATACAAGTGCGGAAATAAGGATGTTTATTAAGTAAATCAAAGGCAAAACCAAAACTACAAACAAAAACTACCCCGTAGGGGAAAACAAGAGCGATCTCAGGCGGGAACAGGAAACACGAGGGAAACATGGACAACAAGCCAGCACAGGACTGCAAACACAGGGAGACTATATAGGGAGCAAACAAAAGAGGGTAATGAACAAAGCAGGTGGGGAAGATTAATCAATTATCAGGTAACGAGATGGGAGGGGCTAGACAATTGACAGGAGAGCACATGGCACAAGGAATAAAAGACAAGCCGTGTGCTCACAATAAACCAAACTAAACATAAACACAGGACAAACTGGGAATGTCAGCGCTCTGTCACCAACCAGAATATAACCCAGACAGAAGTGACAGAACCCTGACAATATGTGCCAATGAGGCTCCTGGTTGTCCACTATCACAGGTTAAGTCCACAGATGAAAACATCTTTGAAACTTTTCCTTTACTCATACTGTTTCTAATGGTGCTAAATAAACATTTGACCTGGGGCCTGTACCATGAAGCCGGTTTAGGTGGCTAGCCAGGCAAGGCAAGGCAAGTTTATTTATATAGCACATTTCATACACAATGGCAATTAAAAGTGCTTTACATAGAAGAAATTAAAATTTTAGAAAAATAAAAGTTTAGAAAAATAAAATAAAATAAAATACAGTACAGTACAAACAGTCGGACAAACAGTGGCACAGTGCTCATTCATTAAATGCACAGCTAAACAGAAGTGTTTTGAGTCTGGATTTGAAAGTGACTACTGTAGGAGCACGTCTGATCTCTTCTGGAAGCTGGTTCCAGCTGCGGCTGGCATAATAGCTAAAAGCGGACTCGCCATGTTTAGAGTGAACCCTTGGTATTTCTAGCTGATATGATCCTAGTGATCTGAGTGATCTGTTGGGTTTATATTCATTGAGCATATCTGCAATGTATTGAGGTCCTAGGCCATTGAATGATTTATATACCAGTAATAATACTTTAAAATCAATCCTAAATTTAACTGGGAGCCAGTGTAAAGATCTTAGGACTGGTGTGATATGTTCATATGTTCTGGTTCTGTATGAGCTGCAACTGTCTTATGGTGTTTTTGGGAAGGCCAGTGAGGAGTCCGTTACAATAATCCACCCTGCTGGTCATGAAAGCATGCACAAGTTTCTCTAAGTCTTGTCTGGAAAGCATCTAATTCTTGCAATATTTTTCAGATGATAGTATGCTGATTTAGTTATTGCTTTGACATGACTACTGAAACTAAGGTCTGACTCTAGTGTCACACCGAGATTCCTCACTTGATGTTTAGTTGTTTGACCCCTAGAGTGAAGGTATGCGTTCACCTTGAGAACTTCATCTTTGTTTCCAAACACAATGACTTCAGTTTTGTCTTTGTTTAACTGAAGAAAGTCTTTTCTTCAGACTTCGTCAACAGTTAGCCAGGCGTGTTTCAGTTTAGTTTGTGCCAACACTGGGTTTTAGGCACCATGAAAGTTGTTCATAGCCACAGTATCTTGCGCTCCGTGGCAGGTTATGTTTCAGATAAGAGATCTCAAACTGAAATTCATCCAATCAGCTGTGGGCAACGTGTAACATGTCTGACGCAATAAAGTCACTCCCCCTGAATATGAAGTATATGAATTAATGAATTAATACTATCTTGCTATATCAGTTAGTTTATACAGTTTCTCTGTTTCAAGGCATTTGATTGGCTTTTTGCTACTGATGTCACACTTACACGTGCACACGCTCCATGACCTCAGGGTCAAAGTCTGAGTTCATGGTACCAACAAAGCCTGATCGGATTGGTTTGGTTTTGTCAACTCAAAACTAATCCAGTAACCCTGAGTTTGTTCAGCTACTATCATGGCACGGACCCTAAAACAAACAAACAAATAAATAAAAGCATACATAAATACATTCATAAACTATATATTGCAAAATGAAGGCAATTTTTAACCTTCAGTATACGTTTTGCTTTGTGACATTATTTTCAAGCACTTTGCCCCCATTCCCATTATTACTGTAATCATTAATGCAGTATGACAAATACTGTCATACTGTGTGCCTGTTTATATATTACAGTATAAGTAGGCTTCATTCTTTTTCTCTTTTAGTTTTTGTGAAATTCTCCAATATAATGTTTTTTCTTCTTCTTTTTTTTAAGGGTGAGGGAGGTGAAACCCTCGCCAAAAACCCAATTGCTCAGGACAGATTGTGGTGACAGTGTGGGCACATTACAATACTTTACAAACGTGTGGAGGTAACACATTCAGCAGGAACGTGTGAAAGACTGACGAGCCGTCAAAGTACGTGGAGGAGTGCTGATCGGGAGGACTGGCCAAAAGTACTCAAGTGTGATTATCCAGAGAAAGTGAACTGACTACATTCACTCCAATAAGAACATACACTCTGATTTGTCAGTGGAAAAATATGTAATAAACTTTTAATAAACTTTCTTCCAGTGGGCCAAAATGAAATTAAAGTCACCATGAAATCAAAATGGACGATTCTTGTTTTTTATGGAATATTTTAGTATTTATTATAAATGCACATCATTATTTTTTTTAATTCATGTACCTTTAATCAAAATAACTTCCTCTCCCTCTTGCAGCAACATCTCTTCTCTTCTCTGATGATGTGTTTACTGGCGTGAGGGCGGGATCAACCGAGATCCACCAATAGCAAACCACAACCATCCAATCAATTCTCGATAGGCAAAATCAAGTCCCGCCCCACATTATCTCTTATTCAAAAAGCCGTTTCACTCAGATATACGTCTTAATAGGGAAGAAAATCACTACTTCTGTTTCATGCCGACTTTTAAAAAAAATGTTTGCCACAAATTATTAGGCTATTCTGTCATCTTTACTCAACCTCACATCTCATTTGTTGTTCCATGCAAGAAAGTAAGTCATACAAGATTTCAACGCACATGAGAGTGAGGAAATGATACCAGAATTTTCCTTTTTGGGCGAACAAATCCTTTAAGCAGAATAATAAATCAACAATCCTGATTATCAAACTTAAACAGAATCGGAGTGCTGCTGTGGAGGCATGTATAAGAAAAGCAAACTCCTAGCAAATGGCCCATTCATGTGGACTGAGCTGTTAGAACAGCATGATGTCTGTGAGGGAATTGATGGCATTTAACACGCTCATGGTTTACAGCAGAGTAAAAGTCAACAGTTTATATTCTCAGGCCTAGTTTACATAGTTATCGCTGCTAATCATTTGTGCGTAAAAATTCCATCCAGCATATCTAAAAGAATATAAAAATATTCTTAAAGAAAGATAGTCAGATTTTTTTCCCCAAACAATTAAAGTCAAAGGGGTCTAAAGTTGTTAGGACCACAATGTTGTTCAAAATATTTTCTTTTGTGTTCTGAAAGAAAAAAGAAAGTCATACAACTTTAAAGTGACACAAAGGTTTTTAGGTGAACTGTCCCTTTATGATTCACTTCATTCACTGTAAAAAAGTTTTGACAACATATGTTTTTACATTTCTTTAACTCATCAAAATAATTTAAGCAATTATTAATTGTTTTCCTAAGTTATACAAGATTCAACTCATTTTCAAGTCGAATTTAAGTTGAAATAACTTAAACATCCAAGTTGATTGTACTTAAAAATTTAAGGCAGCAACTTTTTTTTTTTTTAAGTGTTGTGGAGGTTTGTTTTAAATCAGAGCATGGAAACACATTTAGATTTGATTACTGATTTGCAGGTTACTGTTATTAGGAGTGCCACTTAAAAAATAATTTTTTTTTTTTTTTTTTCAAATTGATATAATTATTTTGGAAAATATATTATAATAATTGTAGTTTTTATTATTATGTACGTAGTGCACAAAACTGGATAAGCTTAAAATGAAAAACGGCTTATAATTTAGTGTACCACTTTAAATATGTCTAACTTTCAGTCTTTGTTTACATAATTGAAGGTGCCGCCTCAGACCGCCGTAGTGTTGGATTGTGCCGTTAGAGGGGGCGCATTTTTTAGACTGAAAAGTGAAATATCTCAGGATCAAACTTTCCATAACAGTTTATGCAAACGAAACACAGGCCTCAAAAGTATGTAAGCATACACTGATCGACGATGACTCTGTTAGAATATTCGCTTTAATCATTGGAAAGTTTCTTCCCACTCTCCCCCGCGTAAAGTCGTTATAAGTGAATGGTACGGTCCACCCCCTACGAGTACTGTTTTTCTTTCAGCGGATGGAAGCATTAAGTTATTCGCTGTTCCCATGATGAAATGTCTCCGAGACTCAAGGCTTTAATTTAAAAATTTCTGTCGGATGTCCGATTTCATTGATTATTTTTCCTCAGAAAAGTACAACGTAAGATTGGGAGCAGGTAAATGGGTAATATGGCAGTTAGGACCGTCCTTTGAAGTCTTTTCCCGTTTCGTCGCTGGATTGATCGTGTAATTTAGTGAGGGGCGCTGTGTTGTTTGAAAAAGCCTCATGTTTTCAACGGGTCAAGAGGAGCACTGTGCGCCCACCAAAGAGCCAGTGAAGTACGGCGAACTGGTGGTTTTGGGGTGAGTCCATACGCGCAGCTTTTTTTCCCTCATAATGTGTCCAATATTGACGAGTTCACCCGACTTCAGCTGTATTATTTGCTGTTTCCAAGTTCCATACTTTCACTTGCCGTAGATACTCTCACAACAGGGCTCTTCAGAAACTCTCTGGCATATTTTTGAGCCGCTATTTAGTGGATAACCGCGTTTTTAGAGAGTACGGAAATAGTTTGTTTACACACTTGATATTGGTGTGCAGTGCGCGAGACCTCCCAGCTCTTAAAATTCACGCGCTCACGTTACTGCACAAATGAAACACGTGCGGTCTCTATGTAAGCTTACGGGAGCCAAATAAATAAATACATTTAGGCTATTATTATTTGTATGCACGAAAGCCGCCATCTAAAGTGATCTTGTCGATGATGTAGAAACACAATTATTGACTATGATGTGCATTTTGGATGGTTTTGGCTGGGAGTTGGTTTGATCCCAGACTCTTATTGGAGCCCCAGTGTTCGGGTCTTGATGGGACTTTCTCATGGTGCTCGTTCATCATCTGTACGGGAAGTCATAACGAGATGAAGGGCGGTGGAGGAATTCGGAAGCAGCCCACTAAAGTTATTGGTCCCCCCCTCCTTGTAAAAGAGCCTGTCTCTGTTTTACAATACCCCCTCCTAGCTCTGCTGGGTTGTAAATCACAAATGTTCAGTGATCTAAAGCTTGGGGGTTTCAGACCATTCCTGGTGCACCGCATATGATGGATGTCTGCATCATTAGTTCATTAGAAGATGCTCTGTGTGTTGATCTGGATGTGTCACATATTAAAAGATGTTTACCTTCAAGGATCTCAGGTGTACTATAAAATATGTTGTGGTTCGTGTGACTGAAAAGGGATTTTAAACCTATACCTAAAGCCTACTGTACGCACATTTCTAAGGCCTCAAAATTATCAGAACTTTGCTGAAAAACCTGTTGGACACAATGGTTGATGGTTTATACTTTTTAGGAAGTAAAACATCTTTTAGTATTATTTTAAAACCACCCTCTTTTAGGTTGTGGTTCACCTTTTGCTTTGAAATCTTTAGATTTTTTGATAAACTAAATGTAAGAATAACATTATTTCAAGATATGAACACTTACTGGACTGAAGCAACTTAGATTTACTTGATTTATCCAGACTTAACTTTTTTTTTTAAAAACAAATATTTTAAATTTGGATTATTAAATGACATGAAATTTGTGTACATCTCTCAATCATCATTGCATTGCTTTATATGTTTTGCCCCTCACTATAAAAACAGCAGAGTTTTAATCATAAAACCAAGCATTTAAATGATATTATTGAGAGGTTTAGGCCGTTTCTCGATATAAGCAATCTTGCGTCCTTGTTTTCTTGTACATCAACTGTTCACTTCCAATACTCAAGAACGCAAGTACAGAGGATGCATGAAAGTAGCCGGATGTGTAGTCAGGTCCCAAAATAGATAAATAGCCCTGGATAAGATGCAGTAGGCATTTTTGAGGAAAAGTACTTCAAGTGTTGTTTCTATATGATTTTTAGGTGCTGAATCCATTTCTGCCGTATAACAAGTTGTAAACATCACTGTTTTGTCATAAACAATAAAAACAAAATGGCTGCCAAAAAAAAAAGTTTTAATGCATTTATTACAGTTTAAACATTAAACATTAGAACTAAAACTATGCATTCTCAGAATATTTAAACATGTAAACAATGAAAAAACAACATTAACATGAAAGGGATAGTTTTTAATGGCTGCTGGAATTATGCCAAGGAACACTAGGAAGCATATATCAGTGGAAATATGCAATTATGCCCAGCCCGAAGGGGGGGGACTTGGAATACACATGACCCCAGGGGGCTGCATATTGAGAATCACTGGGGTGTCCAGCTGCAGGTGGAATATTTCAAACCCAGGGGTGGCAAGGTAGCTTGCCGAGGGAAAGACACATGCTCAGAGAGGCTTACAGTGGACTACACACGTGGGGGTCGCCCAGAGGCCGTGTTAGGTGTCGCCCAGCCTGCAGATCTACATGTGTCTGTTAGCGAGGCGCCATGCGCTAGAGCCCAAGAGGATGCCACACTCCGGGTGGAGCAGGCTGTCACATCAAGGGGGCATGGTCGACCTTGCTGCTGATAAGCCAAAGCAATGGCGTCCACTATCCAGTGAGACAACCTTTGCTTGGAGAGAGCCTTTCCCTTCAGCTTCCCACCATGACAGACAAAGAGCTGGTCTGAAGTCCTGAAACAATGCATCCTGTCTACGTAAGCATGGAGGGTGCGTACTGGACAGAGCAGTGCCAAGGCTGGGTCTGCATCCTCCAAGGGCAGCGCTTGCAGGTTCACCACCTGGTCTCGAAAGGGTGTGGTGGGAACCTTGGGCACATATCCAGGCCGGGGTCTCAGGATCACGTAAGAGTTAGCCGGTCCAAATTCCAGGCACGCTTCGTCACCCGAAAATGCCTGCAGGTCCCCTACCCTCTTGATGGAGGCCAATGCAACCAGGAGCACTGTCTTCATTGACAGGAACTTAAGCTCCACTGATTGCAAAGGCTCAAAGGGAGCACTCTGCAGAGCAGTTAAAACCACAGAGAGGTCCCAAGAGGGAACGAGAGGAGGGCGAGGAGGATTCAGTCTCCTCGCTCCTCTCAGGAAACTGATGATCAGGTCGTGCTTTCCAATGCACTTACCATCAACTGCATCATGATGTGTGGCAATAGCGGCACCATACACTTTCAGGGTGGAGGGAGACAACCTTCGCTCCAACCCTTCTTGCAAGAAGGAAAGCACGACACTGATCGGGCCTTTCGTGGGTTCTTTAAGTTTAGAAGAACACCAGTTGACAAAGAGGTTCCACTTCAACGCATAGGCATGTCTCGTGGACGATGCTCTAGTCTAGCGGAAGTGATGGTAGCCACCACCGCTGGTGGTAGGGTACTCAAACCTGCCTCGTCCCGTCCAGGAACCACACATGGAGGTTTCAAAGATCGGGACGAGGGTGCCATAGGGTGCCCCGTCCCTGAGAAAGCAGGTTCTTTCTCAGAGGAATTGGCCAGGGAGGTGCTGTCGCGAAGAGTACTAGTTCTTGGAACCAGGTGCGGTTGAGCCAATACGGGGCAACCAAAATTACCTGCTCCTCGTCCTCCCTGATCTTGCGCAAAGTCTACGTAAGAAGGCTCACTGGGGGAAAACTCATACTTGCGGAGGCCCCGCGGCCAGCTGTGCGCCAGTGCATCCGTGCCGAGCGTGCCCTCGGTCAGAGAATAAAACAGGTCACAGTGGCAAGAGTCGTGGGAGGCAAACAGATCTACCTGTGCGTCCCCGAACTGATCCCAAATCAGATGAACCGACTGGGGATGGAGTCCCCATTCTCCAGCGAGAGGCCGAAACCGAGACATATCAGCTGCACGGTTCAGGTCTCCTGGGATATAAATGGCTGGAAGCGACCTCAGATGCTTCTGACTCAATATGAGGAGGTGGCAGGCGAGTTGCGACATACGGCGGGAGCGCAGACCACCTTGTCGGTTGATGTACGCTACTGTGGCGGTATTGTCTGATTGGACTAATACGTGCTGACCCCTGAGCAACGCACAGAAGCGGTGCAGGGTGAGACGTACAGCCAGCAACTCGAGGCAATTGACATGCCAAAGGCGCTGGGGTCTTGTCCAGGAGCCTGCGGCAGCATGTCCATTGCACATGGCGCCCTAGCCCATTATGGAGGCATCTGTTGATACAACAACATGCCAGGAAACTCGTTCTATGGGCACTCCAGCCCATAGAAAACTGAGGTTCGTCCACGGGGTGAAGGTCTGACGGCAGTCACTGGGACTCGGAGCGTGCCGTGTTGCCATGCCCACCTCGGGACTTGATCGCGAAGCCAAAGCTGAAGCGGTCTCATATGAAGCAAGCCGAGCGACGTTACTGCGGCTGCGGATGCCATATGCCCCAGGAGCCTCTGAAATAGTTTCAGTGGAACCGCACTCTTGCCCTCGAACTGACGAAGGCAAATTAGCAGTGACTGCGCGCGCACGCTCATAAGCTGCACGCACATGGCGACCGAGTCGATTTCCATACCGAGAAAAGAGATCCTCTGCACGGAGCAGAGTTTGCTCTTCTCCCAGTTGACCCGAAGGCCCAGACAAGCTAGGTGCCGCAGCACTAGGTCCCTGTGTTCGCAAACCTTGTCTCGAGAGTGAGCTAGGATCAGCCAGTCGTCGAGAGGAACAAGGGCTGCCTCGACAACCTTTGTGAAGACGCGAAGAGACAGGGCTAGCCCGAAAGGGAGAACCGCGCACTGGTATGCCTGCCCCTCGAATTATATATATATATATATATATATATATATATATATATATATATATATATATATATATATATATATATATATATATATATATATATATATATATATATATATATATATATATATATATATATACTGGTATGCCTCATTTGCATATGTAAACATGACATTTCAGAAAACTTGTAATACAAAAAATGTCTGTCTCTATGTAAGTGAAAAACTGGAAAGGTTTTATGGTGATATCTATAACTTAAATTTTTTACCCTATCCACCTGTAGTGTTTTGGCTGTGAATAATGCACCTATTGTTTCAATGACAATTACAAGAAAATGGGACCCTTATTTCAATGTTATACGGTGGATCCTTATTCAGGAGACATTGAACTTTCTAAAAATGTGGTATAACAACTTTTCCTCAAAAATGCCTACAGGGTTACACAATCTTGAAGATTCGGACCTGACTAGTGTTCTTGATATCGAGAATGCATCTAATGCAGACTTGAGAGAATCGAACAGTTAGAGATCCCAGAAGACGCTGCGGTTGGAGGCCTGTAAGCTTTCTTACTTAAAGGGTTAGTTCACCCAAAAATAAAATTGTCATCAATTACTCACTCTCATGTCATTCCACACCCATAAGACTTTTTCATCTTTCATCAAATGAAGATCTTTTTGATGAAATATGAGAGCTTTCTGTCTCTCCATTGACAGCTACACAACTACCACATTGATGCTTCAAAAAGTTTAAGAGATTGTAAAACTAATCCATATGAATTGAGCGGTTTAGTCCAAAATCATCTAGAGACACGATAATTTTTATATGATGAACATTGAATTTAAGCTTTTATTCACGGTTTATTCACACAACATGGCTCAAGCATGTTCGCTTGACGTGTGAGAACCAGTGAGGTTCATTCTTGTGTGACGCAGCACGTTTGAGCTTCTGTTTATGTGGATTAATGTCTAAATTAAATATTTTCATCATATAAAGTGATCGAGTCTCTTCAGAAAATTGTGGACTAAATCGCTCTAGTTTTATGAACGTTTTGAAGCGTCAAAGTGGTAGTTGCGCAACGGTTTATGGAGGGACAGAAATCTCTCAGATTTTCAGATCTCCTTCATTTATGTCCCGAAGATGAACGAAAGTCTTACAGGTTTTGAACGACATGATGGTGAGTAATTAATGACAGAATTTTCATTCTTTAAGAGATTGTCGCTGCAAGCTAGCAAATACGTGATGGCTTGTGAAAGTAAATATTTGTCTGTTTGTTTTGCTTTTAATAAAGTGACCTGAAAAAAATAATCTTAACATTGACATAAGCATAACATTAAACATATACTGATTTTTACAATTACACACAGCAAAATAAAATTATATAAAACAAGATATGAAAAAAAATGCCTGTAATAATGAGAAAGAAATGTTTCAATTGGTTAACATTTGTGATGTGATTGTGCATTGGATGTTACTCATAATGTGCTGGGAAGGCCAGTTGAGTAACAAGATCACAGCACATCTCAACTCTCACAAAGTTGCGTTCTGTGTCCTCTTGTCCTTCAGAGTTCGTTCTTTCAAGATTACCTGGCAAGTTCTCCACGAGAACGCAAGTCCGTCCTTGGAATTGTGAAACAGCCATAAAGTGACAACTTGATATTTAGACCATATGCATTTTATGCAAGTAGTTTGCTGTCCTGTTATAATGATCTCCTTGGTTTACATTACAAGCTATCAGATTTTCATCTTCCTTTTTGGCCGTACAAATATCAGCAACTGCTCAAATTGCATATTTTGGGCCTCAAATAGGTCCATATTCTCACTTTATTATTCTATATGAGCCCTAAAAGCCTGATGTATCAAATGATATTCAACAAAAAACGAATTATTTTAGAGGTTTCAAACATTTTCTCTGAAAGTTCAAAATACTGTTCCATTAAAAACATTTTTTTAACTTATTTTCAGACTTTTACAGGAATAATATAGCAATGAGAGTTGATACACTAGGGAGCCGTGTGTTCTTGAATCCTGAGGTCCACATGTTTTTGGTGGAGCAGCTTGTTTAAAAGCACCGAAACCTTTCAGTCTCCAATTTGTAGGCCAACCTGTCTGCAGGCATCCTGGGTTCCCTCAGGAATTTCCTTTTTTTTTATTGTTTGTTTTTTTAGAATAGTGGTTTTTGATTTGAGTAAATTAAGAAGGTCTGTGGTTATTAACATTACTTGAAGCGAGTTTCATGTTTTGTTTATAACATGGTTTCACATCCTTATGGTTGTCGAAGTCTTAATTCAGCAACTTTCATTTTTAAAAACACAGCAGCTTTAAAATTCACATTATGCGACTTTTGTAGAACAAAATAAAAGGGGTCTTTTCAAGCATGACATTTTATGAGAGAGCCTAATTCTCAGAGTGCAACTACAGTTTTTATTTGTCTTTCTGAAGAATATAATTTCATAGTCAAATTCATGACCCTGACATGACCGCTTTTATAAGAATAATATGCCCTTCAAGTGTAGTCGGAGATATCATAACTGTGGGTTCTGAGTATGTGAATGACCAGCTGAATAAACTGAATTCTACATGAAACACAAGTTTCCAACATCAGAAGTGGCATGTTGATTTTAAAGATTATATAATATATCAATAGTCTATAGGCTATATAGAGATCAGTAAGTGGATAGCAAGTCTGTAGTAAATAATAATTTTGGAAGTTAATCACTTGACTTTCACAGTTTGCTTTTTAACATTTACTTTTTAAATCATTTGAAATTATATAAATGAATAATTTTCTTAATGCAATCTGATGTTGTTTTTCGTTCACTGTATAATTCGTTTGTCTTAAGGCTGCTTCCATTTTATGGAGGTTTCCAACTTGAATGCATGACATATTGTAATAACAAATGCCCAACAAAGGCAGCATAATTTCAGTATCTTCATAAAAGGTAACGCATCTTATGACTTAAATCGCATGTAACTGTTAAGGTTAATCATTAGACTTTTGTGGTTGAGTGTGTTTTTGTCTTTTATATGTAAAGTGAACAATCTTGTATTACACAAATGAATCACATGGTATGGTGAAATATTTGCTGTTCTTGGAGTGTTTGATTCATAGAATTTGAAGTCTTCTGTGTATGAACCAAACAGACCTATCGTAGCATATATGTGACCCTGGATCACAAAACCAGTCACAAGTCGCACGGGTATATTTGTGGCAATTGCCAACAATACATTGTAAGGGTCAAAATTATCGATTTTCCTTTTATGCCAAAACTCATTAGGATATTAAGTAAAGATCATGTTCCATGAAGATATTTTGTACATTTCCTACAGTAAATATATAAAACATTTATTTTTCTGAGTGAATGCAGCACAGTCGCGAACATAAAAGGACAACTTTAAAGGCCATTTTCTCAATGTTTAGATTTTTTTTGCACCCTCAGATTCCAGATTTTCAAATAGTTGTATCTCGGCCAAACATTGCCCTATCCTAACAAAGCTTATTTATTCAGCTTTGAAGTGATGTATAAATCTCAATTTCGAAGAATTGACCCATGTGACTGGTTTTGTGGTCCAGGGTCACATATTCCTTAAAAAAAAAAAAAAAAAGAGAAAGAGATCAACCTACCAACTTTCTGCTGGCCTGATTCATTGGGGTTGCCTGGCATTGGCTGCTGGCACACACAGAGCAGAGGCTGAAAGAGGGCATTATTGATCTGGGCACAGGCAGATCTGAGCCTCCAGTCCTCCTCTCTCTGTTCATTGTTCTCATTAGACTGACTGAGCTTTTTGAGAAGGCTTTGTGGGACACGACAAACCTCGAAAATGCACCTTTTGTAATGTTGTCTTTCCTCTGTGACTGATAGCTGTGGGGAGATGGATCTCGCTGACTCTAAAGTTTCTGCCAACTCACTGAGAGAGCCTTACAATCACTATCATTCAAACTCTGATCTCTGAAAGGAAGACGTGATCAACCTAAAGGATTTCAGATGTATTGTAAAGGTTTTTTTTTATGTAATTGAAATCTAAGTGATTTAACATGGTGATAACAAATGATAGGCTACACTTATTGTGTATGTAAGATTAATGTGTTTTATAGGGGTAGCTTGTCTAACAGCACAGAAAGAAAGTTTGTAGACATAAAATTTGAGGCTAGTTGTTAGAATAGATCTGTGCATTAAGGGTACGTTTACACAACAATAATGATAAAAGCAGAATTTTTCGGTGGATGACAACTTTGTCAAAATGATCCCCGTTCCCACGGATCCCTAGCCTGGGGAAACCCTGATGAACTTCCGCAAATTTGAGATTTGCTCTGCAAGTCCGTCTGGCCAAGTCCATTCAAGCCCATTTCCAATTTTTCCAAATTGAGGCACCAATCACAAACGTTGAGGCGGGCTTTACACGATGACGGTCGCTCTGATTGGTTTTAGGTCTATCCAATTGCGCCCAGAGGTATTTGAGCGACGTCTGTTGGTGACGCCCCTTTGGAAATGGGCTGTGAATTAACCTTCCCCAGACCCACTCTCAGTTACAACTGAGAAGGGTCTGGTGTCAACCAGGCTAACGGATCCCCTTAAATGTTTAAAAAACGCTGTTCTGCTGCCAGGCCAGTAGTTGGCAGTCACTTTGTAAAGGAAAAACTCGATGCCTATAGAATGAACCCATAATATGCATGTGCATGATGTCACCGTTTTCACAAATTCACATTTTTGTAGTTTACATGGAGATTTTAACAGTATCGTTTTCAAAAACTTGCACTTTAAACGTTTACGTTTTCAGGCCCCCAAAACGCTGTGTCAATGAACGTCTAAAACGCATGAAAACGGTGTCGTGGTAAGGGCCGTTCACACAGAACAGGTTTTTTTCATTCCACTGCGCCGCTTTTTCTTTGTAAACATGCGCTTCGATGAACATGTTTGACTTCTGCACTCACATCTTTTGCAGAGTCTTGTGCATAACAAGCATTCTAAAAATTTGAGGCTTAAAGGGGTGACATAATGCCCTTTTCACAAGATGTAAAATGAGTCTGATGTCCCCAGAGTGTGTATGTGAAGTTTGAGCTCAAAATACCGCACAGATATTTTTATATAGCATGTTAAAGTTGTCACTTTTTGAGGGTGAGCAAAAACACACTGTTTTGTGTCTGTTTCTTTAAATGCAAACGAGCTGCTGCTCCCAGCACAGGGGGCGGAGCTTCAACAGCTTGTACTCACACACACACACACACACACACACACACACACACACACACACACACACACACACACACTTTTAGCCTTTTTATGTTCAAACCGGATTCAGACAATGATGGAGAGACTCAAGAAGAAGTGACAACATGTAGAATGCAACAGGACGTTTCTGAATGGTTAGTTGATGAATTTATGTAGCTTATGTGTAGTTATCTTCTAGTCATTGATTAGCATATTCTAGGCGTTTCTCAATGTCAAGGAAGGATCCTCGGAAGCCAGAATTTCGAGGATGCTACGTCATCGACATCCGTCTAAGGACTGTTCCAATGTCGAGGATCCTCGGAATTTCCACCAAGGACTGAGTCCTTCGTTCGAAAAATATCCCATATACAGGAAAGGATGCATATGTGTAGCCTTCGCGCTCTTCGCGCTCTCAAATCACCCACAATCCTATGCGTGCAGTTTTGCTATCTTGTTCAAAAAAATCAAAATGTTGGACGTTAACGGAGTCGGAGCGTTAACGGGTCAATATGCTTTCAAATGTAAATATATTTACGTTACCAAACATTTGTTTAAAAAAAATAATTACATCCATTATGTTATGGGTCAAATTGACCTGCACTGTTTAAACACACTTGACAGTCAAATAATCAATATGATTAAAAAGGAGTTTATTGATTTAAAAACGATTATATTGCCTGAGTGAACAGAACTGCGTCCATAGCAACGCTCTGTTTTTCATTTTCACTGACGTAATGACGCACTGGCGTGCACTTGCTAGCCTGTTCCATTTACGTGTTCTCCGAATGCTAAAGAGGAGCCTCGCCTAGCCTCTGAAGGAAGTGACTTGGAAGGACCAGTCCTGCCAAGGAAGTATCCTTGACATTGAGAAACACCTACTGTCTTGATAATCTATAAATCGTGTTCAGGGGGCGGGGTTTATGTAAATTTTAGGTTTGGGATGTCACTAACCCGGGAGGAATGTCGTGTAGTCTCTACTAGCCGTCTGTTGTAGTCCTTAAAAAGTGATTTCTTTAAAAGCAAATATCTTTCTTTGCTTTGAACTTTGAGCATTGTAACTTTGCAGATGTTGTTTATGCTCAAACAGCAATATTACACACTAACTAAAGTTAGAAAAGTGAAATCATAATCAACTACCCCTTTAAGTTACAATAAATTCAACTTAAAAAAACCCTGCATCTCAATACTTGGCTTTTTTTTCTATTCTACTGCTTGTGTTCTGTGTGAATGGCTCTTAACACTGTGTCTACACTGGAAGAGACATTTTGTTTATTTTTTCATTCCTGTGCTGCTTTTCCATAGTTTTTTCTTTGTAACATGCGGTAGAATAGATAGTTTGATCGTTGCGCTTGCGGATCACATCTTTTGCAGTGTCTTGTGCGTAACAACCCATTCTAAAATACGTTAAAAGAAGTTCAACTTTTAAAAAATGTTTTGTTTTTTTGCAACACCCTGCCCCCCCAAACCTGACATGTTATTGTGTTATCCATTTCAGATAAACACGTCCTTAAATGGCCATCAAACTGTGATGGGCCACTTTTCATACTGCTAGCTGAAGTAGCTGCTTTGCTTTTATGTATAGCAGCACCTTCTAAGAGAACTGGTTACAGACAGACTCCCATGGCACCATCATGTCTAATGATCTAGAACAAATTCAAATGAGCTTTAGTCACAAGCAAGCAAGTATTTAATGACTATTTCTTGGTAAAAATGAAGTCATACTTTGTCTAGTTTTAACTGAGACACCATTCTTTCCACGAGCTGCTCGCACATAATCGTGGGATAAAGGCAGAGAAGAATGCATCTTCAAAATCTGGCCAGATAAAGACGTCTCAGTAGACAGGATGTTACATATTTATTTGACTCAGACATGCCTTGATACTTTCTCAAATTGTGTAACATGTCTAGTGATAAGCATCAACAGTACAGGATGTTGAGGCCTCTTGTAAGTGCGTGCTGACATCATGCACACTCTAGACAGCCGATTGTAGATTAGCATTTTACTCTGAATCCTTGTTCTCATAAATGCTGTATGAAAAGGTCCAGGATGCTACCAGGAAAATCTTATGGAGCAGAACAAAAACCTGACTGGATAACATTAGGAGCTGGACTCAATGGGAAGAAGTCTTTTTATTGACAGCAATTAGTCTAAGGTGTTCTGAACACCACAGTGTGTTTATCTGAGAGTAACTTGTAACTTTTTATTCCTTATTAAATGTAGTGAGTTAAAAAAACAAAAGTTATAAGTATAAAAGGAGTGTATTTTTTTTTTATGACACACATTTCTCCTCTCTATGAATAAGTGACAATTACATGTTACTACCCAAGGGAAGTAACTTCATGAGAACTACACCTGCTGTTAAAGACAGGAACATATTTAAATTAGGGCTGTCATGATTCCTCGATTAAAATCAAGGGCTCTATTTGACTAAAACTTGAATAGTGGCTGAATGTAAGGCTGATATAACAAAATGGCATTTATTTATTTTATTTATTTATTTATTTAAGTGACAATGCATATTAATGAAAGTCTTAGCTTTTCAGCAATGTAAATATACCAGAGTTAGCCCCAAGGCTATAACATCACTATGAAACAGCAGCTCTATGAATGGCATGCGATGCCTTTTCTCTCCAAATGAAGTCCTGTTTTGCTCATTATGCAGTAAAAACAATTTTAATAGCGCTGTAATAGTGTTCACACATCTCAGACCTCATTTGATCTTAAAGTGTAGAAAAGAGTGAGAAAGAACTGCATTCACATTGGCCCTCATTTATCAATCTTGCGTAGAAATGGGCGTATATATTGGCGTAAGATTATGCTTACACTCTTCTCATCGCCTGATTTATGAAGCTGTGCGTACCTTTGAAATTCTGGTGTACGCAATACCTGCCCTTGATAAATGCCGCGGCTGAAATCGATCGTCATTAGAATAACACGCCCCTATATATTCAAGTCTCCGCTCCCCCCACGCCCTCATTTTACGCCATGGACACACGGAAGACGGCAAAGAAGAGAAACTTCTTTGAGAAAGAGAAAGCGAAACCAGGAAAGTGGAAAGAAACAAAATTGATTTCTAGATTTTTATTATTAATGACGCTTATTGTTATTTAGAAGAATAATTTCGTTATTATTTGTATTATTATTTAAAATAAGAAGAATGGCATTTTTATTATTTTGTCAGTCTGAATTATTTTTTTGGTCATTGAAAGCCTTTCATTACTAAACCCAGTCCGTGCACACCTGCCGGGCCTAACCCTGGCCTAACCATCGTTTCAAAGAATAGTACAACGGCGAGGGCGTCGAGTATAAACGCCTTGTCCGTTTGGGGAGGTGTGCGCGCAGTCCGCGGAGACTCGCGCTGCGGAGCCAGGCGAAAGTAAACAAGGCTTGAAACGTCAGGTAAAGCGCACAGGCTCGCAACTTAAGGAATACATATGTCTACAATTCAAATGCTTTGGTAAATTCACACAAATTAAACATTGAAGTCCATGTTGCACAAAAATAAACACTGAAGTTTATAATTACTATGTTGTTGTTTTTTTACAGTGGGTCATAATATATTATATCTTTTAGTTTGTCAGTGCGTTTTGTGGTGTTAGGAATTGTTTTTCTGCGCATTCCCGCACTCAAAACGTGCGTACACCACCTCCTGAGCTGGCGTAGGATTTGAGCGTGCCGTACGCCAACGTCCATATTGATAAATCTCAAAGTCACCGTGGTTTTGGGTGTACGCCAGGTGTACGCTGGAAATTTGGTGTAAGCACTTTTGATAAATGAGGGCCATTGTACCTGGACCATGCATGCAGTGTTCCAGTCAGAACTAATAATTATTTATTTATTTATTTATTTATGGTTTGTTGGAGAACTGACGGAAGACATTTGAGCTTCTGTGTTAAAGTTTCTCATTTTAAATGTGGTGAAATGCTGCACTCTTCACATTTTCTTGTGAATGGGTGTCATTTTATTAGATTTGTATCATAACTTGTGGGCAAAAACCTTTCAGTTGTTGCAAATCTGAAGATAAAGGGCATTTAATGCTCGGTTTAAGCGAGTCGTGTATGGAGATGAAGTTTGGGTGGGCGAACCTCTGAGTCTGCAGGAATCACTGTATCACAAGCTCCTCGTGTGCTGATTGTATAACGCCATCGCTACTCTTTAAAGGGGACCTATTATGCCCCTTTTCACAAGATGTAAAATAAGTCTCTGATGTCCCCAGAGTGTGTATGTGAAGTTTTAGCTCAAAATACCCGGCAGACTATTTTTTACGTCACTTTTTGGGGCTCAGAAAAACATGCCGTTTTAGTGTGTGCCCTTTAAATGTAAATGAGCTGCTGCTGCATGGCACAGGGGGCGGAGCCTGACGAGCTCGCGCTCAGTGTCAGAACAATGTCATCTCACAGAATGATGATAATATCAAAACAGAAACTCTCAGTAACAGTGTTCATTTCGACCTGGAGTCAGACAATAACGCCTACAGAGTCAGAGAATATATGCTGTATGGAGATGGAACAGGTATAGTTTATATTATATACTTGTCATTGCTTATATCCACTATTAAGCCTGCTGTAGAGGACCCCGTCCGAATGATGGCCAAAAATATACTGATGAGTTTAATAAAGTTTATTGTACATCACACAAAAGATGAAGTGTCAGTTTTACTCCAGAAAATCACCGTAAGAGCTGAGTAAACGCAGTATAAGAAGTGCGCAAGTACAAAAACGAATTTCGGTAGAGTTGAGGGAGCATTTTCTTCGAAAACAAAATGAATCCACCTCGTCTTCAGCGGCTGGCTCAGATTTCGGGAGTAAATAGAGAGAGCTATGTGGATACATCCAGCCACACAACACCTACGTTCTCGTCAGTGCAGCAATGGCGGACGTGTACAACTCGCTGTGAACTCGATCAGGGCAGGTCTATGTTAAAACCGCAGTGTCTGTCAACATTTGTGGGCGGGGCCTGTGGCTGTTGTGACATCACACCAGCCCCATGGCTGAAAACAGGTTGTTGGGAGACACTGCTTATAATTTATGGGGATTATAAAAGGAGTGAGTGGATTTTTATCACTATAGGGTGGTTGTGTACACACTCTGCCAACACGCTTTTATGTCCAAAGTGAATTTTGCATAATGGGTCCTCTTTAAAGCACATGGTGCATTCTGTCTAATATACATTAATTTAATTGTGGTTGGATAATCGTTCAGGGGCATGGTTAATTATGCAGCACGTTTTGAATGACTGGCATTCCAGTTCATATGAAATATGTGTGGTTTTCCGGATTCTGTTGGTCTGCTCATGTGGCAGGGATCTGTAGAGCCGTGAAGCACCATTTTCTTGCTCTGGAAAATTATATTCTGTGTTTGACTCCTTTTAAAGTGGTGTTTCCCTAGTCACTCATACGGTGTTGTCTTAATTTTTTTTCTTTTCTTTTTTCTTTCCTTAAACAGGTACAATGGTACACTTCCCAATGGAGACAGAGGGCGAAGGAAAAGCCGGTTTGCCCTTTACAAGAGAGCCAAAGCCAACGGTGTCAAACCCAGCACTGTACACATCCTTAACACACCACAAGCCAGCAAGGTAATCGCATATCATCCATAACTGTGAAACCTAGGCTACCTTCTTTTTCTTTGCATAGTAAAATAAAACATGTTGCTGTACTGCCTTTTTTTGCCAAATAATTTAGTCAGATAAATACCTTAACCAAGTTTAGTGTGTTGATCTTCCCTCATATTTAACATTTAAAAAAATATAGATTTTCCTCATATTTTGATGGTTTAAGTGAACTTGTTGGATCATTTAAAAACAAATATCCCCTCCGGACATCACTTTTGGCTACTACTACATCTGGTTTAAGAAATGCTTTTTTGGGGGGCATTAAATAATGGTGCAAATCCCAGTAAATTGACTAGCGCAAACCTTAGTAAATCACTTGCATGATTCATTTAAATACTTTTCTCTTATAATTTGGTCTGAAAGGGAAACTCCTACAAATGCATATGCAATAAGGTCAGTCGCAAAAATCCACGTCTTTTCAGTGCTGATTTTTAACTGCATGTCTTTAGTAAATCCTGACAGTATTTTAATGCCAAAAGAGGGTTTGCGCTGGTGCAAGCTGTTAGTAAATTTGGCCCTTAGAATTGACACACTTAAGACTAAAATTTTACTCAAGAGCGGCTTTATACATATGGACCCAGAAATGTATTCTTACTGAGTGTGAACTTGAATGAGCCTGAGGTCATTGTGGGGATGGAGAACATCTGGATGCCTGAGTTTTGGGGTCCTACCTTCACTCTCCATCCCGATTACCAGCAAACAAAAAGTACTTTAAGTACCTGAACTTTATTGAGCATCTAGAAAGGATAACACTGAAATACCTTTTCTCACAATGCATATTCTGTGCAATGAAGCCTGAGATTGTCTTTGTATTTCGCTTCATTCATGAAACCAAATGCAATTTTATATGCTTGCTTGATGGTTTTGTTTGTGTGTATATGGCACACAAAAGTGCCATTATGCATTCTGAAGTATTTAGAATCATCGAAAATTGGGATGCATCAGAGATTTGTTTTCCCTCTCTCCCACCCCTATAATATACTATTATAAATAATCTGACATTAATGGCACAACCAAATGCTTTGCCCTTTTGAAGGTGTTGCCTTTCAGTTTATATTTTACAGCAAGGGTGTGTCAACTCATTTTAGATTGTGGGCCATGGAGAAAGGTTAGCTTAGGGGCTGATTTGTGTTTATTAAACCATGCTGTACCCATGCAAGCGCATGACCAACACTTGATTCTGGACTTGACGAGCTCCAGAAGAGCTTTGAGATAGCAATACATGGAATTTGAAATTAATTCTTTCACAAGACTTTCCAACTCCACATAGCAGAGAGAAGTTGTAGAGCATGTTGGATTATTGCCAAGTTGTGAAGCTGCGCAATGCAGTGTTTAGTTAAGTATTGTAACTTTTAGTTTCTCCAACATTGCTACGATAGCATATTTAACCCCACCTTTAAATGGTTGCTACTGGGACATTCTTCAGAGATTTACAGGGAACATTTACTAAACATGGGTGGGGTTGAGTTTTTCACTCTCATTCAGAGCAGCCTTTACCAATAAACAAATCTGTGCTGATACTTGGCCTTCTCCAGATGTTATTGTGAAACGCATGGAGCTGGATCAGAGATTATCATTCCCTCTGACACTTAAAGTTTTTTTTTTTTTTTTTTTTTTTTATGACATGATATCGTTTTGAATGCTTTGAGCAGCCAGACCACAACTTTTAAAGTTCAGCCCACATTGTATTAACTCCAATGGTAGTATTACAGTGGTAGTATTTTGATCGGTTGGGGACTCCTCTGTGATTGCCTTTTTTGCCGCTGTTCCAGTCAACTGAAGGAAAACTGCCAACATGAGTCGGCATTGTCTCAGGAGATCTTTCTCGATGAGAGCCGCTTCATTACAGCATGCAACTATTGTTCTGTTCCAAACCCTAGTGAGCTGTCCTACTAGACCGCATGTCAAGGCATCATAATACTACCACTGTAATCCTACCATTGGAGTTAATACAATGTGGGCTGGACTTTAAAAGTTGTGGTCTGGCTGCTCAAAGCATTCAAAATGATATCATGTCAACACAACGATTAGGGATGTTCTGGTCAGGTTTTTTTTGCAGCTGATACCGACTAGTACCAACAAACATTCCTAGAGCTTCTGAACAAATGTTGTTTTTTGGGTTGTGGACTGATGGGGCAGAACCCGAGGTTACCCCGTGAGTCAGTCCTAGAGCTCCTCCTGTCCGATTTTATGAAGAAATCGGGTCCATCGGAGACGCCAAATGGAATGCTTAGGCGCCGAATAAACACCACAGACACGGTGTGAGAGTAAAACTATATGCAAAATAAGATACACCGGTGTTCTGCCAGATGAGAAGTTTATTCCATGTATCATCTTTTTGCTACTTTAATTAATTTTACTCTAATTCATTTTATAGCTGTATCATTTATCTTTTAATTCCTTTTCTTGTCGTCATGATTGGCCAATACCGATCACGATCGTTCACGTTTCATATAAGTGAAATGTAAGCTCTCTGTTGACTGTCACTGTTAACCGCTTACACCCTGAAGGCATTTTAACGATTTCATGTGACTTCAAGTGGCATACTTAAAAAAATAAAATGGCTTATAACAAAAAAAAAAAGGTATCGTCAATTACATGGTAGAAATCTTTTAAATTTAAAACAAACAAAAATTTGATCATGTTTGGAGGTTATGTTCTGTTAAACACTGCTGAGAAACCCCCCCAAAAAAGCGATGCATTTATTTTGTTTTTATTCATGCCTGACATGATTAGGAGAAAGAATATATGACTGGTTATAAAATCAAGTTTGGGCTTGTCATGTCAACTGGATCTGGGCCAAATTTTGTTTATCTCAAAGCAATTTAAAGATGGCATTTGGAAGCATAGTAGCCTTTTTATTAAGGGTCCAAAAACCTCTCCAAACAAGTGATCTGAGTGTTTTACTGAACAGAACTACTTGCATGTGTAAATGTCACAAAGCAAAAAAATATTTATTATATAGAATAACTAATAAGATTCTGGTTGATGAGTGATGATCTTCCAGCGCTGTTCCAGCCGTGTGCTCCTATTCTATGGCGCACGATTAATCAAGACTGTTCAATCTGAGCGATCGATCCAATCCAAGTGCGCTCCAGCTGTAAAACAGTGTCCGATTGGTTTCTACACATCGTCTCTACCCACCATACCCGAGATCCAGTTTACTGCGTCCTGATCAAGATCTACGCGTGATGTTATTTTGTGTGGACTCGTTTGAATTGAGACAAACTGCTCTAAATGAAAATGTGATCTACTATGGCTCACTAATGTTTATTAAAGTTACAAAGCAGCACGTGGTGCAAAAGCCTCATCTGTATATGTTTTACATTGGCGTCAGCAGCAACTTTTTACGGTTTTACGTCATCAAATTGTGTTGCCGTTTAGGAATGGCGTCTACTAGAATAGACTTTGTAAAAGGGCATAATATGGCATTTTTATTTGAATAATTCGTAGAAAAATATGTAATTTTTTATAGGTTTAAAATAACAATGCAATGTAAACGTTCCAAGTTAGTGACCTTTTCAAACACGTTTACAGAGGACAACCAACTTGAAGGAGGTCATCTACAAGTGGCCAATTGTTCATTGTGCTTGTTTGGTCCATGATCAACAGAGCAGCTACGTTATGTCACATGCTGAGAATAGAATAGCCATGGCATTGTGCCACCTTGCATCCATTATCCTTCTTAACTCCTCAATCTTTACCTGCCTGATTCTAGCAGGGCTCTATGCTTCTCTCTCAAGTTTTCTGAAGTTTAGTCCTCAGTAGAATTGCTACGATATCATAATTATCTCACCAGTATCAGTGTTCAAATGGATATTAGTGCTGGTTAAATGCATTTTTTTAAATGCATTTTTTAAAATGCAGTCTTGCATTTATTTTTAGTTTAAATTTAAATTAAGTTAAACCCATACACTGGTATAGAAATATAACCCCCGGTATCGCCCCCTCACACTGCGAATAACTAGCCTAGAAATCTAGACGCACACTAGTGGCAGTACATTTTATTTTGCAGCCAGTGTTGTCAAGCAACTCTCCGTTGGCTTGCGAGCTGGAAAAACCAAACTCTAGTCAGGCCAATCACATCGTGTACAAGAGTCGGTGGGCGGGCTTAACATAATGACGGCATAGTTGTGACGGTTCCACGTGAATTCCCTGCTACTTGAAAACAAAGAAGAGCTGCTGCTGCTGGCGAACTGCGGTCTTTTGAATCGGCTTTGGCCGTGGAAACGCTCTGGTTGGTTGTAGCGATTATCCTATTGAGTGTAGAGGGAATTTGAAAGACAACCGTTTATCCCGCCCCTTGGATTGAGCCCTGCCAATGGTGTGTTCCCAGACCCAACATCTTGATGTGGGTCTGGCTTGTCAGGCTAGTGAATAACCAGTATTGCCATATAAGCACATGAACCACAACTCTTCAATGCTTTCTCAGTTATATAAAGGCATGGAAAAACAGCCAATTGTAGTGTGAAACATTAAAAACCCTGATATACTCACGGCGAAGTTCTTTGCTTAGGGGTAAAACGAAGTTCGAAACACGTGAGCAGCGATTTATACTGTTATCGAACATCCGACGCCGCCCACACTGTTGAGAGCAGTGGCGGCTGCTGGTCTTTCAAAGAGGGGAAGCTCATTTTCGGCCTACATTATAAGAAATATTCATTTATTTATACGTAAATTCTACGTTCCTTTTCAAGAGAATGCTCTGTGAAAAATGAATGTAATAAAATAATAAAGGTAGAAATAATAATATAATAAAGTATAATAATAATTCTACTAATAATAAGATATTTTTTTTATTTTTGAATTATTACTAATAATAATAATATTAAAAAAATATAGTAAGTAATAATATAATAAAGGTATAAATGTATAATTGTGTGAAATGTATTATAAAAATTGGCAAGAAATTTCGACAAGAAAATACCAAGAAATAAGTTGCAGCAGTTTGTCTTTGAAAAATCCGCGATGGGACTGAGCTCGAACAGCTTCAACATCAGCGACTTTTTATTGTATGAAATCGCTGTCAATCAAAAGGAGACACAGCCTTTCGACAGACCCTCCAATCATCACGCGGAAGCCCAGAGTCCGGGCCAGCCCACTCCCCGTTCACCCCCAGAGAAGCTGAGCTTCCATGGGCGGGACATAATCGCAGCATTTATCCAATGACCGTCTAGTTTCGAAGCGCTGAAAAAAAACGTTTGAAGCAGCCCCATAGAAGTCAATGGAAGCTGGGCTTCAACGGGGAAATGCACTGTGACGCTACGGGAATGTAAGGAAATCGAGTCAGCCGACCTGCTGTATGTAACTGATTCTGAACGAACTCGTCTTTGAGACGAACGTCTTCTAATGCATTTTAGTCAATAAAATGTTAATACAATAGTACATATTTGACCATTCATTTTTTTGACATTATAGGGGAAGCCGAGCTTCCCGTGCAGTCTTAAAGAAATCGCCACTGGTTGAGAGCGACGGTTAGATGAATATGTAAATATGTGCTGCACGCTTTCCTCTCAACAAAATTAACGCACAACAAAATTGAGAAAACAAAACTTTTTTTTTTTTTTTTTTTAATAAAGCGTAAGAAAACCATCTGATCATAGCAACGTGGATATGTTTGAACGAGCTCTGCAATTCGGCACTGTAGTAAAGTCACATCACGTTTATTAATATAGCGCTTTATACTATAGATTGCTTCAAATCAAGCAGATTTACCGTATTAAACATGAAAAACCATGTCAGTGTCTCATTTCATCAGAAGTACAACTTCTTTTTCTACTATAAAGCAGCTCTCTAGTGTGTTCATGTTTTTACTCCCGGATGTCTGTCCTCGACAGTCTGTACCAGATAAATGAACCGGAAAAGATTTCCACGTGAAAGTTCTTTAGACGGTCACAGACACACTTGTGCACCTAAATATTTTTTCAGTCGCACACATTAATTTAGCAAATGTCGCATTGTAGAGCCCTGTTTAGTTAGTTTTAAATGGTCTTTTTTCGGTGTCATAAAAAAAAAAAAAGAATGTGATATATTTGTGATTGTTTGTTTTATACACAGACCCAGGCTCCGTTATTAAAGTCCCATGAACGCAAGGAATGTTTTCTTCTCGCCATGAAACTCGCTGGCATGCTGTATTTCTGGGGATGTTTTGTTACTGTTGGCTGCTTATTATCCGTCCGCAGTGCCTCGTCAGAGCTGAAAATATCCCAGCGCAGAGTCATCTGTGAATCACGCTGTTCTTTGGGGTCACAGCGATCTGAGGTGGAAGGCCTTCCATGTCTTCAGGCGTCGTTCTGAAAGGGTTAACTAAAAAAAACGGCCAGTTCTCCGGCAGTGACACAAGTGCAGCTGCATCATTGTAATGTTAAAGTTGAACAAAGAACAGGCTCTGTGATTACTCACAGTGCACCAGCGAACTCCTTTCAGATAATGGGTCACAAAATGTCACTAAACTATTCCAGGAACAATATGTGATTGTTCACGGATGTCTTGGAGGTTTGTTTCAGAGGTTAGAGTTGTTGCCACTTGCATTGTGGGCTGTCCAGTGCTGATGGAGGGTACAGTTGAATTGGATCCTGTGGCTTGAGGTTGGAGGCCACAGCATCTCATCTCATCATGTGTTTACGACAAACGCGAGGCTCAAGCTGCTCCGGCGTCTCACAGATGGAGCTGCTTCAAATACCCTGTTGCCCAACGGGTGCGGCTCCACTAGCTCTATTGTTTGGGGTGTTTTTTGTAGCTTTTGTGGCCCACTGTAAAACAGCAGTGGGGGATGGAAAGCTGGATGGACCCCCTGTTGTGACCTGGCAGTGAGCATGGAGAGCTGCCTAATGTTTCACCCTCAAGCCTCTTTGTTCCACTTTACTATGGGCACGAATGTGCCACCAACAACAATAACGGCCCAAATTTGAAACTGGATGCCGGTCATACACGCCAAACTATGAGTCCCGTCACAACATTATTGATAGAGCTTTGGATTGAGGCTGGGTGGGTTAGATAAAAATAAACAATATTCTGACATTTTCCCTTTTGACAATGCTCAGTATATCTGTACTTGTGTGTTTGTTCTGAAATGGCTAAAAAGGCAAGTTGTCTTAGAATCCATAATTGTGTTCAGATGACTAACTAACACAGCCAGTTAGATTAAACTATTAATGCAAATAATACTAATGATATTCAATTCTGTGTTTATGCATCAGCATAATACATTAGTAAGCAGCTAGAAAATGGCTTGCCAGAACTTGCCAGCCAATCAGATTTATATATGCATAGCACTGTATAAGTTTAGACACCCATGCTAAAGTTGACTAAAAAGAGGAATAAAAAAATCATCTTTTGGAAATTGAACTTAATGCCTTAATTAAAAAAATGAGGAAAAATCCAACCTTTAAGTACACCAATTTTCTTTGTGAATGAATAATGTATCGTAAATAAATAAATGTTCTTCCTTAAAATACAGGGTGCATAAGTTTGGACACCCCTATGTTAAATTCCCATAGAGGCAGGCAGATTTTTATTTTTAAAGGCCAGTTACTTCATGGATCCAGGATCACATAGCCTTCACCATACCTAGAGATTGGCATGGTTTTATTTCAGTTAGCCTAATTAGCTAGTTTGATTTGCATTGAGAGATGATCTTATGGAAAGTACTCCATGCCAATCTGTGTGATGTGATGATGTGGGGCTATTTTAATATTTGATGTTTGGGCTTTTATATTTATATATTATATTTAACTTTCTGTTAAACTTGCTTGTAGTGTTACGTTTTATTATTTATGGAATATTTAAATCCATTATATTTACTGAAAAAAAAAATCGAATTTCTGTTGCGTACTACATGCTTACTGCTTACATATTTGATCAAAAATGCATAATTTGTCAAGTATTGCACACCTCTCTCTGTTGGGCTCCATCTGGTTGAGCAACACTCGCTTTGTGCACTCTCTGAAGTTTATTTTATCAAACTTGCTTGTTGTTAAGAATAACAGTTTAGAAATTTTAAATATGTGCTGCCCTTTCAATTCATAACATTTACAGAATGTAAAATGTAATAAGTTATGCACTGGCTAAAGTATCTCTACATGCAAAGCGTTTTATATGCTTAAACGCATTTCAGATCCTGTCTACATTGATTTAAAGAACTGAATTTGCGGAAGGGAATAAAACTCTAAAATATCTGCCGTAACTCTTATACTTGTGAGTTGTGAGACACGAGTGAAAGAGTGAGCACAACCCCCCCCCCATTTTCTTTTTTTATTAAAGTTGCATAAAGCGCATTTACATGACTTCGATTTCAATGTTGAACTCGCTGAACAAAATCAATTTGAATTGACCATTTTTTTTGGATTAGAAAATATACAGACTCAGCCAGCATCCATATTTAGTCTGGGATATTACTGGGCATATGTGGGGCGTGAAATTTTGGCTTTTAGTATGCATATGTGAACTGCTTGTGACCTCCAGTGTTATTGAGAACAGTGTTATGCACACTCACACAATCCTGTGCTTGGCATACGAGTAGACAGTGAGTTTTAAAAACAGTAATGCATTAAATAGCGTTGTGCAGAAACAAACCACCTTCCTCTCTCGGCTGTGTTTTTCCATTGTTGCACAGTGTAGTAACATGACCCAGTTTCCACTCCCTTTTGAGCACACGTGATAGAGATGTGGGTAATTTGGAAATCACAGATTAGAGGAGAGAAAGGGTGAATCAGGAAGCGAGAGAAAATCACGCTGGGAAATTGGCTGTTTAAACACTGTGGTTTGTCTCAAGCCACCAGAATAATGTTCACACACACTCTGCTTTGAAGTGAACTCAATTCAGATCATGCATGCATGTCTGCGATGGCTAATTTTCTTACTTCAAGTAGAAATGATAAAGAGTAGATCTCAAACCATACTTTTTCATGTTGTTAGTCATGTGATGCTTGCCTCTTCTTACACTCTTGACTTGAATAATGTATGATTTATTTATAACAAGCCGCATATGACAGCTGTCTCAGTAATGAATGTTTGATGGGGTGTGTTTCACATACACACAATAAAACACTCAAATTCTACATGCTGGTTACAGTGGTATTTTGGACCAACTTTAAACATTTTTAAAAAGGCCAAAGTTATTAGTAGTGCTGCTTGCTAACCTTTTCACATTTCCGTTTAAGAGGGTAAAGGGCATATAGAGGGATCATGTGAGGCCATAGCAAATATTATTGCAGTCTTCCCTTTTGCTCCACATCAAAAAGATTCATAGCAAGTTTTCATAAAATTCTAAATAGAAAAAGACATTGGTTATGCCATTTTTCCTCATTGACCTTTGCCACTTTCTCAGTACCTATATTTGAAGCTTTAAAGGTTTTAAAGTTAAAGGTTTGAACAATGCAGTGATTAACAAACTACATTTTCAGAAAGTGAAAATGTGTGCCACTGTATTCGATGAGCAGGAAACCCTCCCTGACAGACGCTTTTGTGTTGTGTTGTGACAGGCAGTGAACTGTAAGGGCCAGCACAGCATCTCCTACACGCTGTCCAGAAACCAGACGGTGGTGGTGGAGTACAGCCATGACAAAGACACAGACATGTTCCAGGTACTGTTCTGCAAAAACAAAAAACACCCTGAAATATCTCCTCCACTGTTCAGTGTCTGCCTGTTGACTGGGAGTTGGCAAATCTGTTTCTCCAACTTTAATATGTCTGACCTCCACCAAAGCTAATCAAGATCTGTATATGGGACATGGTTATATCAGCTCCCCAAGACACGTGCTCAGATACAGGGTTGCGCATGTGTGGTGGTTTTTTTGGTGTCTGGTCTGCGCACGAGGGATCGAGTCATATAGATTGACTATAGAAGAAAAGCGAAAACAGGAACTAGCAACAGAGACAAAACAGAAACTCTCTATAAAAAGGAAATAAAGTGGAGACCGTCGCATCTTTATTTCAGTACAAGTATTTATAAACAGGATTTAGTGCAATAAGCACCTTTCTATTCTTGGGAATTTCCATCCCACTTTTAAAACTAAAATAAGCTCTTCAAACAAGCCCTGGCACATGCATGACTGTTTTCAATCTTGTTTACTGTTGAGACAAAATAGTGTTGGGACAATTGTCACTCAGCTCAAAACCATACAAAGCAAATTCTGAAACACACCTGGAGATTTACAGAATCTTCAGCTGAAATGTGGTTATTTTTAGTTCAAAAGGGACCATTTTTGTAACCATGTATAAGTCTTGACTATTTTAAATAGATGCTGTACTTTTGAACTTTCTATTCATCTCATAATCCTGAAAGTAAAAAATGTCAGTTTCCACAAAAATATTAAGCAGCATGACTATTTTTAGCTGTGTTAAGAAATGTTTCTTACGCACCAAATCAGCATATTAGAATGATTTTTAAACAATCATGTGACACACATTGTTCCTGTCTTCATTCACCTTTGCCATCACAGGGATAAGTTACACTTAAAATAGAGAACTGCTATTTTTTCACTGTATTTTTGATCAAATAAATGCAGCGTTGGTAGCATAAGAGATGATCAAAAACTTAACTGCTCAAAAGTTTGGTGTTTATGGGATTTAGTGTTTATTATAATTATTAATAATATAATAAAATTGGTTTTCCCTAATATTGTTCTTTCTGTCATGACTTAGAATATAATTAATCAGACAATTGTTTGTAATGAGAACATAATATTTTAAGTTGTAGAAACTTGAATTCTTCTTTTGTATCTTAGATCGGCCGATCGACGGAGGGCCCTATTGACTTTGTGGTGACTGACACTGTGTCAGGTGGAGGGGAGGGTGAGGAAACACCCATCACTCAAAGCACCATCTCCCGCTTCGCCTGCCGGGTGGTGTGTGAACGTAACCCGCCATACACGGCGCGCATCTACGCTGCAGGCTTTGATTCTTCTAAGAATATATTTCTCGGAGTAAGTGTGTTTTCTTGCCTGGTCTTGAAATGGAATTGTCTGTGGGATACATTTCTCATCGGAGATACAAGAAGCTTAATTAAGCTCTTATTTATAAATGCTTGTGTATGTGCTGTCTGGGTAAGTATCCACTTCTGCTGATCCAGTGGAACTGATCTAAACTTACCTGGTAAATATAGGTGTGTCAGGCTAACTGGAATGACTCACCCATATGTAAACTGAGCGCACACATTTTTTGTTCATGTATAGTAATTAAGTCTCTCTCTGTAGGAGAAAGCAGCCAAATGGAAGAATCCGGATGGTCACATGGACGGTCTGACAACCAATGGTGTGCTAGTCATGCACCCACGGGGCGGGTTCACAGAGGAGTCCAAGCCTGGTGTGTGGAGGGAGATATCAGTGTGTGGAGATGTTTACACACTGAGAGAAACACGGTCTGCTCAAACGCGAGGCAAACTGGTTAGTGCGTCAGCTGCTCAATTTAGTGTACAATGTAGCCATTCTCCTTCACTCGTCAGTTCACTCACCATTGTTTTTACACTTGTGATATAAATTCAAACTCAAATTTAAAGGAATGCCCCACTTAAATTTTTCAATTATCTTATTTACTCGCCCTCATGCCTTTCCAGATGTTTATGACTTTCTTCAGATGAGATTTTAGAAAAATCCAAACTCAAATTTAAAGGAATATCCCACTTTAAAAATGTAAATTCTCTTTTACTAACCCTCTCATGCCTTCCCAGATGTTTATGGACTCAGAGATGGATTATAGCTCATTAAACGATGAGAAGATCCTTAAGCAATCATCTAGATGTGATTATCTAAACTGCAGATCAAGATCAGTCAGGAAGTTAATTGACTCTCGTTGAGGTTCCAGACTATAAAGTTGGTGCGCTACTAGTGTAGCAGTGAGGACTCTAGGAATGCGAGGTGTACTGGTTCAATCATGTTATGGATGACCCCTAAGCTGAGTATTTAAGAGGTCATCATCATCACCATACCCTGACTAGGACACTCTAGCTCATTCTCATTCAGACCATGTTTGTTTGGCTGTGTTCAGCGTTTAGAAATTCATAGTTAATCATGTGCAATGTTTGAATTTTGGGGGTTAAAGGTGTTTTTTTTAATGGAGTGTAAAAATGTTTGTTGAATTTTAGTTATTAAGAGCCATGCTATAAAAGCCCCAAAGTATGTTTTGAGTATTTGAACCTCTAGCTCCTCCTAGAGCACAAATGTGGTTCTGCACTCTTTCATTGTTACCATAGCACCAATTTCAACACCACAACAAAGTGTTTTGCTAATGAACACACCACTAAAGGTAACTGACACACATTTGTGAGGTTTGATTTATTATTGACTGTTTACTTGAGAAATAAGAAAAACTGAAACAAATTACAAGCAATAGAGAAAACAAACACAAATACACAATTTAAATAAACTGTACATTACTTTATACTCTTAGTAGAGGCCTGATTATTTATTAGACATATACTAAGAGTATGTGATCCAGAAATTGAAAAACAATATCTATTCATCCATCAAACCGCTTGCCTTCAGTCGGGTCGTGAGGATGCTGTTGTGAAGACCTATGCAAAATTTAGTGTCTCCAATTGACCAATGCTGCATGTCTTTAAATTGTGGGGAAAACCAGAGCACCAAGAGGACACTGGGAGAACATGCAAACTCCACACGGATGCCACTTTTCCACTGACATTTTTCAGGTGTGGGTTTCGGGTCTGTCCCTATCTCGAACCGTTTCGTGTTTCCGTTGCATGAAAAAGGAGTTCTGGGCCAGAAGATCGATTCAACTAAAAGCTAAAACTTGCTGGTCTTGAACTGAGCTGGGGGTTTGAGAAATGCAGTGTTGAACTTGCACTAAACTGCTCCTTATGTCTAAATATATAAAACGGTGCGCGAGTGACTAAATTAGAATCATGTAACCATTCGGTTCTCAAGTCTGTGGAAACGGGCTCCAGTTTGCCTGATCAAAAATTGTCTGTCGCAAACCAGCTGCTTAAGAACGGGCTCTGGCGCACATGAATTTATCATCTACACTTACTAGAGTTATGGTTGTAAAGCCTAACGGTGTAATTCATTACTGATTAGGTATTCAAACACTACTGGCTGCGTGCTGCTAATGATTATAACAAACCGTAGGCTAAACCATAACCTGTATCCAAATTTGCTGACCAGCTCAATTGGAAAAACAATTCTGAAAATGTCTTTTTGCCCTTCAGGTATTCTTGTTGTAACGCAAACTAGGTTCAAAGGTCAAGACAGACATGAGAACAAGCCTCAGACCTGCGATAGGAGCAGTTAACTAGTTAGACTTATATAATCTGAACATCTATAATCCTTGGTTCGACTCCCAGCTGAGACAGGAGGACTTTGCATGTTTTCTCAATGTTCCTCCGGGTGCTCTGGTCTCCTCGCAACTCTACATAGGACAAGCGTTTTTGGCAAATGGATGGACTGCTTGTAATGAATGCATTGCTCAGATGTTTGCTTTATGTGCCACTCAGGTGGAGAGTGAGAGTAACGTTCTGCAGGATGGCTCTCTGGTTGACCTCTGCGGAGCCACGCTGCTCTGGCGCACAGCTGATGGCCTTTTCCACACCCCCACTCAGAAGCACCTGGAGGCCTTACGGCAGGAGCTGAACGCAGCCCGGCCTCAGTGCCCCGTGGGCCTCAACACCCTGGCCTTTCCCAGCATGCAACGCTGCAGCCGTGCCCTGTCCAGCGGACCCACCCAGGAGGACAAACAGCCCTGGGTCTACCTTGCCTGTGGCCACGTTCACGGCTACCACGACTGGGGCCACCGTTCCGATCGAGACGCCAACGCTCAAAGAGAGTGTCCCATGTGCAGAACCGTGGGCCCCTACGTACCGCTCTGGCTTGGATGCGAACCGGCCTTTTACGTAGATACTGGAGCACCGACGTATGCCTTTGTACCTTGCGGTCACGTGTGCTCTGAAAAGTCAGCCCGATATTGGGCGGAGATCCCTTTACCGCACGGCACCCATGCTTTCCATGCGGCCTGCCCCTTTTGTGCCACCCAACTCAATCTGATGCAAAAGTGGGCCAAGCTGATCTTTCAGGGGCCTGTAGACTGACAGCATAGAGGAGGTTATAATGAACTGCTGGACAGTGGAGTATGTAATTGAAGTGGAATCAGGTATGCTGAAGGACAGGTGGTATAAGGACCGCAAGCTGTGAAGCTGCCCTTGAAATGCTAATGCAGGAGAGCATGCGTTTGCTCCGAAGACATGGTTAAAATGACAGGAGGTGTTCGTCATGATTTCCAGACTGTTATTTTGTCTACCGGCCCACAAGATGTCAATTCACACCCAGCATTACCACATCACTCAGGATATTTAATACATTTCTATATAGGACACTTGGCTTTAGACTCAAGGTGCTTCGTTTGGTTCTTGGTGATCCTGTGGAGTTTTGTTGCTTTAATGATCTTTCCAGTGATGTCCAAAGAACTTGATTTTCTGGTTCTAGTGTGTCGAGTTGGAACTAAACTGTGCAGGATGGTCCGGAACCCCATGAGCAGGATCCATTATTTTAAGTACTTCAATGTGTGGGAACTCCCAGAGGTCAGAATCCCATATCCCAAATTCCACTGAGGGCTTCTACCAGGATGTACTGTTGGAGGCAGTGTTTTGGGAACTGCAATGCTAAAATGGCGGTTTCCAAAGATTACAAAAAAGGGTGATTCTGTTTAGTTTGTTTTATTTTATTCATGAAGAGCTACCAAAATAACACTCCTACAGGATACTGCAGGAATACCGATCAGTGGAAGCTTCATTTTCAGATGTAATTAGCCTAGTCCTCCATGTTCACCTACTTCAGTGAGCGCAAGTATTTGGAAACTAACACATTTTTCTTTCTTTTTTTTTTGTCTCCGTGGTCGAAGATTTTAAGCTTTGATGTTAAAGGTATTTTTATTCATACCGGGCTAACCGGTAACAAAATTAAAGGATATTGCCAAATATTTTTAACATAAGTTTGTAACTAAAAGAATAGTTCCTTGAAAAGCGTGTTCCAAATATATATATTTTGGTGCTGTTCATTGCTTGCCACTTGTTCATTTTCCACATGTACAATCAAAGCAGATGTGAAAACTGTGGACTATTCTGCAATCAGCTTATAGTCTCTTCTCAAACGTGGAAAATTATTAGATTGAGATTGAAAGCAATGATGGTAGAGGTTTATGACGTACAAGACAGACCGTGATCGCTTGCTAACCATTTCTTATTGGTCAAAATTCATCCCATTTCAACTGTTTTATAAGCTTGTTATGAGATTAAAATGACTTATTCTACTATTTTCCTAAAATTTATACAGAGATGGTTTCTTATGCCTAAAGACATTTTTACAGGGGTGTCGAGAAGCTTTTTTTAGGCACACTGAAGGGGTATTTTTTTAAACTCTTGCATTTAAAGAGTCTTTTTACTCACTGAAAAGTATTTTACTACACACACAAGCCCATGTACAGTTTGTTTGTTTTAAAACAGATACTAATATATTTATTCAGGTATGTACTTTTACTGTGTGGTAGGTGTCTGTGTGAATGTATCCGCTTGATCAACATTCATTGAAGTGTGTGTGTGTGTGTGTTGCGTCCACGCTCAGCCTGTGAACAGTCATTAGTCAGATATTCTTTAATTAATGCTCAAACCTTCTGGCCTTGCTTGATTTAGCTAAATAACCCATGATTCCTACCACACTCAATGTTACTTTCAGACCCAATATGAACACTGTAAAATCACCGTAGATTTTATTTGTAAATGAATTATTGAAATGTTCTGTTGTCTCTATATATTTGTCTGGATATACAGGCAGTTGTTGTGGTGTGATATACATGCATTTAGAGGGATGTTCTGTAGAGCGGATGTTTTGCTTTCTTGAAACATATCATTGTGAAATCACAAGCAGAATGAACTGGGAATGGGGAGTGTATTTACTTAAGCAAAGCTACTGTTAATTAACAATGATGCTGATATGAGGCTCTTCCATGTAGCATTAACGAAAAATAAAGCCAAACATGTTTTCTGTTTAAAACGTCAAAGGATTTTGTGAATTTTTTTTTTTTTTTTTTGTCTCTTCAAATTCCAAGGTCGATTCATGTGTAAGCATTTGTAAATTTCAGCAAAATTAGGCACAATAAACCATTACACAACAGAGCTTTAGTGTTTTCATTTCTGCGTTTGAACACTAATAGTGTAAAACAACAACAACTGTTCAGTCCACTTGAACATTCATACACTGAGGCTATTAGCTATGGCCGTTCTTAATGATTTTATTTTTTTAATTGGGTTTCAGATGCAGACAAAAGTGAGTCTTGGAAACAGGGTTGTAATTTAAAAAGTAGTTCATCATGTAATTATGTTTGTCTTTGCATAATCACACTCTAATCTATGGTATGCTTGAAAAAGCATGTTTAAATAAAGGACATTTCTCTATCAAAGAACAGATTTAGTGCCGTTTTCAACTAAAAGCGAACAACTTTTCATGCATTTTAGCCCTTCATTTACATGACAACAGTGTTTTGGGGACCTGAAAATGCAAACTTTTGAAAACCATACCATCGTCGTCTCCAGGCAGGGGCAGACAAATACAGAATTATAAGAAAAGCAGTACAAACACAATAGTGTTCCAGCAACATTGGTGCTTGGACCCCTAATGAAACGGTGACGTGTCTTCGAGACATGCATGTATTGGGAAAAGCTTCTGTCACTTTCACTATGTCAGAGTTATATGTTCATTCAAAGCAGAGAATCATTTTTGAACGAACTAGGTGTGGTCAGAGCATATTAAGATATAGGCTACTTTTTCTAGTTTGAACTATGCAATATGCATTGTGTGATGACCATCGTCTGCACATCAAAGTTTAGAGTACTTGCACACTGATTTCAGACCTATAAAGAGCATCTCTGTGCTTCCTCCTACTCATCTCATTCTTCAGTTGCTCTCGCATTACATCATCAATCCCATTATAAAGTTAAAAGTTTCGAATTTAGTTCAAATCAAAATGAACTTTTTGAAGATAACGCTCTAAAGATTGGCTGCTGAAAACAAAAATCATCACTAGAGATATGATATTATGAGATATGAAAATGTTGTTAAGATTAAAGAAATGCTAACAGCATTGAAGTTAACAGTTATTTGAAGTTACTGTATGTAATTATTACTCTCAGCCGCCAGAGGGAGCTGTTATCATATCAACTAAACTGAAAAAAGAAAAGAAAATCACACTAACCACCTTTTTGTGAGCTAGGCCTAGAAACATGCATGCATTTAACAATATATAACATAAATGTGAATTACGTTTCTTTTTAGTGCAACATTTATTTATTACTTTTTACTGCGAGGTAAACAGCAATTTTTAACAAGTTAAATGCAACTATTTTGTTCATGATAATACATCTCATTTGTAAAGTGAACCGTGTCAAACCATTTTGATTATAATAATCTTTAATTGTGCAAAACAAGAGAAGAATAAAAAGCACCTTTTTTAAAACGCATAGGTCCGGTTTCACAAACAAGGCTTAGATTAAGCCAGGATTAGGCCTTAGTTCAATTAAGACATCTTATAAACGAGCCTTAGAAAAACATAACCGATGTGCATCATGAGACAAAATGGCACTGACGTATTTTAAGATATATCAGTGCAAGTTGCTTTGTTAAAACAGCTCAAACATGCATTTTAGGCTGAGACTAGGCTATAAACTGAACTAAACTTTTACTGACATTTAATAATAATAATAAAAACAAGCTTTAACATGATGGTTCGTCTGGAGCCGTGCACGTTTCCTGTTTAAAACTCACTATACGCATTTGAAAAAACGCACTAAAATCCCAGTGTGAAAGGGCTTCGAATAATGGCAAGCGCATTATCCATCAAACAGTGATGACATATTCGTCCCTTTCATACGCGCTCTCTCTGCAAAATAAGGGCATATAAAAGGATTTCGATTTTCAGCATGCCATTTAGCTGCTTTGAAAGGGAAGATCAGTGGGACGCCATGACTGCTAATTAACATTTCCTCCTGTAGATGCGGGAGAGATGGGATACGTCTCGTCCCACTCGACACTGACAGTCATCGTGTAGTAAAGGTGACGGAGAGCTCGTCGGGAAATCTCTGCTTGGCTTGCCCTCATTTAAGAGGGTTTATTAAAAATGACATAACGTCTGCATTTGTGATGAGGTCTTTTGTGCTTCCTGAGGAATGACATTTTGTAACGTGCTAAATGCTCAAGTGTGATGTAATGTTATACGGCTGAAAAGTCGTGCACAGAGGACGCCCGTCACCAGCACTGTTAATGTGTGCACCTGTTCGGTCATTATTCCAAACCAATGCCATATTAATTACAGCTGAGATTTCACTATATGTCTCTTATGAGATCTGTGCATCCACTAACAGTGCTGGAGATGTAGTATGGAAGGATATGGATGAGAGAGAGAGAGCGAGTGGTGTCTGCTAGCGCTCTCCTTCAGGACGCCTGCCAGCTCACACAGTCACTGTTGAAGGATCAAAGCTGCAGAAAATCAGCAGTGTCAAGATACACACACATGTGACATCAAACCAGAGCATGGAGAGCAGCGGAGACCTTCAGAAAGGTGATCTTCACACAATATAGCTTTCTGCATCAAGCTTTCAGAACAAACACCACGCACAAAGTGAACGCTGATGACTAGTTTGCAGAGATCATCTTAATTATGTTCCATTTCTATTGTGTGTATAAGTAACATGTACACAGTCAAATCAGATGAATGCACCTTTATCGGTTTTAGTGATTTAAATGAGTTTTAAATAGAGATTTTTGGTTCTTTTATATGTTAAAAAATATGCATTGCGAACACAGAATACCTTTCTGTCCTTATGTAATGAAGAAAAAAGCCTCATTAAAAGGAATTAAATCGATAATAATCCAAATTTATGATATATTAGAACCTATAATCTCATATTATTATTGTTTTGAAAAAACTGCTGCACTGCTTATAATAAGACCATTAAAAAACAACACAGGAAATGATGTCATAGAGAAGACCCCTGCGTGTTAAATTTGATCTTAGATGGAATAAGTATATTTAACAAAATATGTAATAGTAAGCATATTCGACAAATTCTTTAGAAAAAATGTTTTCATAACGTTCCTAAAGGGAAATTTTACTAGGAGTTTATTAACTGGAAGGAAGCCTTGCATTCCCAATAAGACTAAAGACGTTCATTTTAAAATATATCCTGTGAATGATATGGTGGCGAAATGTATGGATGTTGACAGTTCTTGCTCATTTTGTGGGAATAAGGATGAAACACTGATCCTTTTATTTTTCCAGCGTGAAAAAAAAGTTGAACTCTTCATGGTATTTATCTCACAGCCTACGTATTCACATTTTTTAATTGAAATTGACGCATTTCTCAAATCTCTTAGGTTGATTAAAAACAAGAAAAGTGACAGATTCTTGAAATATTATGATTTTTTTGGGGAATAGCACTGATGCATGTGTCCTCTATGTGTTTAAATGTTATCTTTCTTTTTTTCTTTCTTTCTCTTATTTTAGCCTATTTGTAAAACTTTACATGAAGATTTGATGGATTTCATCCCTGTAGAGGTTCTGTCTGTTCATTGTTCGATGCATTATAATAAAAAAGGCTCTTAAAATATCAGATGAATTGACCTTTTTATGACAAGGCTAGGTTAGTTCAGAATCTAAAATGTCATGATGCGACTCTTCAAAACCAAAATTATATTAAAATTACAATCTACACTGAAAAAATACATTTAAAAACTTTTTTGTAAAATAATAATTGTTACACAACATGACATTTTGTCATTAATTGAACTCTTCATGAAAGCGACATTAAAGCCAAAACCAGCATGAACAAAAAGAGTTTGTTTTGTTCAAATCTTTCCTTTTCTTTCTCACACTCATTGATCCTGTCCTTTTTGGATAAACTACATCATGGCCAGTCCTGACCGCATGAGGTCTTTCATAAAGCAGCAAAATATCCCGAGGGAATGCTAATGGAATTTCTATCATAATTTGGAAATCTTAAATGGGATAAAACAAGAATCCTCAAAGAATCAAATATGATCCTACTGGATAAATTGAAATTCCTAGTGTTCCATTTAATTTGTCAGAATGTCACTATGCAGAAGGAATGCGGTTTGATCCCATTAGCTTCCAAATGATGACAGACGTCAATAGCGTTCCTTCAGGGCTCTTGATAAGGGTTAGTGGTGTCGTGTATCTCTAGAAGGAAGGTGTTGACTGCTAAACTCTGTTGCTCTTGCAGGGGGGAACAGGTCGAACCACGAATCACGATTTGTCTCACCGTGTTTTCTGTCCACCGACAGGTGAGCTGGCAAGGCGATATATGCCACACAGGTGGCTGGAGGGAGGCTGGACGCCAAATGATCAATAGGACACCTACATTCGGACGGGTGGTGCTCTTGATATTCACCTCTTCCCCCCCCAGCGTGAGACCCCGAGAGATGATATGCAGATCATTGCCTGTAAATAAGAGATAGTAAAGCTTCAGACACGCGCACGCGCACACAACAAGAAGACGCGCGTTCGTTTCCCCCGCGCTCTTAATTTAGTAAACTTGGCAGTCGTTTTTAATCTCCCAGCAAATTGAAGCGGTAGGGGATCGTGGCAAGTGTTGGATGCATGTTATTAATTCCTCGCTATTTCTGTCTAGCGCAATTAGTCACTGTTTGCCGCTGAAAATGTCCCATTAATTATCCACGGCCTGTAAGTGGAGCTGCTCGTGGCTACAGTGACTGTCTGCAGATTTAGGGAGAGGTCCGCGTTCACACACACTCACCTCTGGAAATGAATGACGGGTCTGAAACGTCTCTTTAATTGCTTTTAAAACGCGTAATCTTTGCCTCGGTTTGAAAGAACGGCGTGAGCCTTCGCGGTTTGTCTTCTGTTGTCATCACAGATTGTTTACGGGCACCCGAGGGCGCGCGCGTCGTGGCGCACTGCTGTTTCAATACAAATAAAACCCTTTTATAGTAGGCCTACACATGACGTCAGATTAAACGTCTGCAGAGACCAGGACTGTCACATGAGCTGGAGACAAAAACCCTATTAACCTATTATCTATATTGTTTACAAGCACCTATCGTTGGAAACTTAATTTGTGAAATTTATCCTAAAAAAAGGTGAAGAGTTTTGTTTCATCATTGTTTTACTGATTAAACAACACAATTACCATTTTAAAACAATTGTATTGTGGACCATGGCTTTTACTTCCAACTAAATAAATTTTTTTGATAAATTAAAAGAAGTTTCTTTGGTCAACTTGTGTTAAATTGTATCTTTTTCCTAGGCAATAATGATGGAAATTTTCAACCTTATCTCTTGAGGAAATTGTTGGGACTTTCGTATGAATTTGTATGATATAATTCATACGTTGTTGTTTTGTTTTTTATTTTTTTAAGTATAACCCCTAAACCTGAGTGGGGCGTAAGCAGATTGTATGAAAACGTACAAATGAGATTGTAAAAATTCATATGAATTGGCGAAACGTAAAATAGTTATGAATTGCTATATGTGGAGTTTTCTTGGATTAGTCTTTGGAAAAGACTACGGTAAACAAAACTTCACTTTAAAGGTACACTATGTAAGTTTTGGCCATCTAGCGGTTAAAAAACATTTTGCAGAAGAACATTGTTTTGGTTGTGCTTTGGTTCTTTCTCACAAACTCCAGCACTACTTCAACCTTAGTGAAATGCCCCTTCACAATAGATAATGCTTTACAACTCTGTTAGAGAGCTACAAATGGCAATTAATCTGTTCAATAAAATGCCTTACTCACCTGTTGAGTTATAAAAACACCATCTCCATGTCACACATTTCAAATCCCTCAGTTCCCGCCATCTCTGAAAAGCCAAGTTAATGTTGATTCATGTTTTATTACGAGCTCTGTTGCGTTCTCTTTTTGCCAGCAGATTTCCTCAGTTCTGTGTGTTTTTTTGTAACGGGTGATTCCCCAGAGCAGCCAGAGCAACTTTTCAAGAGACGTATATATGCAGTTCCCCACGAAAACCAATCCCAATAGGTCTAAAATATAAACACTAATAATAGGCTAATCATAGTGAAACAGTGCCAGACAAAACACGTTTCGGAAGAAAGAATGATGATGTATTGACTCATTATTTAAATTTTGAACAAAAAAGTTACACAATGCACCTTTAAAAATGAGCCTGTGAAGTATTACACGGAGTAAAGAGTGTGACAAGCCCTATTCTACTCATGGACCACAAAACCAGTCACATGGGTCATTTTTTTTTAAATTGAGACTTATACATGATATGAAAGCTGAGTAATTAAGCTTTTCATTGATGTGTGGTTTGTTAGGATAGGATAATATTTGGCCGAGATACAGCTATTTGAAATTCTGGAATCCGGGGGTGCCAAAAAATCGAAACATTGAGAAAATCTCCTTTAAAATTGTCCATTTATGTTCGCGATTGTGCAGCATTCACTCACTAAAATAAATGTTTTATATTTTTACAGTAGGAAATTTACAAAATATCTTCATGGAAAATGATCTTTACTTAATATCCTAATGATTTTTGGCATAAAAGAAAAATCGATAATTTTAACCCATATAATGTATTGTTGGCTATTGCCTCAAATATACCCGTGCCACTTGTGACTGGTTTTGTGATCCAGGGTCACAATTATTAAATATAATAACTGCGGAATAGTGCTGTGAAAAATATAATTTTTAAATTAGAGCAACAGCCCCTGATAATAATCTTTAATAATACATTGACCAAGCCTGTTCTCCTTTTTTAACGCAACAATATAATTTCAAAGTAGGGCGAATTGCTTCTACTAACCCACATCGTAATTTCCATCTATTTATGCAGTTTCTTGTCTTCATGGCCAATGATAAAACAAGCAGGAGAGTATTTATAGGGCTAGGGCTAATACACAAACACATCACAGGCACTGAGCCCCTCTTCTTCCCCCTCTCTAATTTACAGCTCTATGGCAGCAGTGGCACTCTCAGCTCCACAAGAGGACAAATGACTTTAATTACAGAGTAATTGCCGAGCGTTGTGTTAATTAAATCTTGATCAGTTTAAGTAACTGGATTGCTCCCACATGGAGCCCATGCTGTGATGTGCTGTCTCACTCTCCCTCGTGCACATCTTCAGTCTCACACACACACACACACACACTCCTCACACCTGCACTATCTGCTACGCTAAAACCTATTCTTTCTTGAACCGCTTCATTTAGCTTTATCCTTTTGGTTGAAATTTGTCATACTGTTTTGTGCAGCATTTATTAATCCAGGTTAATGTTCATTCTATACCGTTCAAAAGTTTGGGATCGTACGATTTTTTTTAATGCTTTTGAAAAAAGTCTCTTATGCTCGCCAACACTGCATTTATTTGACACAAAATATTGTGAAATTTTATTACAATTTCAATCACTCCAGTCTTCAGTGTCACACGATCCTTCAGAAATCATGCTAATATGCTGGTGCTCAGGTAACATTTCTTATTATTATAACTGTTGAAAACATATGTTGCTAAAATTGTTTAAAAGAAAAGCATTCATTTTAAATAGGAATCTTTAGTAACATCATGAATGTCTTTACTGTCACTTTTGATCATGTGCCCTTGCTGGAAAAAAAAAGGATTAATTTCTTTTAAAAAAACTGCACTGACCTTAAATGGTATATTGTTATTGTTTGTACATAATACAGTGTTCAAATGTATTAGTATATGTATAAATTAACAGTAACCTAGATGCCGTAAAAGTATTGTTCACTGTACATTCATACCTAAAGCATTAACTTACAATAATTGCACATTTGTGTAAAGTGTTTGCAAATCTGACTTTTTAGTTAAAAGAACATCAACTCTAAATTGAATGTGTTTTAAAAAATGTTTCTTGCTTTATACCAAAACTCTCTCAGTTACATTATGTTTTCTTAACCCACCCCCTTAATGAAGGTTTGTTGCAATGGCTGCAGGTAATTTGCGAAAATGCCATAACAAACATGATAGAAGCAGAATCAAGAGAGTGGCATCTACTGCAATTTTAGATACATGCATTATCTTTAGGTTCCTGTTGCTTTGGCCAAATTGAATCCTCTTATTTTAATTGGCCGCCATTAGGTGTTCTGCTCAAGGCAATTCCAAGCAGCCCTTGCTTTTGTTGTGCCTCATACTCCTGGACCCGCTAAAGAATATTAATCACAATTGTCCTAATCTTTGGGATTTTAATTGGAGTGCTTTGTAAACCACAAGGAGGTAAACAGAAGACAAAGGTGGCCTAAATAGTCGGTTGATGTGCACAAGAATCGCCTTTTTGTTTTGCGTCGGCTTTTAAGAAACCGAGATCCCAATGAACTGTATATCATTACATGCTTGTCTCGGAGATTGTAAAAAGCTTGTCTGATAGAGCTGTATAATAATAAAATATAGGGTGCACTAGTAATACATGAGAGACATATTGCATTTACCACTGCAATTAATCTGTTGCAGACCGAATCCTTTCATTGCTGTGCATATTTGTGTAGCTAACACAGAGGATCATGGGATTTTTCTCTACAGATTTTAAAGGGCTTTATTGAAAATCCACTTGTTTGCTAGGCTCTTGGGTTTAGATTAAAACAGACTGTCAGTGTACAGTAAGTAAGCAGATAGGTAAGCAACAGGCTGGAGCCGAAACATATTGCAATGAGTGGTGGATTTATCTGCGATTTAGGAACTCTAATCCAGTTTTCACTGATGCATTGAGCGATTGAATTCATGTGCAGATGTCGATATGTGTGATGATGGCTTTGCTCTTAACATTCTGTGATTTTCTGGTGTCTTCTCTGCACTGGCTGTTCACACACAAAAAAGGGGTATAGTAAATACTTGGCATTTGTAAAGTGTTTTGAGGTCATCAAATAAAGATAAATTCTCATCAAATGTATTTTTTTCCTGACTAAGTCTAAAAAATTATTCATACTTGCATTGAAATGGTAAAACAACCCCCTGAACTTTCAGAACGGCAGATTTACCAGTTACAGATTGATGAAGAATTAAGAGGCACCAAGAATTACCCAGATTAACCTGTCAAAAGAAAAAAAAATTAAGCCTTCTCCTTTAACATTTCAACCCAGATGAATAATTCTCACATTCTTTGCATTTAAATTGAATGAATGCAGCACTCAAACTGACTCTTAGTGTAGAAATGTACCTAGCACTGCAGATAGTTGCCTATGTGGTTACTTTCTGTTTATGTAGCATCAACTCACGTCAAATCACCTTTATTTTATTATCAAAAATTGAGTGTAAACTATAGAGTGTAACAGCCATGTTCCATTCATTTTCTCCATAAGGAAACTTGTGCACATGTAAAGACAGCCCTACTGTGAGCTATGGGGTTTTTAATCGATGGTATAGCCGCCAACCCACATTATTTCAACTTATTTTCTCAAATAATCATTTAACAGCAGAATTCTTGGTGAAAAACTACATTACCCATCATGCTATACAAATAATGTCACCAATCAGAGTCGAAAAAAGCAAAACATGCCAAAGGAGCTCTTTAACTCCGCCTACTCTCATAAACGTAATCGAGTCTTATGTATATGTGTGTGTGTGTGTATATATGCGTGTATATATATATATATATATATATATATATATATATACATATATATAGGCTATATATAATTTATATATGCATATTTTGCAGTAAACTTGAAATATATTGTTTATATATATAATCAACATTATGTAAATGAGTTACTGTTAAGTACAGTCTTGTACCATTGTATTTTTGTGCGATTTTCAAAAACTTTTTTGTAATGTTATGATTCTCCTAGCTGGTTCGTTTGGCTAATGGTTTATAACACTTTAACAAGGACTTTTTAAAAAAAATCCCTATTGAAAAAATGAATGGAAAAAACACTACTCTGTTTCGAATCCTAAGTGTTATGTTTTATATTGGTTTTAAATTTAAAGTAAAATAGCTGGGTTATGTATTATTTAGGAACTATAATTATGATATAGGATTATAATACAGTATTTGTAATTTTGTATCATTTTCATAACATATTGACCTAGAAGCGATTTTAATTTTTTCTAAAGAGCAATTAATATATTTTGCTTTGGGGAAAGAGGTTTGTGGATGTGTGTTATAAAAAGGAAGACAGACAGTGCACGTGTGTGTGTGTGTGTGTGTGTGTGTGTGTGTGTGTGTGTGTCAGGTAGGTGGTTGAAACAGTGATTAGACAGTAGGGACAGTAGTAAAGGGTGGAGGGGAGCGTGGAGGATTATGAACTCGGAGGTGCTGACACATCTCTACCTCTCAGAGCTCTCAATTTAGTCAAGGATCAGACTCAGTTTAGATAGTGGAGGATTAATGATCAGTCTAGCATGACATTTTTATGAGGGTAACACTTCCACTCTTCAGGCACAGAAGGGTCTCGTTTTACATCCACATCTCGCAACTGCCACCAGAAAGAATTTTACTAAAACTACGAGACAAATATTTTCAGCGCTGAAGCCTGATTGAATGAGTCACACTCAGGAAAATAAACGGAACACACTAATTAAAGGTCGTTAAAAGTGTGCACAAGGATTTTAGTAAGGGCAGATGTCATTTCATTTGACACAAACTAAAATAAGGCTGTGGGGAATGAATGTTTATGATAATTTAAAGTCCCCCTGTAGTGAAAATCAAGCTTTTAATGTTGTTTGTCTATGTGGTGTTTTTAATATGCTTTAAAGCTACACTGTGTAGGATTTTCTCCATCTAGCGGTGAAATTGTTTATGACTACCAACTGAATATTACTTTCTCCTCCCATTCCGAGGGCGTTTTAACTCCTACGGTGGACGTATTATTTCAAATCTGCCGGCGGTCTCGAGTAATCTCCCCCTCGCATTCGTCACGGTGCCACTGAGTGTAAAAACGCGAAAGGCGAAGCTTGAATTTCCAGGTATGTCCCTCTTTGGCTAATGTAGTTTCAAGATAGAGGCGCAACATGGCTGCCGCCATTCGAGCGACTCGCTCGTATGTATTCTAAATGGCAGATTCAATGCTTACGAGAATACTTGATTAGTTGGTAGATGTAACTACAAATTAATGAGCACATATCATTTTGAAAGAACAAAGTGTTTTTAGCTAAGAATCAACTTAAAAAATTACACAGTGTAGCTTTAAGACAAACCATGTGCAAATTCACAAGTCAACACCATTGCTAAGTAATTTCTCCTAAAACTGCTGTGAAAAAATACGTTTTGAAATCGCTGGTGTTTCTGACGTCACAAACTACCTTGTAACCAATCACGTCACGAGGTGGGCGGGCTTTAGCATATCATTAACTGCACTGCAAAGCAGGGCAGTCTCAAGAGAAACTATGTTATCCTGGTATATTTTTCTGTTGATATGAAAAATCGGGTATATTTAGCAATATAGCGGGTGAATTATGTATATGATGTATATCCTTTTGTCCACTGACGTTCTGAGTTGTTCAAAGTGTTTCTAAGGATGCTGATTGTTAGAAGGCATCTGTCTGACTCTGAGATACGAACTTGAACATGGTTTGTGTAACATTACCAACACATTATTAGCTGTTTGATAACGTAGTCAGGAAAAAGACTAATCATATTAATTACCGTTATGTGTCCGACGCCGTAGAAAGAGCATAACCATTCTGACGCATCGCCTTGAATACAAGCCTGTATAATTCACTCTTTCTCTTCTTCTTCTGAATCAGTTTATGGTTCAAACATTTATGGCTGAATTAAACCAGTATTTCAACTTGCCATTGTGCAGCGTTTACTACAGTAAAGTTCACGAGTGGATCAGATAATCTGAGCTCCTGTGACTAAGTGGAGGCGGGGCTAATTTGCATATTCATGTGTCCGCATATCCTAAATGAAGCAAGGGTGTAGAGTTACATTCATGTGGAAGATTGTTTCTGCCACAGAATAAAAAGCCTAATTGTGACTTTTTTTCTCATAATTGCGAGTTTACATCTCGCGATTCTGACTATTTTCTCAGAATTACATGATATAAACTCGCAATTGAGAGTTATAAAGTCATGTTATGAAGAAAAAAAGTCAGAATTATGAGATTTAAACTTGCAATTGTGAGATAAAAAGTCATTCTGGCGATCAAAGATGAGCTTAAGGGTTAAAATTATTCACTACAGGGGGACATTAAAGTTGTTTTGTCCAATGTAATTATTCAAATGTTTAGAAAAATATTTTCAAGGTTCCATATACTGTATATGCTTAATGATCTATATCAAGTTACATAACAGTGCTATCTATACGCCGTCTACTTGACCCTAAAAAATTATAATAACCATATAGTTACAAGCTGTAGCTACTGTTATTAAACTATGATAAAATAATATGTATTAATATCCTTTAAACAGCATAAGTTTATTTGTGTCACTTTCATTTATTATTTTGATAATATTAATAGAAAATACCATGTTTTATTGTAGTAACAGTTAAAGTAACATTTTTAATGTAAGTATGTTTATAGTAAAGAAATCATTATAGTAGGCATGAGTTTACACATCACCGGATTATAATGGGATTAAAGCCTGAAACCATGGTCCCGCATCTAGAATGGCACAAAATATAGTAATAATAGTTTGTTAGGGTGAATAAAAAAGAAAAGAAATAAACAAAACATGTTAGTTAGAAACAACACTACAGTTAGTTAAAGCAAAAATGTAGCAACTCCGTATTAGCTATTGCCATCAAAGAGAGATTAAAAAGTTTCTGAAAGCTTATTACAGTGTTTATGATCGAGATCCCGTATTTATTTGTTTAGATTTTGCAGTAGTCACAAGAACTGCAGCAACTTCGTTAATTTGCCGGAAACTACGGTTACTATGGTAATTTTTACAAGCGCTAATACAAACCCCTCCCAACCAGGAAGTGAAATCCAGCACTATCATCGAGTCCAAGCGGGAAAAAAAGTCAAAAGATCAACAGTGCAGATGTAAATGCAGATGCAGTCCAGATTGTGCTTCTGAGAAGACTTAAAACGCACAATGACGCGATGTTTATAAGCTTCAGTTCGTTTGTTAAGAGCAACATTTGCAATGCTCTCTACAAAGAGGCTGGCACCACCGGGATAGATAAGAGGGCAAGTTAAACGATAACTTTGTTATTTTAACACCTTACCTCGATAATAACGCAGCATATATGTTTATATATATATATATTTAAACGTGTAACGTTATTTATCGGTGTATTTTGAGTACGCTCCGGATTGCAAACTAGATGCGCGAGACGAATGCTTCTCCAGACACGTTGAATAAACGTGTAAGTAAACATTCAGGAAGGTTCTTATAATAAACACTATCTTCAAAGCTCAGAAGACGTCTGAATGTCGTCGGACAGGTGGACATGGACCCTGACAGGAGCGACAGTGGTGTGTGTTTTGTCGGTGTATGTGGCCTCGGCTCCGCGCGCTGTGCCCGGTGGAGACTCAGGTAGGACTGCAGTCAGTCACATGTGTTTGTGTTTATATCACATGCAGCCTATCACAGAACAGCAGATTGTAATATCACATAGTACGCCGTATGACATGACGCTTTTTGAAGTGTGAATCGCATGAGATTATTGTTCATCTTTCTAGAACCCTGTCTCAATCCATCGCCTAACAGTGGTGGAACCCAAAAATGATTTGGACACTCAAGTCTTATATGTATGACACTTGAACCCAGGAAAAGACTTTTGTCCTCTGTAATAGACTATATTTTATTGCATTTCTCTGACACCATACATGTCACAGTCTGGATGTCCCGTAAAGAGCACATTCAGGGCTTTTCAGAGATACCAAATGTTTGGAGGTTTCAACACAACAACAACAACTCCTTGGTCTTTAAAAATGACTGACATTAATTTAGTGATCGCATTTTTAGCAATATTATGGAAATATGATAATATTCTGTAATTTTCATTTCAATCGGACTAATTTTCAGATTTTCGTGAATGTTATGTGTTTTCTAATCAAAATATGACTTTCTGTTTCAAAACAGGGCATTGATTTCATACACGTCCTCTGTAGACACACCAGGACTTAAAGCATGTTTATCAGGCATTCTGGGAGACACAACAAGTGAATAGGGAAAGAAATGATATATTCCTATGAAATATTAGATATTATTATGAAAATGTTGCCATTTATTACTCCCATTATTACACTTCTGTTTTCAGTACATGTTGCCCCAAGAACACATTAATCTGCAAATCAGATACAGTGTATAGATACATTGTATTGAATGGGACTACCCATTTATGGCCATTTTACCCATATTTCATAAAGCAAAATGGTATATCAATTAATTCCGTTATATCTTTCATAGCATAGTTGAGAATCATCTTTATACAGCAGCGTTTGTTATTTTGTTAAAAGTATTGAGATTTTTAAGATTGCGTTTACAGATGCCACTTTTGTTTTAGCCTATTATATTTTGCCATTATTCATCGCAGACATTATCGTCTGTGTGAACAAATGGGAAGGTTATATACTGCTGGGTCAGACTAGAGGAGTGTGTCTGTGTTCCTCTCAAAGCTGTCAAGAGAACAGAAATACTAATCCCTGACTGACGTCAGACCATTAATCACGAGAGAGAGAGAAATACTGTACATGATGATATTAATACACTGCAGAATTGGTGAAAACATGCAGCGCTCTGCTTTCATGTAATACGTCTCATATATAATGAAATCTTTTAATGGGTTTGTAAAAAATAGTCAGCAGTGTACCATTTAGATGCTTTTGTTTAATTTTCTTTATGTTAGCCCTCTTATCATAAATCCCAGAAAGAACAGTTATTTAATGTTTTTTATTTGTTATGAGGTCTTATTAATGTAAAGTTACTCTGGCATGTGTAGCACTTTGTGTAAAATGAAGTAAAAATGTCACTGGGATACAACTATCCCAATATCATAGTGAAGAAAATGCTTCATTAAAGTGCATTAGTGTAGTTCTTGAAAAAGGGTTTCTAATAAGGTTAATAATATTTCTATATAGTATATAATATTTATATAATATTAAAGGTTCTAATATTAAGTGGTTTAATATTTTAATATTATTTCTTCTGCTTCACTGCTTCATGTACAATCATGTAAAAAACCTTTTGTCCCAAAATCCTGTGTTATTACAAACAAAGTCATGCATAAAAATGCATAATTTTATGCATGAAAAAAATGCATAAAAAATGCATAAAAAACAAGAAAAAATTGTCAGACCATTTGACCTTTTTAAGACAAGGCAAGATTAGCGCAGTTTGTAAAATGTCATATGGTCTTACCTCCCAAAAAATGTATAATATATAATTGTAATAGTTAAATTATTCATGAAAGACATATTAAAACTGCACAGGTTTAAGTAAAACAATTTGCAAGTTTTTAAGTGATAGTTTGACCACATGACATTAGTCATTCGATTCATTTTTAAATGTATAAAACATTTTCAAAACCATATGAAGCCAGCAAGAATACAAATTACATTTGTAAGAACTTGGCATGTGTTTTAAGCTCGATTTCTTTATTGTATTTTATTTATACACACTTTTTTTTTTTGTCATTGACCCATGAATGCACTCTTGCACAATGCTTTTTAAAAAGTTGTCCTATAGACAGCCCGATTCACTAATTGGATACAAAAATAAATGTTTTTCTTCTGGGGGGGGGGTTGGGGGGAACAAACGACAAGCTTCTTTACAGCATGTGCACGGGCAGGGTGGCTTTTGGAGGCTTTCGGGGGTGGGGGGGGCAAGAAGCTGTTTGGGGCTTACGGAGAGAGGAAAAACAGCCAACCCCTTAAGCGTGGCGTTTAGGGACATTGCAGGATGCTGGTGTGATAGCGCCAGCTGAATGCTCGGCAGAAATTCTCCAGGTCTCCGTCTCGCAGTCCTAATCCCTTTAGGTGTGCTGCGCCCCGGAGAGGCTGAGCGGGCGCCCCGCGGGACCGCTGTTGTCTAGGAATGCGAGTGTGGAAATGATGGGGATTATGGGGGGGAAAAGGCTGCTGTGGGTGCCTATCACAGAGACACTTCGCTCCTTCCGCCGCTGTCCTGCGCTCAACTGCATCTGTACCCCCTTTCTCTGTTTAGCCCTCCCTCCATGGGACTGGGCTCTCTTTTGGGGTCTAGACACAGCACTGCACTGCCATGAATGAAATTGTGATGCATAACATGAGAAATTTTGATTACAGGGAGATCCACATGCTTTGAAATGCGGTAGACCTGGCCTCACCGCGCGTGTATTTATTTCTATTCTAAATGAGACTGTGAAAGCAGAGGAAATTCAGCCGCTGAAGTGTGAGGGGTCTGCACCTACAGATAGAGGACTTCCAACATGACAACGAAAACAGACGACCGCTAGTGATACGTAGGAAGTGCCAGCTAACAATTTCAAAATTTTGTGATGCACTGAACATTTCACATTGCATCAGAGAGCACAGATTATAGGATTTTACAGTGTTTAGACGAGTATTGCGTCAGGCAGCATTGCTTCGATTTATACAACAGGGCAAAACATTTGGGATTAGTTGGCGAAAGGACTTTTTGCCCTTTTTTTTGGTTTGTAGATTTCTTGATTTTGGTTGTAAAGTCTTAAAATTTCTACCCTTTCCACACCTAAACCTCTCTGTATCGATACTGTAATGAGCAGGGTTTCCACAGCCATGGAAAACCTATATCTAGGCCTATGAATTTTAAAATGTTGATTTCAAAGCATGGAAAAGGAATGGAATTGAATGAAATTTGAAGTCATGGATACACAGTACTTACAGAGTCTGTAAGATTTTTGTATATTTTTTAAAGAAGTCGCTTATGCTCACCAAGACTGCGTTCATTTCAGGACTCTTTGATAATAGAAAGTTCAAAAGAACAGCATTTATTAGAAATAGAAATGTATTTATTGTCACCTTTGATCAATTTAATGCACCCTTGTTGAATAAAAGTATAAATTTCTTAAAAAAAAATTTTAGTGGCAGTGTAAATGTAAATACATTTATTTAAATATAATTAATTAATTAATAATATATTTGAAATATATATAAATGTAAAATGGTTTTAAATTTGATTCTTAATTGGTGGGTCCGTCGTAAACCAGAGTTAAATGGCCAGTTAGTCTGTCTGTTAAAGGGGTCATGGCATGGATTTTTAAAAAAAATCATTTTAATATGTTCCTTGAAGTTCACTATCTTAATAATGTTGATAAAGTTTTTTGAAAAAAAAAAAAAAAAAAAATATATATATATATATATATGTGTGTAAAAAACATTTTTCAACCCTTGTTCTGAAACAGGCATAAACCTCTGTCTTAAATGATCCGTTTTTAAGCTCTCTTTAATGCTTGTCAGTAAATGGCCGCTGTTATGATTGGCTAACGTCATCGCATATGAAACCTTATCAACACCCACTCACTATTGCACGCGATTAAGTGTTCTGAAAACATTATATAAAACCGTAATTTACAGACAAAGCATTATGAAATATACGGTTTGCGGTGTAGACGCTGTCAGGTCTAATACAGCTGACTGCTTCATCTGTCAAGAAAAGTTTCTCTGTAAACTTTCTATCACACTGTGCCTCGTTTGCAAAACAATCTGCAGTCAGATTCTCAGAGCAAACATCCTTTGACGCGATCCATGACGGCATTGAAAATAAACCATCCACTAGTTCCTGACACTGGGATCCTTCATGGGTTCCTGTGATGGGTCGATCATGAACGATTGATTCATATTGAAAGAATCTTTAATATGACTAAGGGATAACGAGTTGTCTCAGAGAGTGATTCGTTCATTTTGTGGTGACCGTGCGTGCATGCGCAACATCCCATAGGTTCTGTACTGGAAAGAGGAAAGATTAGTTCACCTCCAAAGTCTTCGGGTCCGAGTCGTTCGTTTTTTTGTCATGTGACTTGACATCCGTATTGGATACTGAAATTAGTTAATAATTCCCAATCTTCCTAACAAACAAACGTGCTGTTATTTTTTCACTTTTCTTTTACTCTTATAGTAAAGTGATGCAGTTCTGGCCTCAAATTTCTTCCAATTTATGAATTTCCCTAACTTTTCGATTTTCCTTTCCATAATTCATGATGAACGAACGACTCAGACCCAAAGACTCGGAAGGTGAAGTAATAATTTCTGCACAGACTACATAGCTTCTACGGTGACCGGGAGGGGACATGTTCGGTTCACTTAGTTTTGTCGTGGCCACAACATAGAAACTCGTGGGAACATAATAATATATTGTGGCCACGAGATCGTATGTTAAGGGAACGACATTCGTTTCGAGTTTTATAACATGTGGGAACCAAATCTTCACACGCGACACGGGCTCTCCTTTTACCCCGGGAATAATTTACTTTATTATTTGTTAATTTAAGTTTCTCATAATTTGTTTTTGTTTATTGCCTTAAACGGGACTCAATTCGTGACCTTATGTATATCATTCAAGCCAGCAAATTTCCGTCGAAAAAGCCCATTCAACTTAAGAATGCGCTTCAGGTGTCTTTCACTTATAACGTACCCATGTCTTAATGCCAGAGAGCGCACTATATCTTTAGATGACATTCCTATTTCAATGTAAAATGTTATTTCATCAGTCATCTCCATCTCCGACTGCTGTATATGGTTACAGTATTGACCGGTGTGGTTCCCTCAACATAACTACGAGAACTACATAACTACGTGGCCGCGAGAAATATGTCATTCTCCCAAAATATGAAGTCGTGGCCACGAGAAAAATATATTGTTCCCTCAATATATGATCTAATATGATAATATTAGACATAATGATTTCGTTACCGATACAAAATGATCTTCCCACGACTTAATATGAAGTTCCCACGAATTAATATCTTGTGGCAACAAAATCTTATCACGTTCCCACGAGTTTATATGTTGTGGCTACGACAAAACTAAGTGAACCGAACATGTCCCCTCCCAGTCACCGTAGCTTCAGCCTATGGCGCTGTGACATTTCAATTATATTCTGCTGAAATTCTGCTGAGATTTGTTCATTTTGCTGAATGAGACTCAAAGATCCGAGAATGAAAATGTATTTGCGTGTGTGACGTCACAGATCCCACAATATCGAAACAAGCCATTTTTGGTGCTTGATTAAACAAATGCTTTGTTTATAATGAGGTGGACATTTTAAGCTCTGAAACTTGCAGGATGTTTTAATGGTACAAAGACCTCTTATATGTCAAAAGATCAAGGCAAATTTGATTCTTTAAGGGTCTTAATAGAGACATTTGTACTCTAATAAATATATTCTGTAAAATCTATTAATTCAGGTGACATACATCCAGAAATACACTGAACAATCTGTCTGGTAATCATGAACGCCTGGAAAGGTCCTGGAAACTGATTGGTCAGAAAGTGTGGGAACCCCGAATGAGAAACGGGTTTATAATATGTTGGTGGTTTACAGGATATCTGTGAATAATGGTTGTGAGTGGAAACACAGAAGTTCTTAAAAAGACCACAGTCACGCGTAGAGTTTTAAAGGGAGCTTTTTGTATGCGTGTGGCTCTGCACAGAGGGACTCACAGGCGTTTACGTCTGACGGATGGGGCTCTGCACATGCATCTCGAGTCACAGAATATGGGAAGAGTGAATAGATTTGCCTGTGTATGTGTGCGTCTGTCTGCTCGGGGATCAGGGGAGCCGTGTGCGATGGAAGAGAATGAGCGTGTCGCTTAGGAAATGTCACACTGGGAAGATTTTGCAGGTTTTGATCCGGGCAAATTAATGCAAAACCCAGTGCAAGTATTTGATTTGGGAAAACTTTCAGGAGCGGACTTGTCTCTTAATAATAATTATTGGGTTTACATTAATTTCCCTCTCTGTTTTTCTACCACAGGAGAGCTGATCACTGCTGCTTGTGAACTGGGGGTAAGCATTAGCTGCATTGTTTAATCAATCCACTCATTAACTCTTATAAGCATTAAGGAAGTTTAATTAAGTATGGGGGGAGAAGAAAGATGATTAATTTACTTTTCAGGCCACAGGTTTTTTATCCTCTCTTCTTTTCTATGCACTTCTTTTTTTGACTAAGTTAGGACTAGAGAATGCTATAATTTGCAACCCTGTTCTTCAAATCCAATTAGACTGAATGGTTAGGCGATGGCTTTTGTAAGCTTCGCCTTATGTACGGTATAAGGCTTATTATACTCAACCCCTCTCCTTTTTGTGCATGCGTGTGTGCGCGTGTGTAAGCCGCAAAGAATGAACTAAATCGGGTTAACAGTTATAATAAGTTTTATTATTTAATAAAGTTTATTACGCCGTCGCGATCCTTTTAGGGAGTCAGTGGCGGTGTCACTATGCCAGTAATCCCTCCCTCTGTCCGTGTGGCCTGCCTGTCTGCGGCTCTCCCCAGGGTCGGAGGGCCCTCTCCGGGCCACAGGCCGCCGGCCCTCCCTTCCTGCTCCCTGGAGCCGTGGATCTTTTCTCCTTTAAACTCCTCGTGGCAGGACTGCCCCCTACCGTGCATTTCGCCTTTTTCCACCATGCCACCCGCGCTTCCAGACCCGACGTTGCTTTCCACGCCGTCGGCCTCGCGTGGCACCAGTGCAGGCATTTCTGCCACACACCTCACACGTCACTTGCGCAGTCACGCACACCTTGCTGGCACTTCCAAGCGTGCCCTTCTCGCCCCTGCCATCTGTTTGCCATACTGTCTCTCTCTTTCTTTTGTCCTGTCTTTGTGCCCCCTTCCAAGCCTCTCTGTTCTTCTCTGCCTTGACCTCTCTTTCTTGTCTTCAAGCTGTCCGTTCTTTCCTCATATTGAATTAGCATCTTTACTTTATATTCAGACATTTGGCAGTGTTGGGGAAGCTACTTTACAATCCATTCTACTCAGAATTTAAAGTCACTCAACTAAAGTCAGGCTACCCTGTTGACAAGCTAAGTAGCTAACAATATCGTATTATATGCAAGGATTTTCAGTTCAATTAATTATACAAATGAATCAATTCACAAAAATTAATTTGATTACCCCATGCTTAATACGAGAGAGTAGGTTCTGCACGACTACCCATTTTTAGTAGTCGACCAATAGTTGATGTCAACCAGGGGTTCCATCTGTAACTTTAGGACCCCCAGATATAACAATCCCCTTGTAAGGGACTTAGTTCCTTAAAATTATGAGATATAAATATGGAATTGTAAGAAATAAAGTATATTTGAGTTAACAACTCGTAATTCTCAACTTTTATTTGAGTTGTGTGAATTTATTGTGTTTATAAAACAACAATTTATTTATTGCAATTTTAAATTTGTCTTGCATTGAACATCTCGCAAATCTGACTGAGATTTTTTATCTTGACTCTTTTCCTCACAATTCTGAGTTCACATCTTACACTTCTGACTTTTTTCTCTTTTTATATCTGCCTGTTTTATGGACGAGTGTCTGTCTGGATCACAAAATGTTTTTGTACATTCCATTTCGTATTCATATTAAGTTCAGTGAATATTGAATATAATGAATATTTCGTTCGGGAAATGTGTTTTGTGCTCCAGACAGACCCTAAGTTTCACCCACAAATTAAGCAGGTCACAAGTCCCAGATTGGACATTTCATCGTTTTTTTTTAATGTCACAATTAAACTGTTTCCTAAAATGCTTTTTTCTATATCTTTAAGTTTTGTAGACCCCCTAGAACCCCCCTGCAGCCCCCTAGGGGTCCATCACCCCTGGCCGAGTCAATAAATCCATGTTTGTGAACGCAAAGTACACTGGGTTTGAATTGTTATTTATTTGTCAATAATATATAGTTGAGTTAATTTTAATTTTAAGTTACTTTTAGTTAGTTACTCCCCAACACTGACTTATCACAGTCCCACAAATCTGACTGACAACGACTTCAGCCTTATGAAATTGTTTAGAGGGATCAGTTGAACGGGGCCCTCTTCCCTGCTTTGATCTTGAACTCACACTAGCTTTTAGACACCCACTTGTCCACCGAATTTTCAATCCATCCCTCAAACAACCTCTTCTCGGAGACGTTTCCTTGCTTTTCGCTCTAGTGTGCAGTGTTTCTCAGCCTGCTGTGCCTGTGTGTGTTATCAGGCCAGTAGGAGTGAGACAGCCTTTAATAGCTCTAGTCCTTATCGCTCCTTAGGGGACTTAGTGCCTAATTGCTGGGAAGGCAAGGAGACAGGAGATCAGGCTTTAAGGGAGGGGGAGGACAGTGTGACGCTGTAACCCGCAAAAGTAAGGTCTGCCTTTGAAAGCTGAACTGTATGGTGGTGGTGTGTGTGTGGGGGGATTCTTTAAATTCTGTTGCTGTTATCAGAATGTTCTGTGAGTGAGTTTACAGTTGTGTTTTCCCCCACAGGTGGCCCATCCTCCAGGATACCCTCTCTTCACCATGTTGTCTTCTCTGCTGCTCTCACTGCTGCCTCTCAGTTCTCCGGCTCACGGTGTCAATGTCCTGTGTGCTGTCTTTGGGGCCGGGGCTAGTGGAGCCCTCTGCTTCACTGTCTGCAGGTAGGCCACTCTCATGGCCCTGTTTACACCTGGTATTAAGATGAGTTTTAGTCGATTGGATCACAAGTAGACAAGGGAGACATTTCCGTTTACAACTGGTGTTTTAATCCGTCTCTAAATCTAATGGACAAAATAAGCTGGAACAATTTACATATGGAGACGACGGAAAAACATACAGAGAACAGCAGCTTTCGTTTCTGCTCTGACAGCCACTAGACCACACCGAACGCTATGAGTGTGTGTTAGAAATTAGGAATGGTGAGAGAACATTGTGCTTTGTCCGTTTTTCGTCTTCAAACCAAACTCGGGTCTTCAGCCGACAAAGTTTAAATCCCGGCTCACTAGTGACTTCCCATAATGTTTACGCATTAGGTCAGTAGGCGGAGAGTAGACGGCCATGAGCATTAACACTATGAAAGCACTATGAAATCCAGTCGAATGTGTTTTCAACTACGTCTGGAAGTGGCCGAAAGTGGACAAACTCAAAACGTTTTACACCCCGTTTACACCTGTATTTAGCGTCGTCCACTTGTGATCCGATCGACCAAAACGCATGCCAGGTGTAAACAGGGCCTCAGACCATTATGGCGCTTTTCCACTGCATGGTATGGTACGGCTCGGTTCGGTACGGCACACTTTGGCGCATTTCCACTGCATGGTACGGTACGGTACGTCTCGCTTCAGCTCGCTTTAAATGGTACCACCTCTGTTGAGGTTCCAAGCGTACCGTACCGATACTAAAATGTGACGTGAAAACACTGCAGATCACTGATTGGTCAGACAGAATCATCTCTACCAGCGTCATTGTATTTACAACACGAGACACTAAACCCGCTTGATTTAAATAGCCAGTAGACAACAGCCAACGCTGTAGCACCTGTTTTAAAAGTATTTGCTTAAAAAAAAAGAGTATAAACTTAAAAAAAAGAAATGGCTGAATCGTGGTCAGTGGACGAGGTGCAGACGTTCCTCTCGTCAGTTGCCGAGGAGTGAATGGGGAAACACGGAATGAAAAATTCGCATTTAATATGATGTCATGGTAGTAGAGACGGCAACTATATAACGATCAGTCCCACCCACTTTGAAGCGGTACTAACTGCAGTGGAAAAGCAAACGAGCTAAAGCGAGCCGAACCGTGCCGTACCGAGCCGAGCCGAGCCATACCATGCAGTGAAAAAGCGCCATTAGACCAAAGAAATACATCAATAGCTACCATGAATGAGGAGCGGGACCCTCTTCTGTTAATATTCTACTACACATACTCAAAGAACATGTGATGCTCTGGGTTTTTAGCAGTTTCAGAGGGAATGCATTTCGCCTATAATATGCATTGTCAATTGTAAAGCATTCCAGGTTGACTTTATTTTGCATATTCATATAATACGCAAGTTGAATATTATATTGCAAGGCTTCAGACTGCGCCTAAAACGGCCGCACTTGTGACCAAAAATATTAATATGCGAGTGATATTTTTACTGAGATTGCCACTAGCGACAATATAAATGTACATTTATTTTCTATATAAAAATTTGCATGCAATGCCTTTTTACCATTATTTTGTGATCAAGTTAAAATGCCCTGACATTAACTGCCATCCCAGATTTGGAGTTCAGTCAGCAGAAAAATGGGTCTAAACAGGCAGTAGCTGCTGCATGTATTTTAATATCTACACTTGACTTTTGCAAACGCATGCCCTCACTCAGCTGTGTTTGCGAGCCAAGCTGCCCAGAGATTTGGCTGCGGTTACATGTCCAATGCAACCTCTGCTTTTAAGCCTCAAAGGATTTAGATCCAATTTTGGATTACAACAACCAAAAAAGTCATTTCCTTTGGCCCCACAACCCCGCAACCCATCTTCCTCCTGTGGCTGATGGCCGTGGGGATTTGGTTGCATATGCACACACAAACACTCTTAGCTCTTAAGTTTCAGTATATAATCTATGTTTTCAATTGAAAACATAAGCGTAATAGGTTTTGATGGTTATCTGTCCGGGCTTAGGCTGAGGTTTGGACTCATGCTTGTCTGTTGGGCTCAGAGCAATAGCTGGCAGGCTTGAGATGCCAGGACTAGGAGGAGGGAGTGTTTTAGGGGTTTCAGAGCTTCCGGCACAGTCTGAGACTCCCTTCTGGGTTGGCATTGGGGTCCTTAGGTGCTTCGCCCGTGCCCAGTGGTAATGCTGAGGTGGCGTGCCACTCCCAGTAGGAACACTACCGGACAGGCCTGTCCCCAGGCTGCTACCCTGGCACCCAACACCACTCTGAGACTCACCATTCTGTGCCCTATACTTTATCTGACATATTTAGATTTGAGGAATTTCAGAGCATAAAGGCTTGAATGCCTGTTTTGTTGCTTGTTACATTCTTGCGTAATATTCTTTCCTGACTTTATTGTGCAGTGTGTGGGTCAATGACATTATTAAATATTTTGTCTGGATTTGTTCATTTATAAAAACAAACAAACTTACATTCATATGTACAATGACAGGAATGCATACATTTCTTCTATGAAAAACTTTTTTTAGGGGGGGGGGGGGGGGCTATAAAAGTAAAATATGTCTGTGATAAATTGAAGAAAAATGTTTTTAAGAAAACTAAGTAGTTGACAATCTTTTAACTATTTTATTTTATTTTGTTTATTTTATTTTCATTTTATTTTATTGATTTGTAGTGCACCCAACATGATAGATAGATTTTGGTGGTGGATAAACATCCACCTAGCAACCATCCAGAATATCCATGCAACCACATAACAGCACTCTAAAAGCCATTAAGAACATCTTAGAAACTGCAAAGCGATGTGATATTGTGCTTAAAAATTCCCACCATTTCATTCATTCGGTATGTCTAAAATACTACCTACTAAGTGGTCGACTAATTTATTGCGGATGCCGATATATCGGTCGATATTTTTATTTTATTTAGTTATCGGCATTGGCCGATAAGTTTCTCTGTTGGCCAATGTGTTGGGATCAGTTCTTTAATTTTGATTATATTTAGGCTTTATATTGGCCACCCTGCTCTCTAAGATATTGGTATCGTCATCAGCCATCAAAAAATCAATATCAATCTACTACTAACAGAGCTGCGCGATTAATCGTTAAAAGATTGCGATCTTGATTCGAACATCTGCGCAATCTCATCCCTAAATGACGACGATTTCCCTGTGCCTATGAAACCTTTGACAAGGAGAGCAGTAGTCATGTATAAGTATGAAACAGCTTTACAAACAGTCTTTTCAACCACACAGTGTTGTTATTTCTGTGTTACAAATATTCATATTATCACAGAAGTACTAGGATATAAACACTGATGTCTGCGGTAGTGATCAAAATAGAGCAAATCCACTTTTGAAAGTAAAATGGCGCTTGATTGTTCCGATTACCAGGTGGCGACAAGACTTTTAAACAAATGTATTTGTCATTGAATCATTCATTCAAGAGATTCGTTCAAAAACGACGATTCATCTAGTGATGAAACAAGTGAAGTATGAGTGAGTCATTGAATCATTCATTCAACCCGATTAAAAAAAAAGTATTAATTCAGATTAATTAAACATTTTAAATAGACTGCAGCAATTAACATTTTGTCAGAACCTGTAGTAAATTACGTTATTTTTTTAGCTTTCTGTTCAGAATCATGATCTCAGTTTGAAACAAAAAAAAACCTGATTCTCAATTTATCCAGAATCGTGCAGCTCTACTACTAAGAAAACATTTTGATTGCTTAGCCTTTTACTGTACGTTCATGATGTTGATTACGTAATAGAAGAGGCCGTGTGGCCGCAGAAGGTGACTTCACCCATCCTCCTCAGTCCCGGGTCCACCACACCTGTGAGGGTACACACCAGCCAAGAGCAGACGGGTCCAGCTCAGCTGACTGGGCTCCAGTGCCCACCTGTCCTGGTGCTTTTGTGTCCATATAAGGCACTTTACCATATGGTCATGACAGTGCTTTCCTCACTGGACCCTCGACTCGCTCGTAGTCACCCCATGGCTCTCTATGGTGAGCTGTGTTTATTAGCAAGATGGTGGCTTTGTGAGAGCAGTACCTGTGTTAGAATGTGACAGCATATGCAAATATGAGCATTTAAAGGGTTAGTTTACCAAAATTATAATTCTGTTATTATTTACTCACCCTCATGTTGTTCCAAACCTGTTTGACTTTCTTTTTTTGTGGAACATACAAAACGATATTTTGAAGAATGTTGCGAATCAAGGTTTAGTCACATTTTTAAAAAAAAAGAGTTAATGTTCCACTGAAGAAAAAAAGTCATAGATGTTCAGAACGACATGAAAGGTGAGTAATTGATGACAGAATTTTCATGTTCTGATGTTCAATATTTTGTTCTCTGCCATATTGATACTTATACAATGTGGATTTCATAACTTAAGCTCAATATGTTTGTCTGTGTATTTGTTTCTGTTTAAGACTAAGAAAAAAACGCTGTCATTTCCCACGTCCCTTGGCTGCCCCCTCCAGCATACCTCTGTTGTCAGGTAAATCACCGACCCAGAAACAAGAGCTCCTGGCAGCTTAAGCATATGCTTTATTAGCCAGTCTAATCTCTAAAACGCTCTGGTTTGCAGCCATTCGTTTTTGGGAAATATATTTCCTCTTTAGCTGTGACACCCACCCTTTGTTTTTCTTGCCAAGAACCTTGATATCTTTAAATATGAAGGAAAACCCTTACAACTTAAACCCTATTGACAGCTGCTGTCGAGTACCACAGACAATAATATGAACTTGTCAGTTAGTTTCAAATAACAAACAAGCATTCAGTAATGCGCTTATAGTAGAAGTCTATAGCCCTGTTTACACCTGATATTAAGATGCGATCTGGTCGATCGGATCACAAGTAAACAAGGGAGACACATTCCTGTTTACACGTGGTGTTTTAATCCGTCTCTTTTGTCCACTTTCAGCCACTTCTGTCCTGATTTCGTAGAGGGAGGGTCTAAAGTATGTGTTTTTTCAGATCTTTCGATCTAATGGACAAAATAAGCGTGCGCAGTTTACATATGATCGAATGCGCACAGATACAATGCAAAAACATACAGAGAGCAACAGCTTTAGTTTCTGCTCTGATAGCCGCACGACCACACCAAACGCTGTGAGTGTGTGTTAGAAATCAGGAATGGAGAGAGAACATTGATGCGTTTTCGATCACAATCAATCGTTTGTGCGTTTTCGATCAATCACAAATTGATTATCAAATTCAATTTTCATATTTCGGCTTTTAAACTGTTATGATCACCCCAAAGACCCATTAAAACTGCATTGCCATAAAACCTGTTTTTATATAAAGATGCTTTTGATTGAGCTTAAGCTGTATTTAACCTGGAATGCTTCTTTAAACATCTCCATGCAACTACAGGCCTCATATCCTACAACTCAGCATGACCAATGGCACCATTTAAAGACGTGCAGTAATATTTCCTTAACAGATGTTTAATGAAGACGCCTAAACCCTCATTACCCCATTCAGAATGGGGGAAATAGGGCCATTTCACTGTGCTATGCCATCACTTTAATTTCCCCTTGCCTGGAGGCCTAAGATTGTGTCTGTTGCATCGGAAGTCAATATTGCTGTAATATTACATTTCCTAAACTGTCTCCACAGGCGGTTTTTAATGGGAGTCATGCAAGGAGAGGATCAGCCTTTCCCGAAATGCATGTGTTCCATAGGGCCGCATAATACTACAGTTGATTAATGAATTGATTAAAATAATAATACAGTAATAGTACAACAATGCACATTTGCTGAATGATATACACAATTTATTTTCGGCTATTATGTCCACATAAAATGCAGTGGGGGATTAAGATGGAATTGGGTGGAATTGTTGTGCCATTGGCTGTATTTTTGGAGGTGGATTGGAGTTATTCGTTTTTAACATGCACTGTCCTGTGGAGAGGGCCGCCTGAGCCCAGCAGAACACCGTCTATACGTAAAATACATGCACACAGTAATTCTATTGGAGATTGTATGGCAGTCATATTTTGCACAGCTTCCATCTAGGATTCAATTCATGGTCACTCCATAATTGCACCATCAAGAACTGCTAATAAATATTACACCTTATGCTCTAAACATGTCTAGAAAAATCACACACTATGCACAGTATCCTCACCGCGTTTCTCAATAATAATAAGACCTCGCATTATCATAAACATAAGGCTGACTAGATAAGCATAGCTCAGCTGGGACATACTTTTGTCACATAAGATAACTGACGTAAGATGCAAAATAAAAGATCAGAAATTTTACCCAAAAGTGTAATCACTCTGGCACTATCAAAACGTTTGAGCAAAGTTGTCTCAACCAATGGCATGACTTTTGGGCAGGACTATATATATATATATATATATATATATATATATATATATATATATATATATATATATATATATATATATATATATATATATATATATATATATATATATATATATATATATAGCTGAACATACTGTATGTACAATGTATAATATACATTTTGAATTGGAAAAAATAAATAAGCCCTGAAATGATCTGATTCCATTGATGTCCAAATTCACACTGAAACTGATGATTGATAAAAGTATGATTGATAAAATTGGCCAGTACTAATAGAGTGCAACAATGCCTGGCCACTTTTTCAGCAAAAGTATTTTTCCCATTCATTTTTCCCATAGGGATTTAAAAAAGTCTCAGTTAAGGTATAAGCCATGAACCAAATCAAACAGCTGCAAGGTGAATCACAACATTACAAACTTTGATTTGAAGCCAAAAAATTTAATTGAAAATCAGACAAAAAAGACAACAGTACACGACTGTGTACTTAACGGCTTTAACGCGGGAAATCCCCCCGCCTGTCTACAATCCCAATCCCCAAAAATGATGGAGAAATATAAAACTACATGCATCCGTCATTCGCAGTGCTTCATGGGAGTGGGCTGGCACTGAAGAGTTCTTTTGGTGCGTTTCTATGATTAATGGAGATTTCTCTTCAAAATTATAGATAATGTATTTTTTCCACCAGAATACCCGCTGTTAAACTAATCCTTTTAAAAAAACAAGCTGAAATAATTCAGGCTGGTGGCTTCAACAAAAGCAAATACTACAATTAACAACCTCATAGCTCACAGTGGGTCTGTCTGTAAAAGTTTATGAGTTAACTTTCAAAATCAAATCCCCTTTAAAGAAAGCAAATGTAATTTTTACTTCTGGAACCAGACTGTTGCACTCTATAGTCACAAATGCACTATTCATTCCTAATAATTCGAAGGGTGTGTTCACACTTGGCATGTTTGGTTCGATTAAAACGAACTCTGGTGCGATTGCTCTGTCAGTACGGTTCATTTGAATAAGTGTGAACGCTGCCATCCGAACCCTGGTGCACCAAACAAGCGGACTAGACCGCGGAAAAGATGGGTCTCGGTCCGCTTCCAAGCGAACTCTGGTGCGATTTGACTGAAATATGAACTCAACACGGACCAAAGTTATCTAAACTAACCAAAACACCCTAAAAAGGACAGAATGCTGAAGTTTACTTGTTTTTTTTCTCGTCATTAGAGCTACGTTCCCCATTACAGTTCGGGACAGGCATCAGAAACGCTGTCTCCTTGCAGCAAAATAACCAAGAAAACCGCACACGGTTTCACCTGACATCAGAGTTCGGTTTGTTTGGATGATGTGATCACTGTTTTTCCGAACTCGAGTGTGCACTTGCAAACCGTACTCGAGTCCGCATAAAAAGGGTAGTTTGGGGCATGGTTCATGTGAACTCCAGTATGGTTTATTGCTGATATGAATCGCAATCGCACTAAATCACGGAAGGGAACCGAACCGAACTTGTTTGCTATTGTCGTTTGATTCGATAAAACAGTTTGTGTGTGTGCGTGACTGGCGCACACTGCAAGCAGAGAAAATGTATATCTCATTTCTGATCACCTTGGACTCCCACGTTCTTTAGAAAGTTTGCAGTACATTCACATCTGATAGACGCAAGTGCCGTTATCCGCTGATGCTTTGAAAACAAAACCAAAGGTTCCAAAAACGAAATGAATAAAGTGAGATGAGCAATGCTGGGATTTTGTCGCCTTCTCCTTCACCGTCGTTACCAAGAACCAGGGTAAACAGCTGCGGCTTTGAGGATGCAAACGCACTGTGGTTCAGACCCAAACAATATAATGTGAACACAATCCAGAAGGCACAGGGGGAGCAATCGAACTTTGGTTCGGATCAGGCAATCGAACCAAGTGTGAAAGCACACTAATAGTATTCATAATTATACCAATTTCTAATAATGCTCATACTATCATTATAATGATTATATTTCTAATAATGCTAATACTATTTTAATACTTAGTGAAATTTTAATTAAATCATTTGCACGATGTACTGATTAATTAATAAAACTGATCACAGTTAATTGCATATATTAATATTTGCTAAATAGTAAGTAACATTAATTAACAGCATTTATTTGCTATAGGGTCAGGGTTCTTTTTTTATTTTTTATAAAAATTTCTATGCAATAATGCAGTCAAGCATGTTTGCATAGGCCCTGTTTACACCTATCAGGTGTTAAGATGCGTTTTGGTCAATCGGATCACTAGTAGACGAGGGAGACACATACCTGTTTACACCTGGTGTTTTTTTAATCTGTTTTTTTTGTCCATTTTTAACCACTTCTGTCCTGATTTCTTCAAGGGGAGGGTCTATGGCCAGGTAAATGTGTGTGTGTTTTCAGATTTTTTGATCGAACTGACAAAATAAGCTCATAATTGACATATAAACACGAATGGAGATGATGGAAAAACATACGGAGAGCAGCAGATTTTGTTTCTTGTGGTCTTTCGTGGACAAGCTTAAAACGTTTTAGACCCCGTTTACACCTGTATTCAGCGTCGTCCACTTGTGATCCGATCGACCAAAAACCCATCTTAATACCAGGAGTAAACAGTACTACAGGGACACTAACACAGCAGCATCCTACACAGCAGACCTGATAGCAGCAAACAAGCCTGTGATGCTGCACGCAAGTGTCACTCTCTCACCTAATCACTGACGAGAGAGAGAGGGAGACCCAGGTGGTCCTACATGTTTTGGAATGAAGTACGTGTCACATGCCTTCCTTCAAACAGACAGACACTCCTAAGGAGGTCCGTGTCAAGCCCCCTCAGAGGAATAAAGACAGGAGGAGGAGGACATCAAGCGACTGTCAAAGACGGGAGGATGTGATATTTGGTACCGAGGACCCCTACCTCCAGATAGCACCCCTGCTATAACCCTTCCTCTGACGTGTGCTGAGGGTTAATTGTCTCTCAGCGGGAGCAGAATCAAGGGTGCGGGGGGTCCGCACCTTCACTGAGCCCCGTCTTCCTCGCCCCCTCCTTAGCGTGCGCGAGCAGTAAAGAGGGCTAGAGAGAAGCCGATATCACCAAGAATCCCCCCGCCTGCTTCTGACAAGCTATTAGTCCAACCGCGCGCACACACGCACGGCCTCGTCTCGTACGAGACAGGAAAAGAAAAGCGGGGAAAGGCAAGTAGTGTGCAAAAAAGCGGGAGAAGAGAAAAGAGAAGTAGTCAGCAAGCGCGAGTTCCACACACACCATCCTTCCTCCTTTCTTCCATCCGTATCCTTCTCTCCGCTCCCCTTTTTCCTGACTTACTTTGCTTTCCCTGCGAAAGCTCCATTGTTCCCCTTCCCCTAAGTCTCATCAGCCTCTTTTGTGGCCGACTATCACAGCGGCAGGCAGAGGCGCGCTGGAAACGTCTAAATGGTATCATGGCTCGTGATTAAGCGCGCGAGCTTCGGCGGTGCCGGCGCTGCTTATGAGTCAGGTCTGATAAGGCGAGGGCCCTGCTCTCTACTCAATTTCAGATACCGTTAATGGAATCTGTCTTGTGCGATTGTAATGTGAGAGCGCCTAATTTGCCATGGAGCTTGAAGCTGTCAGCGGCGAGGGATTGCGGGGTCAGGAGGGAGCTGGCAGCCGCTTGGCCCGCGGCGTGTATCTGTGCCGCTGAATAGAGCAGCTCTCCGCCTGTCACTTAGCTGATAGGCTGATGAGGACTCTAAGCCACTCGGCACAATGAGGAGAGGGCCATACTGCCTCGCTTCCCCCCACCACCACCCCCCTTTAATTGTCAAGCCCGCTAAAATTTTTCCAAGCCAGTGTGTTGGAGACCGGGCTGAGTTTTTTTTCCCTCTGCCGCTCTCTCTCTTTTACGTCTTCCCAACTTTTTTTATTCTTTTCCTTCATTTCTGTGTTCTCTGGTCTCAAACAGACGAGGCTGACCCCACTCGCTCATCCTTTCATCCATCGTTTCTTTTTACCTCGCCTGGCCTTTTGTCCCATCTCATTCTTCTCAGCTGGAGTCCAAGTCCAAGTCAAGTCTCAAGGCTTTTTTCACAAGTCGAAGTCAAGTCCTAATTTTATATGCATTGCAGGTGAATCTGCAATTATATTATGGTAACCAGGAATTGTTTAACATCCAGCTAAACCACGCCACTGGTATACATCAGATTTCTGCGCCTATACAATTTGAAGCATACAATTTAGCATATGCTTTATGTGGTGAATTTCTACATAAAAGCAATTTTATGACACTTTTTATGTTTTTTCTTATAAACAATAACAAGCAACATTTTATTTTAGTGTCATTGTTAGACGGTACATGTGCATACTATAGTAATAACAGTAAATTATGCATAATTACAAGCAACTAACCCTAAACCTACAGTAAGTACATGCTTTTAATTAATATTACACAGTACTTATAAGTAAAGTCAAGCCAATTAAAATGTATGTGCTTTTCACAATACATATAATTTCAAAGCAGCTTTACGAGGATGTTAGTGTTTGTAATAATTTAATAGCTTAGATTAGAGTTGGGCGATGACATAGTTTACATTTTGTATACTAGTATAGTTTACAACTCAAAATATTATTAATGAGAGTGAAAAAAAAAAACTCCTTCCCTTAATGTCTTGAAAGTCACCAACTGTACACAAATAAATGTTGATAAACCTATAATAACGATTTATAGGCTATTGTAGAGTTTTTGGGACAGATTTTGCAGTTAATTTCATACATGCGTCATTCGTCCATGTGTGTCGCTTCATATACAGTAGCTCTGGCCATGGGTAGCATGAAGATGAAAGTTTGTCACACAAACGAGAAAAAATGACGACATAGCGACAAGCATCTGCAGAATGTGCAGAAGAAACCACTATTTTTTGGTCCATCCACTCTTGATATATGATATACTCTGAGTCTGATAGATGAATCCTGTATACACCGGTGCCTCAGACCACAAACATTCAGAGGAGCACAACCAAAACAATGTTCTTCCTCAAGATGCTATTTTATTTAACGGCTAACATTGCATAGTGTAGCTTTAAAGATGCACTCAGTGTGTTTTTGTTTATGCTTAGCTGGTCCGTAATTGTCCCAGTAATACCAGTGGATTTGGACTCTGTACTGACACCTATTGGTCTGGATGTATTCACATTTTGCAGGTGATAAAATTAAGCAGAACAATAGAATACCGCAATGATTCTACTTTACTTTCATTTAGACATTAGGTTTCCTAAAGATCACTGACTAATTTTGCAATTCTTTCTTATCTTTCTACTTATAATAGCCCATTGTTTTGCTCTATTGTCAGCGCAGACTTATCTGACATAGTTCTTTGCTGTGGCTTGACTTTGATTAACCTTTAAAATGTTGTATCTTGTAAGGGATCCGTTACATCCATCCATTGATCTGCCATTTTTCTGGTGAAATTTTTGTGAAACATAAGTAACTGAACTCAGTCGATGCAACATCCCACAGCATAACACCATCACTATTAAATATGTTTATTTAATATTTAATTTTTTTTGGGATGGTTACACAAAAATTTTATTTAGCATTCTAATCGAATTGATTTTCATTAAAAATAATTAAAACTAAAATAATACAGATGTTTCAAATTGATTATAGATTTAAGAATTTATAATTTGTTTCCTTTACGTACCAGTTTATTTTGCAGCATAAAAGTGAGTGCACATGCACTATGGTTTACGTTATGTCAGAGAACATTGTAAAACCATTCCTGTTTTGTAACACCCTAACTCGGGTGAGAGTCCTTCACTGTTCACTCGTCTGTGCTCAGGGTGGCGGGACCTGGTCCAGGGGCTGTCCTGGCTGGTGGAGTGTTTGCAGTGTCCAGGCTGGTATGGCAGTGGTCGGTCGTGGCTGAAGTCTTTTCTCTTAACAACTTGTTTGTGGGCGTCCTCTTCTCCCTCTCAGCCTGTTTCCACTGTGCAAAGAGTGTTCAGCAGAAGAAGAAGGTATGACAGTCTAGGGATGTACTGAAATTAAAATTCTGGGCCGAAACTCAGGATGCACTTGGCTGAAAAACGAAACTGAAAATAAATAATAAATGAATAATCAATGAATTAATCAAACTTATTTAATAATTAACACTCAAATGGCTAACTGAGTTGTACAAACATTTAAATTGCGGTTTTTATATCAACTTTTTACATAACAGAATAATTTCTACTCCAGTTTGTTGGTGAAATATTAACATTTAAACAACAATTAAATCAAGCGTAGCGTTAGTTCTGGCAGGTCACGTTAGTCAAGCTCGCATCAGCTGACTATCAGCTGATCCACATCTACCTATAGGAATACGACGCCTATCACCGTTAACATATATAAGCTCCTTCAGTATTATCAGCAGCTATCGCGTTTCCCAGGAGCTAATTACCCTCCTCCATCCCCAGCTCCTCCTCTCGTCAGTCAGGATTTGGCATTCTGATTCCCTTCGAATCAGAATAAATTCTCTAATTATGTCGTACTTTAAAATCTTGAATTAATGATATCTGCAATACATTCATGTTGGTTCTGTTCTGTTTACCCTAAGGGGGGTTATCGCAGCTCTCCCTGCTCTTATCCATGCTAGGCCGCATGGATCCGCAGGGAGTTCTCGCCCAGAACGGAACCATACCGCCAATCCAAATTGTATGCTAATTGTCAATCATATATGACGATAGTGGTCCTGACAGAACTGTAATAACTTGTTTTCATGACAGCTTTATTCAAACATACATTAAAGCCACACCGTGGACTTTGTGACCTAAAGATTTGACGCATACGAGTTATTTTAAATGATTCCTCAGGCCAATATACAGCGTTTGACACTATTAATGCTCCGTGCGGGGCTGCCCTCTTGAAATACGGCCTTTGTAAGTTTGGAGGAGACGGAGCGTCGTTGAACAGGTCATGTGACCTGGAGAACGTATCGCTTTACGGCCGTCACGTGACCATAGGCTCTGATATACTGTCTTCTAGACTTTTGCGACAGTGCTGCGGCGCTTGTGGCCTCTAGGGGCGCTAGACGTGAAAGTTCCAGGTCTAGTGCCCCTAGCGCCCGCAAAAGTTCCGCGGTGTGGCTTTAAATAATGAAGACATCACTAACAGGTTAAGTTAAAATATAATGAATATGTAATACAATGCATGTATTTAGCAAAATGCTCTTCTATTGAGTTATTTTTTCTAGCTAACTGAGTTTATGGACATTGAATAGCTTTTTTGAGGTAAATGTAACGTAAAGTGACATTGTAGAGCCTACAAGCCGCTTAATTGACGTCTTTCCCCGGTTTAAACACTGAATGAGCGATTATGTGAGACCGGATTCATTTAGGTAACATACCTTCTGGGGTTCACCCATGTTTATTTTGTGCTGTAACTAGTAGTAAAGAGGAGATGATCTGTGTATGTGCGCTTGATCCATGCTGCCGCTTGAACTGAGGCGCTACAGCTGTATCAGAGAGCACCAAAACGGCATTTACTGTTTGAATTTTGTAATAAATTTGACAAGATTTTAAAGTTGAGACTTTGCTTCATATTAAAAGTTACAAAGCACAAAGCTTTTTGCAATTATTAGATGACAGGCGTGCTACAAAAATGTTGTGAAGTTTTGTTCATGCATCATCAACAGAAAAACAGCACAAACTAAAAGATTTTAGAAGAAACCATATCATTAAAATCGAGAAATTAATATGGTTGATCCACAGCTAGTGTCTACACAGCTAACTGTTGTTGCTTATCCATGGTTTGTGCACGAAATAGATGCTGAACACAGTCAAAACGTGCCATCAGATTAAATGTCTGTTTCAGGCACGATTTTAGCCCTCCTAAACCATTTGGATCAAAACCAAAAATAGCTGTTTTGGCCGGGAATATTGGGTAGCCAAAATTATGGTGAATTCCTACTACAGTCCAAACCATTTGATACTCAGTAATGCTGAGCCTGCTTGAGTAATGCTTAAGGTGCAAGGTGCATTCATCTATTTTTTTTGTTTTGTTGCTTTTCTCAGTTTGCTCAATGGGGGGCGCTGTTCTGTGGGTTGAGCCTGTGTAATCAGCACACACTGGTCCTGTATGTGGTCATCATAATTCCCTGGGCCCTCCTGCACCTCTACACTCATAATGTAAGTATTGATAATCACTCAGAGGTACAGGGTTCAACGCCTAATTTGTCAGCTTTTCACAGTAAGGTAAATAAATGAATAGTGCAATTTTAAAAAACTTTTATATTTGGTGATATCATTCCCTCATGCCACGTCTTGTAATAAATATAACAGGTCTAGAGAGATGTACATTAAGGTATGGTTTTATGCTAGAATTTTGAAAGCCATAAAAAATTTGAAAAAATTACAGTATATAAACAAATTACTATGTATTTTAAATCAATTTATATAACAAAAAAATAAACATTTTGGTGTTTAGTTTGGTATTAGTGTCTATTGGAATAGTTAAAAACTATTAGATTAGTATTCATAACTGAAGATCTAAAGGCACTGGTACTTACAGTTGAAAGCAGTGCAAAGCCGTAGAGGAAATTGTTCCTAGATGAGTCTGGTATTGTCCAAGTGTTATGTATGCAAATTTGAACATTTGGCATTTGAAAGAATCTATCCATTACAAGTGACATGTATTTCCCACAGGGTTTGTCCTTTATTGGTCTGGTGTCTTTGGGGATGTGTTTCCTGGCTGGCTTTGTGCCCTACATCTACCTGCCCATTTCCTCCTACCTCAACAGAGCTCGCTGGAGCTGGGGAGACCAGACGTCTCTCCACGGCCTCCTCACACACCTGCTCCGAGCTGAATATGGCACCTTCAGTCTGGTACACACACATTCATTAGTCTTTTTTCATTTAATAAAGATTAAATACAGTATATGTACTTGGATATGAGGTTTTCATGCTGTGTTTATTTTCTGAAACTAATGCACCACATGTGGATTTCTTTGGCTTCAGGCAAAAACAGATGAAAATTTGAGCCTCCAAAATATGTTACGGTGAGTGTAACAAAATTGATTTGATGAATGATTTTATTTTAATTTCCAGAAAGGAAATATGAGTTTGAGAATTATGTAGTGACCAAAAAACAAAACATATCTCAGTATAAAAATAAATGCAACAACAGCAACACAAAAGTTGTGATTCACTATGCAAATACTACAATGATACAGTTGTTACCATTTTTTAGGGGCCATTTACACCACACCATTTTCATGCATTTAGGCCGTTCATTTTCATGACAACGGCGTTTTGGGGGCCTGAAAGCGTAAACTTTTGAAAACGCGAATTAGCTTATATGCTATACGTGTTTAGTCTATAGGCGCGTAGTGCTTCTTGCAACATAACATCGCCAACTACTGGCCTGGACTGAATAATACAGTGTTTTAATCGTTTTCACAGATCCGTGCGAACGGGGATCATTTTGACAACGTTGCCGTTTGTACGCGAAAAACGCAACATACTCGTTTTTAGTACATTGTTATCATGTAAATGTTGCAGGATTGTGACAAAAATCATAACTGTTGATTATATCCCTTGATATTGTAACTGCAATTATGAATTGTAATTTAATACTAAAATATTACTATAATTTTATATTAAAATACTCATTTTGTGCAAGGCAACAGCTCACCATATTCTGTAGCACTTTATTTTACAGTCTTGTTCCCCAAGATACTATGACTTTATTACAGTAATTACAATAACTGGGTATTAACTAGGTTCTAACCCTGAACCTACCCCTAAGCCTAACTTCAGACCATATGGTTACCATAATTAACTTTTTTTTTAGTTAATTTTTTTAACCCCCTATTCTTTATTTAACTACACAATTTATGGAACTAAACAATCTGAACGTATTTTATACATCAGTAATGTTGGAATGTAATGTTGGAATCTATACATTTCACAATTAGTTCATCTTGACTGTTGATTAATTGTGCAATCAAAATTAGATTTTCAAATGTAATATCTTAAATCTTATTTTATACAATTTATAGACATATTTACCTTACCTTTTTCATGATCAACCAAGAAAAAAATTGTTCTGTGTCATATTAAGTGTTAGCTTTAATAAAGACTAATGACTCTGTTAATAACCCTTCCATAGTTAGTTCTTGTAGATCCGCCTTCCCTCTAAAAAAGCAAAGCTGGACCTGCTAGGAATAACAAATCTGTTGTGTTGCACTGGCTTTGAAATGATCAGTGATGTTCACAGCGCTTCTGATGACGCTAGTGTAAGACATCATGCGAGGCTCGGGTCGTCTCCTCAGCCCACCCTCATCAAACGTTTGGGTGTCCCCAGAGAGACAGCTTAGCTTATGTCCCGCTAGTACCAATCAGCCGTTTCCCATCACCCCCCACAGCTACCACATAGCATGATGGACAGGTGAGAACGAGAGAGGGGAACACAACAAGCATGTCACAGCATAAACCTGCCATAAGGAGCTCAAACACTCTCTCTCTCTCTCACACACGCACGCTTTCACACGACGCTTAAATAAGCTGTCAGAGAGAGATGGGTATTAAGGCACAGGCACTATCTCTTTCAGCGGGGAAATTGGCCATTGACTGGGTTTGGGATACAGATAGAAGGGAAGGCTGTCACAAAACTGCACTTAATGTTGAAAAGCACTTTCAGACACTCTCACTCACTCACAGCACTTTGAGTTTGAGTCTCTGTCCATCACAAAGACATAGTGGGTGTATTGATAAGTGTGTCTCTTGTGTCTCAGGGCTCAGTGGAATCACTGTGTGAATGATCTGTCTTCCCCAGTACTAGCGCTGGCAGTTCTAGGCATTTTGCTGTCTTCCCGGAGCAGGTAAGACATAACTGAATGAGATCTGACCATCAGTTGAATGCTTAATGCCATTGAAGTGAAGAAAAGCCACACAATCTGATTCTGAAGTTTAGTTCATGTGGAGAGACTGCTCTAAAGGTAAACACTGTGGCAGTGTGCAGCTTTCAAAACGTCGCTTTGGTTTTTTGAGCAGTCCAACATTTCCGCTTCTGGCTCAACCAATGGCAGAGCTACCAATTTGTCTGAAACCTGTTTGAATTTATCTTTTTTGCAACTCCATGTGGTGCTGCTAGTGGTACAGATGTTTAACAAGGGGTTGGTTCAATTTTTAAATGTTTTTGAAACAAATGTCTTATGCTCATGAAAGCTGCATTTGTTTGACCAAAAATACAGTAAAAACAGTAATATTGTGAAGTATTACTACAATTTAAAATAATTGTGTTATATTTTAATAATTTTTTTTAAGATTTATTTTTTTGCCATTTTTGCCTTTATTTAGATTATAGATGACAGGAATATAAAGTTCAAAAGAACAGTATTTGTAGTACATACTATTATAAATGTCTTCACTGTACTTTTTGATCAATTAAATGCATCCTTGCTGAATAAAAGTATTAATTCCTTAAAAAAAGAAGAAAAAAAAAAGTACTGACCCCAAAATTTTGAAAGTGTATAGGATTGGAGAAGTGGTGTTGAAGGTTTTAGTGTTTGTAAAGGTAATTATGGCTGTAAAATACAATTATAATTTTGTACAATTATAGTTACATACAAATAAATTATTAAATTATTATTCTGACATTAATTTAGTTTTACTATTTTGATTAGATTTAGTTATTTCAATAAAGGGATAGTTCACCCAAAAATGAAAATTCTTTCATTTATTACTCACCCTCATGTTGTTTCAGACCCATAAAGACCTTTGTTAATCTTCGGAACACAAATGGAGATCTTTTCGATGAAATCTGAGAGATTTCTATCCCTTCATTGACAGCTACATAAAAAGTTCATAAAAAGATTGTAAAACTAATCCATATGTATTGAACGGTTTAGTCCAAATTTTCTTAAGAGACTCGATAACTTTATATGATGAACAGATTGAATTTAGGCTTTTATTCACATATTATTCATCAACTCATACATCAGATATGGTAGCGACAAAGTGGTAGTTGCGTAGCTGTCAATGGAGGGACAGAAATCTCTCAGATTTCATTTAAAACATCTTCATTTGTGTTTCAAAAATGAGTAATTAATGATTTTTTTTTTTTTTTCATTTTTGGGTGAACTATCCCTTTAAACATGTCGGCATGGCGAAAAGCAACAAATTAGCTAACCATAAATGTTCATTACTAGATATTATCTTCTTGTTTATAGAAATGAATGAAAGCAATATCAATATCACATTCATTCTTGATATTCAGTACACAAGCAATTATGTTCATCTGATATTACTTAAAGGGATAGTTCACCCAAAAATGAAAATTCTGTCATCATTTACTCACCCTCATGTTGTTCCAAACCTGTATGAGTTTCTTTCTTCTGTTGAACACAAAAGCAGATATTTTGAAGAATGTCAGTAACCAAACATTTGATGGACCCAAATGACTTTCAATGTATTTTTTTTTCCTACTATGGAAGTCAATGGGGTCCATCAACTGTTTGGTTACCCATATTCCTCAAAATATCTTCTTTTGTGTTCAGCAGAAGAAACAGCTTCAGGGCGAGTAAATAATGACATAATTTTCATTTTTGGGTGAACTATACCTTCAAAACTCACAGGCAACTGACTAATATACATACCAATTGTTTTGCTGTCATACTGTATATCAAATGTAGTTTCAATGTATTCATATAAGTCACTATCATCATCATAATTTTCTTTTTTACTGTATGTGGCCCCCAGACTGCACTGTGTTTTTGTCTGGTTGATTGTCACCATGGTGAGCATCTACTCTGTGTTCTTTGCCTGGAGAGCAAACCTGAACATTGAGAAGCCTCTTCTCCTGGGAGTGGTGAGTTCAAGTTTAAGACACAGTTCAAACAATTATGTCTTCTATAATGTAAGATATTTCACTTCAGTGTATATACTGCACGTGTGTATGTAGGTGGAGCGCTTCTGGCTGCAGGCTGATGCTGGGGTGTGTGTTCTGGCTGGTCTGGGTCTGAGCTGGGCTGTGTGTTGGCTGAACGGGCGTCTGAGTCGGGGGACGGTGTGGAACACAGGAGCCTGGATACTCACTGCAGGCCTCATCTCACACATGATCAGCTCAAACCACAGGTGAACCGTTCACACACATGATCAGCTCAAACCACAGGTGAACTGTTCACACACAGTCACTTACACAGGGTGCCAGTGGACGCTATAAATCTATTATAGCTAATAATCTATCTTTTATTTACCTTTTAAAATTTAAGCTTGCAAAAGTCTTAATCTTTTTTATTTCATTTTTTTTTCATACTGATTTGTTGAACAGCACAACAGTAAGAGATTTCATTTGTGAAAGTGTTCAGACGAGAAGGTTTCTGATAATTCGCTTTTGTCCTCATTTAAATGTGTTCTCAGAAAGTCCCCATGTGGCCTTTTACATGAAGCGTTTTGTGTATGTCTAGGTAAATATGGCTAAGCATCTATAATGTGATGATAGATTTCTATTTGAAATAAATCCTGAACAAAATGTATCAGGGTTTCCACAAAAATATTAAGCAGCACAACTGTTTTGAACATTGAAAATAATAATATGTTTCTTGCGCAGCAAAATCATCATATTAGAATGATATCTGAAGGATCATGTGACACTGAAGACTGGAGTAATGACGCTGAAAACTCAGCTTTGATCACAGGAATAAATTACATTTTAAAATATATTAAAAAACAAACCAGTTTTTAAAAATTGTAATAATATTTTACAATATTACACTTTTTACTGTATTTTTGGTCAAATAAATGCTACCTTTGTGAGCTTGAGAGACAGTTATGATACTGAATATCAACAAAAGGCTAAAATATCAGTTCAAATATTTTGTATAATTGTTTGGTTTGCTACATAGAGCTATTTAATATATAATTTCTCGTATTGTCTCTTTTTTAAAAGTTTTTGTGATAATGACCACCTGCCATTAGCCCTTACTTATAATATTTATGTCCATTCCATCTATTGAATTCAGCCATGATTTCTCCCCATAATCAGTGCAGAAAATAAAAAAGCATAAATATCCATTTTTGTTATTGTAGATCTACAAAATCCAAACAAATGTAGATATCATGTATTATTTGCTGTCTAAATACTGATTATTTTGCAGTGGGCCTATCAATGTGCAGTACTGCATTATTTTGCAACATCTCAGACTCACTGAACCTTTGAACGTTTGAGTTTTTCGTATATTTGTGGTCGATCATCCAGACCATGGCAGTCACTCTCTGAATTCCTCATTTCCTCCATGCTTCAACACACATCAAAGCAAAAGCTCTCTTGCACTCTTCTGCAGCTTTGACTCTATGCTTGATTAGCCGTCCTGGCCACGCTAGTCATGCAGATTAAAGCAGCCGAGTTCTGTGCTTGATTAGACATCCTAGCCACGGCAGTCATGTAGATTAGAGCGGTGAGGTTTGGTACATCGCTGACACAAACTGGCGCTTTGATCAGTGTTGAGACTGACGCTCTTGTCAGCGCTCATCACACCTGTCCAAGACTGATTACAGCCGAGAGATGTTCCACCTCATCATCACTGCTCACAGAGAAACACAGGAACTGACTTCAGAACAGCTGGAAGAAAGAGAATGTCATGGATCCTTACACTTTTGTGCAAACTCTTCAGAGTAAACATCACTGCTGATGTGGTTGAAGCATTTGTGAATAAATGTGCATGTACTTTTACACACTCAGCTCTCAAACATTTGTATCACTTTCAGCTCGCAAATTTCCTAAAGGTTCTACAACAAATTTTGTTTTACTAAAGACTTTAACAAACAGGCATTATTAGCCAAAATTGGGATTTCGGAGGTTCAGTCATTACTAAAATCTGCTGGTGACTCTCGTGTACTATGACACAACTCCACAATCACACATAAAAGAGCAACAATTACTTATGTAAACCCTTTTGTTTACCATATACACATATTTTCTATGAAGAATAAACAAATACTATATACACACATTTTCTATGAAGAATAAACAAATAGAAAGTCCACGTATGTTTTCCCCCTAAATTAGTTCTCAAAAGAACAGTATTTAATCATATTTATTGATGTACCACAATGTATAAATTAATAAATAAACAAAAGGGGGTTGCTAGGTGGTATTTTTAGGTAGAAATGTTCACCTAAAATATATTTTTTTTATATAGATATTATATATTTAGGATAATATTTTAACAATTTTCTTTAGTTTGCAATAACAATATAAAAGGCAATTGTTTAATTTATAAAGCAATATGTAATTTTGTTGTCTTTGCAATATTTAATTAAAATGTGTTATGTAAAGCAATTCATATTTATATAATATTAATACATACATGAAAATATTTAGATTTATATTGTAGGAAGAGCCTCTCTTAAGAGGATCATATTTGAGGCAATATAACTTATATTCTATTATAGGTTTTATTAATATTTGAATCGGCTTTTTAAAAATATTTATTTTATATATTTTTTTATTTTTATTTAATTTTTTTATTTAGTAATTTTAATGTGTTTTTGTCATTTTATTTTTTATATATCTCTACTTAGCAATAATTTATTTTTATTTATTTTAGTTTAACATTTTTGCAACGTTTTTTCTTGCAAATATTTGTTTATTTTATTTAATCTTTTTCAATTAGCAAAAAAAAAAATTTGTAATAGTAATTTTGTTTTTAAATTTTAATTTTTTAAATAATAATTTTAGTTTTTAGGTAATGATAATAACTCTGATTCAGGGTCCTTGGCATCAAAGAGTAAAAAAATAAAAAACTCTGCTGTATATAGATAATTATACATTATACAAAATGCTGTTGTCACGCATTTTAACCCCTAAATGCCACTCAAGCAACACTGAACATAGTGTTTTCATGCTACATTGTATACTTGGTATTTTCAAAGTATTTTTTTTCTGTCTGTGTGTGTGTGTGGACAGAGAGTGTGATCAGAGCGGTAATGACGTCGTGGACAGGTTTGCTCGTGAGGTTGTGATGTCATTTCCGGAGGGCTCGTTGGTTCTGACTCGTGGCGATCTCCCGGGAAACACGCTTCGCTACCTCCACTACTGCCAGGGTCTCCGGCCCGACCTCAGCCTTGTTGACCAGGAGGTCCGTAATCCAGCATGTCTCATTTACTTCAGCCATATATATACTACTCTATCACTGTTTTTCAATTGTAAACTTGTAAAAACTGTCATTATATTATGCAGATGATGACATATAGCTGGTATGTGGCAAAACTCCAGAAGCACTTGCCTGGAGTCACGTTTCCTGGCCGCTGGTGGGATCCGGTCAACACCACAGAGAAGAAAACGTTCAGCATTGAGCAGTTTCTCAAGCACAATATGCAGTAAGATTAACACACATTGGTCTATGTTCACATTCAAAGGCCCTCAATGTATATATCCACTGACTTTCTCATTTAAATTGTCATTTGTATATATTTTTACTATTTGCTGAATGCACTAGAGTTTAGCAAACCAATTACACATCTTCTATAGCCCTTATACCACACTGGAAGAGCAAAGCAAATGCTCAATCTGTTCTGCCTCCCTCCACCAGACGGCAGTATTTCCTTGGTAAAGCTCCCGGCCTCTGAGAGGGGGGCAATAAACACGACAATCATTTCCCTGGGAAGCAGAACGGAGAGAATAAGGAATAAATACTTGAGAAAAACAAGCAGCAACCTGCTTGTTTAGTTAAGAGAGACAGTTGCCAGGTGTATCCCATGATTCAAGATCTGTAATGGCTCTAACAAAACAGACAGGCTTAGAAGCTTTTACTCAGTTTCCCAGTCTACTTCTAAACACTTCAATTTTTATAATACTACATGTGATTGTACCTGTTTCTATTGCATCTTTTTCATCTATTTTAATGTTTTTTTTTTTTATTTTGTTCCACCTAGGCTGGATTATGCAGAGAATGAAAGTATAGATTTATACTTTTTATTTTACCAATTTATTTAAGTTTTCTTAGAGTGCCATTAAACATGTTGCTCGGTAACAAACAGCAGCCAAACACTCGGTTACACTTTATTTGAAGGTGTCCGTGTTAAAGAGTAATATTAATTAACTATCTCTACTTACCATAGGGTTAGGATTAGGGTTTGGTTTAGGGTTAGTTGCATGTAATTATACATAATTTATAGTTATTTCTATAGTAACTACATATAATGTGTAACAAGGACGCTGTAAAATACAGTATTACCAAACACTCTATAGCAGCAATTTTTAATAATAAGTTAAGTGTTAACATTATAACAACAACAGGCAATGGTACTGTTCATTATATACCACATAAAGAGATCTTTGGTTTATGTACCTTTAATAATGAATATAGTTTGCAACCTCATTTGCGATTTGAATGTACATTAACTGTAGATCAGTAGGTCATTATTTGTTGTTATAGTTTTACTAATGAACATTATTACAAAGTTTTACCCACTCATTAAAAACTCTGCACTCAGAGCGATGCCATGTTGTTCTGACTGATGGTCAGTCTTTGCTCTGGGTTTGTCTACAGCAGGCCTGTGTTTGTATGCATCGGTCTAACCGAGGGTGACCCCAGCTGGGAGAGGAGTTTCTCTCGTTGGCCCTGGGGCGTCTGTGAGCAGTTGGTACCTGTCAAGACCCCTTTTGACCCTGAAAAATGGGCGCAAAAAACACTTGACCTTTACAACTGGAGCCAGCCACATGACAGGTAGCACGTCATTTTTGTTTGTGGTTAACTAGGGAATGACTTTATGACCTTGTAGGCCATAATATGTTCTGTTAATATGTAGATTGAAATGCTTCCAGCTGAAATGAACACTAGATGCATTAAAATGCCAACAAATTTGATTCAGTTTCAAATTAATTATAATTCAAATAGCAGATTATTGATAAATTAAGAGTTAAATTTGTACAGTTCCTTGCACAATAATATGTCATGACCTCAAAACACTTTTACCACTGTGATTTTTAAATTAGTACATTTTGACATTTGCATCACATAACCAGCTCCATATATGGCTTTTCTGATGAGTAAACTTGCTCAGTAGCTCACATGATACAGCATTAACCGTTTAGCACCACTCACCGGGCATCTCATTTCCGAACTGACATGATACGTACAACAACCAACATAATAAAACAGTCAGAGAAAATTGAACAAGCTATTTAGTGCTAGTCACTGGACATTTCAAACTGAAAGTGTCGTAAAACATGCTACAAGCGTCGCAATGTCATTTTGCCAAAATGTACCCACAGACACTTTTTTTTCATAACACTAGGGTGTTTAAAAAAAACCCGTCATCTGCAGTGGAGAAAAAAATTATATGGCTTATGGCTTATATGACCATAAAAGTGCAGCGAAAGCGTCATATTCTAGGTTTAGCAGAAATGTTGGCAGAGTCACGTGTTTCCAGCCTGGCTTGATAATATATACCATGATACTAAATAATGACTTTTTTCATGTACCATAGCATTCACATGATACATAAGGTTGGTACTTCCATGGTGCATGTCCAAAAACATGGCTATTAGTACTTTTTGATACTTAAAAAGCCCATGCTCCAGTTGTTTTTAACCATAGAATAGAAACGTTATGATAATGGAGAGAATAACTACTATGTAGTTCCCTACATAGGCAAGATGGTCAATTACACATTTTGTCTAACAGCCAGGTTTGGCTCAGCTATGCTCTGATTTTGTAAAATAAATAAAATTATGAGGTTGATCAAAATTCAGCTCCAAAACTTTGAATCAATGTTTCTTAACTCCAATGTCAGCTCAGCTTGTTGCCTTTTTAGGGCAGTATACTGTAGAGAACTGGTATAGCCTGTGGCTAGAATTGCTTAGGTTATGGGTTCGATTCCAAGGGTACACACATACTGATAAAATGAAGCATGTGCCCAATGAATAAATGCATATGTAAATAAACGTTTGAAATGATACTAGTCAATTTACCGTCAGGTTCATCACTAGTCTGAGCATCATTACCAGGTGCCGCCCAGCATTATTCTCACCCCTCATGCATCTCCACTGAAGTGTTTTCAGTCCTCACCGATATTAAAGTGTACTTAAACACTGCTCTGACTCCATGCTGTGCAGACAGCCTTCGTTTCCAGCTTCAAAGTCGTTATTAGTCCGCTGACCCCACCCTAATGACTTTCTAAACTGCGGCGTGTCAATATCTGTGTATAAAGTGAAATTAGTTCTAGTCTCCAGCACTGAGGCTCTCTGCAGCCGGCTGGTATTCAGTAAGTTAATCGGGGTTGAATGGTGTGACATTACTCTCCTCTCACCCACTACAAGCGTGTCCATCCCTGCCTGCCAGCCAAATATTAGCGGGGAAGTCACACGCTAAAATATTCCTTTGAAGGAGAGGCCGCACGTTTATGAGCGATGTAGTGGAAAGGAAGAAATGCAGAAATATATGGGTCGTTCACCAGAGAGACAGAGAGAGAGAGAGCTTCCAAAGACAGCGAGGTTGAAGATCAGCTGTTGTATGGTTTGAAGATATGCAGAATATGATTCGCTGGATTATTGGCTTGTATTTCAAGTCTGTACTCGACAAGACTGCTTTGATGCCATCTGAATATACATAAAAAGTAATAATGCTTACAAAATGATTTCTTTCTTTACACTTCATCAACTTGTTATTTTATGAAAGGATCACATAGAGGAAGCTTTGACGTAATATCCAGAAGATTAACTAAGGGTGTGTTCACACTTGTAGTTCGGTTCGCTTGGTTCAGACTAAAAAACAACAACAACATTTAGTTCTGGTCCGCTTGGCGTTCACATTGCCATTTTTAACACCAAACCTAAATGCATATGGATATGTTCACAACCTGACTGGTCGGTTTTTATAATGTATATATTTCTTACCGAACATCCAAAACAATGCTGTGTGCTGGGCTAAATGTGCTCGCTGTGTGTGCGTAGCTTACATGTGATGGGATTTTGACCAGCTGAGAACTCGTGAAGAGCTTATAAAATGTGTAAAGGAGTCAAAACAGCGGCAAGAATCCCTCCGTCACACACAAACAAAGATCTACTGTGTGGAGACGTGGTTCTGACACCTGTACTGAGCATTCTGTCCTTTTTAGGGTCACATCTTGTGACATCATGTTTCATTTTTGGTTCGATTACATGTATTTGGTCCATGTTGCGTTCATATTTCATTTGAACCACACCAGAGTTGGTTTGGAAGCGGACCGAGGCTCATCTTTTCAGCGTTCTCGTCTCTGTCTGCTTGTTTGGTGCACCAGGGTTCGGATGGCAGCGTTCACACTTATTCAAATGAACCGCACTAACAGTGCAATCACACCAGGGTTAGTTTTAATCGAATCAAACATGCAGAGTGTGAACACACCCTAAATAGCAAATTAAATGACATTACATAGATTTTGTTTTATTCCACCCTATCAGCTTCCACCCTGGCTCCTGGGAGAGAGTTGCCAATGAGGAGATGTGGCAGGCCAGGTAATACTGCCCTCATCACTGTCAGATTCATTGTTCGGTCTTGTGTTTTAGTGGCACGAGACCTTCATATATAGCTACATGTTTATACTTAGGTGCTTTTACTTTTTAGGATGAAGACAGCCTTCTTCCTATTTGACCTGGCTGAGAACATGGAAAGAGAACAGCAGGCCCGTCTCTATGAGCTGTCTTACTATGTGAGTAGGAAATTACATCATACATTTTTGGAATTACAGTGCTTGCAAAACAGCGCTATATAAATGTCTCCGTATATTCAACTTTTTCTTCTTAAAGTCGGCATGAAATGAAATCCTTATTACCCTTATCCTTTTCTAAATGCATGTTAAATGTCTTATTGTGAACAATTTTTTTTTATACGGATGCTTGTTTCTGCCACTGAATAAAAAATAAAAAATGTAATTGACTTACAATCTCACAATTCTGACTTTTTTCCCCGCAATTTTGAGTTTAGGTCCTGCAATTTTTACTTCTTTTCTCAGAATTGTGAGATATAAAGTCACAATTGTGAGTTATCAAATCAAATTCTGAGGGAAAATATATCAAACAATTCTGACTTTATAACTCTCGCAATCGTTTATATCACACAATTCTGAGAAAAAAGTCAGAGTTTAGAGATGAAAACTCTTTTTGAGAAAAAAAAGATCAAAATTGTGATGAGAAAAAGTTAGAATTGTGATATAAAATATTCACAATTACCTTTTTTTATTTTATTTTTATTCTGTGGAGGAAACAAGCTTCCATTGATTTATTTGGGTGTACATCACAATTTGAAAGAACATTTTTTATGACTTATTACATTTATTTTGGTTTAAACTCTTTTTTTGTTGTTGTTGTTGATAATTTCAGTTAGGTGTGCATTTAACTTTAAGTTTGAAGATTGAAAGTCTCCATTTGGCACACTTTGATAGAATGTTCACCATCCAAAATCCACCCAATGGAAATGTGCATGTTGAATTTTTTCATGTTTTAATGTCAGAAAACGATGCACACTGAGCATCATTATAGCAGCAAAGCAGCACTAATGCAGCATTATACACAGAATCAAAACCTAAGCTTACCTAAAACCTTTAACACTTTTCTTTTGCTACTACCTTGCAAGCTCTGCTATTACCTTCAGGAAATGAACATGTATCTCATGTCACGTGAGATTATTTGTAGACTAAATGCAGTTTTTTAAATCATGACAGTTGGTGATAAAATGTTTTCTATAATTAATGTTAACCGTTGATTCAATGTTGTGTTTTAAAAATCTTTTAAGTCTTATGCAAATAACCTTTTAAATCTTATACAAATATATAATATAATATATTAAAAGGTTTTTAAAATACAACATTGAGTCAGCAGTTAACATAAATTATAGATGGCATTATCTTTAAGTTAAATTAATTGAAATCTTTGTGGTATTTTTTTTATTAACAGCTGTATTGTCAAATAGTGGATGCCCAGGTAGACTACCCAGCGAATTGGGATAAGAACCTGGCTCTTGCCGCAGAACGTCTTCTCCAATCAGGGGGCAGAGGTTACGATCTGGATTCCCTCCTGAGTCGCAGCATCCGCCACTTCAGCCGTTACCTTCAGAGAGAACCCACCGATCCCCAGAGCAAAGCCATCCGCTCCATCATCACACACCTCAGGAAAGAGCGGGACAAACTCAGAGACAGACGGAAGGGTTGACACAGGAAGTGACAGAAATTGTCTGAAACAACTCAGAGAGCCTTCAAAACACTGAAAACACCTACAACACATAGGTGTAGATAGCACAAGAAGGTAAGAGGGAGGGAGCCATAAAGAGCCATAAAGAGAAAATACATAGACCATGTTTAATGTGTATTTTACGAACACTGAGATTCATCTCACAATAAAATCAACTCAAAATGCTAAAATGGGTCAATATGTCAGAGTTAAGATCTTTTATATTGTAGGGTATGAGCTACTTATCCATAACCGCATCATTAATTTAGTTTAATTTCATTAACAATATGATTTATTGATCAGTTTTACAAAAATCAGGGATTAATTATATTTCCTCAACATGCTAAAGTCAAACACCCAAGACCAATTGTTTTCCATAGAATATGGTTGCTGTTATTTCATTGTTATTGTTGTTAATCTTAGCCAATTTCTGTCCTACATGAGGAGAATTTCCACAGTGAATGTAAGGGACTCACAACTCAGATTCAGTTCAGAAGTGGAACTCTAATAGAATTTGCTATATTTGTGTGTGTGTGTCTCTTTTGTAATAAAATTTCACACTTTCAATATGTTAATATCCATTGAGTTGATGATCAAAGGTGTGCTGAACCTCAAATCCCACCTCTATCAATCTTTCCCTCTCTTCTCTTTTTGAGTAATTATTCTTTGCCCCCTGCTGTCAGGCATGTCTCTCTCTCACTTTAGGATCACAAAGGTCTGAGATTGAGATTGAGGGAGGGTGGGCACAACCATAAGAGATTAAGAATGACCCATTAATCTGGGACAGATTTAAAAATGCAGCATCCTTTTCCCTGTCTCTTTTTTCCTGCTCTGTCTCTACCCCATCATTTTCCAAAACAGTTCTAATTCTCTTTAATGCAGAGGTCTTCAACAGTCCCCTAGGGAGTCCGCCAACTATTATTTGATTCTAAACGATTATTGAACTCTACATTCTGTAAGATAAACAAATTTGATTCTGTGTTGTCGGCACTTGATGACCAGTGTAAAAGACGAAGCCTTTACAGAAACAATGATATACGTTATTAAGGGGAGGGCAGCTGGTTTTGGATTCTTGAAGAATGGTTTCATCCTGAGTTCAGGATGTCAGCTACACCTTATCACAATATATATAACATTTCCCTTTCTCATGTACATTCATCTCTTCTTCCACTGAGCTGCTTTCTCTCAGTCCCTCTCCGTCCCTGTTTTTTGCCTCTCTCTCATCTGAGGGATTGTGTGAACCCATGGAATCGCCGTGACCGTGGATGCAGGCAGGGAGCCACAGCAACACTGGAATGTGGGGTGCCTGAGCAGATAAGAGCTGAGAACCCAGCCAGGGAGAGGGAGCAAAGACAAGCAAGCGAGAAGTAATAAGTACATAGGATGGTGTACATGGCACGATAGGACAGAGTTAGACGGGAAGAGCTAGAAAGAGGCGAATGGACACTGACAAGACAGAAATGAAACTGCAGCACAGGGACTTGGAGACAAAAGAAGGGAAGGTAAGAGAGAGGCCCACGAGTGGTAAACTCTGAGAAGGAGCCAAAGAGAGCAGTGCAGTTACACACACACACACATAACATGGGAAGCCAGCCTTATTCCTCTTTGCATTTCATTTACATCCCTGGCTGTATCGACCAATCGGATTGGGAGCAAAGCCCGAGGCTTAGGAGGGGAATAAAAAGACAAAAATGCCTTCGCTGCTCTCATCCCTCTCTGATAATACCCCGTCTGTTTCTCCTTTCTCCTCCGCACCCGGAGAGAAGTAGATACTGTCCGAAATGCCATAGCAGAAGCGACACCTCCGCTCCCTATGCTTTGCCGATAGACCTCGCCAGCAGCGGGCCTGAAAAGGGGGCTTTAGCTGCGGGGCCAATCTCCTCTACTTCCTCCTGCTGAGGGAGTGAAAGGAAGGGATGGAGGACAGTGGAGGAGGATGGAGACACAATATGTGGAATTGGCTATAATGCATGTGTCACATTTCAGACTGGAAGAAAAGAAACTTGTCCAGTGTGGCAGATCGCTCTCTGTTTAGACATGCTCTTCTTGTGTCTGTAACCGAAGGCCACTGTCTTCCTGCCCAGTCAGTCAATGACTGTGTATGAATTTGTGTATGAAGGAACCTGGGGTACCAGGGTTGTCCAGTTCTGCTCCCACCTTCCTGCAAGGTTTAGCTCCAAACATCTGCCTGGAAGTTTATAAAAATCCTGAAGACATTGATTTGTCAGTTTAGATGTGGGGTTGGAGGAAGGTGGCCGTTCAGGTGCAGGACTGGACATCCCTCTCCTAAGGTAGCTCGACCAAAGATCTCAGAAACTGTACTGAATCTCTTTCCGCCAGAAGAAAACCCACTGTTAGAGATGCTGCCTGGCCCTTATCTTCTCACTGCGCTCCAATATAACCCTTCTGTTTTTGACCCTACAAACAATCCCCAAAGACCTGTCATCTGCCTCACTATCATCCCTCTTCCTAAAGTCTGCCTTCTCCATATCCTCATATCGTTCTTCATTAAATCTCTGAACAATGGAACGAGATATGAGAGGGATTAGGCTGAGGCAGAGATTGTCTCCATTTCTCTGGATTGATTCTTGAACCTGTGTTTAATCCCTGGCCTTGGACACACATAGCTGTGGTTGACTGTCTGGGGTGGGCTTTGGAAGCTGGTTGAGGGGGAAGAGATGAAAACTACGGGCTGCTGTACTGGGGGTGACACTGAGCAGCTCATGTCTGTGTTGTTCCCGGTGTCTTTGGAAAGCCCTGATAGAAATGAGGCCATGGAGGAGTCATTGAATCAATAGATGGATTGTGAGTGCTTCTAGACAGTAGGTTGGGTCCCTTTGATGATTTCAGTGTAGGCAATGTGTGTGTACTGTATGTGAGTGTGTTTGAAAGCCTGTGGATACCTGAACACTAAATCTTATTCTGAACATGTAGACTTTGGTCATTTCCAGGAGTGACAACTGCGTTCATCCAATTTAACTCCCAAAAAACCCCCACATTTTCAGTGTAGAGAATTGAACCAAGGTATATCTTGTTTTTATTCATTTATCAATTCACTCCACCGTAAGTTGCTCCCACCAGCTCTGTAGTTTAGGAAAGGCCCATAACTTAGATTTTTTAGGGTCCAGGACAGAAGTTGTTTAATGGTACTATAGGTAGGTCTTTCTCCCTGGGAACAAATGATAGACCAGAGTTCTTCAACACCTGAAGGGCCATTGTCCTGCAGAGTTTACTTCCAACCCTGATCAATCTAACCTGCTTGTAATTCACTAGTAATCCTTAAGACATTGATCAAGAGTGTTTGATTAGAGTTGGAGCTAAAGTGCACAGGACATTAGCCCTCAAGAAACACAGTTGAACTGCTCTGTATAAAATTATACCAAAGAAGACCTTATTTAAACATCTTAGTAACAAGATGAGCTGCCAAATGATTTCTTTCTTTTTCTTTTTTCTTTTTTTGGCTGTACAGAATATTTTCTAAATGTGGAATATCAGATTCGAGTGTGAATTGGTCATGTTCTCAAACTGACCCACATGCGTAAAAGAATAATAAAGATGGCACGCAGCACGCTGTCATATATAAGTAAACACAGAAGTTACTGAAGTCAGTGTTCAAGCGTTCATTTATAAGGTGATGTGCCGCTGAAGCCAGTGAATTTGTTATGTAGGCGATAAGGAAGGAGGGAGGAAGCAGACCATTTTTTCTTGTGCAGTTTTTCCAAGTTTTGCTTGTATAGAGAGCTGTGTAACTTATGAGTGATATATACTTATGAGTATAACAGCTCACCGTTCCTCCACTGACTAACTTCACTGCCGTCTTCCATATTCACTGAGTGACCGAACTTCCAGTATGTAAAATCTTTGGAGTGACTCCCATCAGTGCAGAATTGTGATGAATGATGAATTGTGATATAACCGTTCAGACTGAGGTCTCATTGCAAACCTTCAGACCTGTATCTGATATATGACCATGTACATAAGTGGCCTAAATGAATCGAAAAGATCAGATTCCATGTGGCTTATGCTGTTCTTACTGTTATGTAAAAAACAGATCCAAGCAAAAAAAAAAAAAAAAAAAATTCGGATTTGGGCAACTTTTGCAGGCAGCCTGGACCGTAGCTGTAACTTATATCACTCATGCATACTGTTTAAGACCAGCTTATATAATATCTGTCTGCATTCAATCATTTGTACAACTGAGCAACAGGCCACACTGTGATAAGACCACTGTGATCCTTTTGGAATATCAAAAGATACTAAAGATACTATGACCAACAGCCGTTTCATACAAGATCCTTAGCTTTGCAGCTTAACATAGGAATAGCCTCATTTTCTGATACTTGTATAGATCTATTTAAATAATGGTGAGGTAAACTCACAAATTAAACACCTTTATGAATGCCTGCAGGCGCTGAAAAAATATCTCATTGTACAAAAAAAAAAAAACCCTCAGAAAGGGTGAGATGATATCTTACCTTTCATGTGATGAGTTGCTCTAAGTGAGTGGATGTGTGTTTGTGTGTGTGTGCCCAGAGCAGTGTTTCCAATTAAACGGACCTGTCTTCCTTCTCCCTCCGGTTCTAATTTTGTGCCACATTAAAGGAGTGCGACGCCATTGAGGACACAGAGCCACATTTTCATAATTTGCTGCCTGAATGTGCTTGCATCTGTGGCTGTGAATGCATGCCTGAGGAAGAGGAACAGCCACCATCCACCGAGAAAGAGAAACAATATTCATAGCTGCAATATCAAGTATGTTTTCTCTAATTTACTGGTCGAGGATGCGACGAGACACAGACAGATGCCTCGGTCTATTTCTGACATACTCCACATGCTTTCTCTACTTCCCAACAAACGCACAAATGGTTTTGGAACGTTCTCTTTGACGTGTTCAGAGTAGAAAATCTCAAGCTGTTGCAGTGCAATATGACAACGATCATGCCTGGTGTAGATATGCTGGTCTAAAGGTAGTATACAACATGAATGCTGTAAATCTTAAGACATACAATAACTTTTTGTAATGGACTGAGTGCAATTTCTCTGAATAACAAGTGGTGGTTTGAATATGAGAGTGAAAATAACATTTAAAAATTGAGTGATCAGTTTCGGTAGAATTTTTTATTTTTGGGTGAGCTATTCTTTTATACTCTCAGAATATTAAATCGTGTTTGGATCCAAACAGCATGTTTTAATAAAATACCAAGTCCAGCTTGTTCATTACAGCCATGTTGATGGTCAATCAATGGATTAACTTAGAAGGTTTCTACATACTGTAGTTTCATTGGTTTACAATTCATATTGCAACAAACATTTAATCAGGGATTGCTTGGTTGACACTTTTTCATCATTTCTTGTGGAAAATATTTGTGAAGGGCTTAAACGGATGAATCACGTTCTGAAAAGTTTACATTTCCACCCTGACAGACAGGAGCTAATCGCAGCATTGGGGGAACATTGGGAAAATGTTTCATAATGGGCAGACACCGGCTAATCTAAAAAGCTCCCCATTTACAAATGGAAATCCCAGGATCCAATTGGGCTAATGAAGAGAGTTGAGCGGGATAATACGATGTGCTGTAATGCTGTGTAAGAGGCCTGTAATGTTGTGTTGGTGGTGAAGCCTCTGTGCTATGAGTTGTGTGACTGACTGGAGAGACTTCCAGAGCCCGAAGGCCTGGCTGCGACTCTCAGCGCCGCCTCAAGAGACCTCTTCCTAGTAAGATCTGCCTTTCTCACCCTTTTGGAGGAGGAGGGAATTCGGCATGCTGAAGTGGTGCAGAATGGACTCTCCTCTGATCTCTTGCCCCATCCGTTCCTACTGTTCTCCATCTGTTTTTCAGACGTGGGTTCGAACAGAAAATGAAATGAATGAGTCTGTACTGTACATGTTCAGTCTTTCTCCATCTGTTACTCTCGCTTGTTGTCCCGCTTGCACTCGTTTCTCTAGTACTATACTGTGTTGGTACCATGGGACGGTGGGGGTCACGGGTGTCAAACGCATAGTTTAGTCCCAACCCTATGAAACACACCTGAACCAGCTAATAAAGGTCTTCAGGATTACCAGAAACTTCCAGGCAGGTGTTTTGGAGCTGGTTGGACCGTGGCCCTCCAGGAGTGGAGTTTGACTCGTGCATTGCATAGTAATTGCGGTGAAAGGGGGAGGAGGATGCCGCAAGTGAGTTTTTTTACGACAGTGTTGTGAAATATACGCCCCACAGCTGTAGGGGGAGCTCGTTGAGAAAACATGCGACAACAAAAGTGAAAATCAGCGAAGAAATGGCTAGAGTTGCCAAGTTCCCCTTTAATCTCTCTGAGGTTTTAATTACTAATCATACTGTAAATTTAAAAAAGTAAGTTTTCGTGCTGCCAACTTGAAATGTGAAGTTGTACTAGTGACATTTTGGATATTTGAGTTGACTTAACTTAAAATTTTAAGGCAGCACAAGCACTTTTTTAGGTTGAAACAACATTTTTTTTTACAGTGATTGTTTCTATCTACTTAATGCATACTTCATATATTTAAAAAAAAAAATTTGTAAAAGATTTAAGGTGCAGTCACACTAGCGAAATTTTAACGAATAATTTTGCATGCAAAAAAAAAGACAGTGTCCGTTGTCAATAGTATAGATAGGAATGAAGCACAGCTCACACAGAAGTCACTTTCAAAACAAGCAGCTTTAACAGAAAATTTGCATGACCAACTTGAACATGAATTAAAATCTGTGTGGGGAACTTTTTTGCCTCTTTTTTTGAAACTCCCAATCGCACATATTCCTATTGGCATGACTGGAATTTGCCCGCAAAATTTAGAGCAACGGTAAATGTGACCGCACCTTTACACTGTCTACTGTCTACTGCAAAACAAGATGGTAGTAAATATTAGTTACTTGGTTCGTTACCAATTTCATCAGCTGTTTTTAATTCATGCTGTCATTTGGTAAAAAAAAAAAAAAAAAAAACACATATAAAAGAGGACTTTACTCTTAGCATTCAGTATTATGGTACTGAATGATTATTATATTAAGTTATATTGGTACTTCAAATAATGGTATTACCATTGTACATGACCAAAATAAACAAGTCAAAACCATAGTATTACTATGGTACCTTGCACAAACAGTGCCCTCTCTTCTAATACCTGTTTCCTTTCTACCCCTTGTTGTCACTCGTTTTCACCAGCGACGGCCCCTCCCCCTCTCTCGTGCAGTCGCTCTCGCAGATGTGCACAAACAAGAAGAGATTAAAGCAAAACGAATCTAAACAGACAAACGGAATTAGACTGACGGGTGTTGGTGGCCTGGGTTGGAGTGATAAACACGGTGATGCTGAGTGTGTGTGTCTGTGTGCTTGTGTGTTTGTGCATGTGTGTGCTTTCTAGTGTCTAGAGGATTAACAGTGGTTAGGTGTGTATGCTGGGTTGATTGCTTTTGGGGACTGCAAAGTGTTTGTATAATGCATTCTGTTTTTGTAATTGTTTCTTTTTAATTTCTATGTGACATCAGCCTGAACCCAGTGTTTTCACTGACACGTAAATATGTACAAATTAAAAATATACTGTATGCGCACATATGCTGTATACAAACTAAATGCTAAAGTCAATGGAATTTTTTTTGTTAGCGTCAATATTTAGGTCCTGGTCACCATTTCTTAGTTTTTCATGATTTTTAATAAACTTCACTAATTTATTTTAATTGGTAATTTGGCTTGATTTAAAAATAAAATAAAAATAATAATATATATATTCTCATTAATAAGAGGATAACCTGCATGCATAATGGTAATATAAAAAATAGTTTTAGATTGTCGCACCACAGGACATTTCTAAAAGCCATTCATGTCATCAAAATATGAGAGCTAATAAATAAGACACTACTACTACATTTTCACACACAAATCGACAGAAGTGATGCTCGCATGTAGAGTGACTGCAGTGCAAGTCTTCAAAGTGTCTCGTACTTGATGTGTGTGTGCTCAGTCAGCAGGCACAAGTGTGTCTGAAGGTGAGAGTGTGTCAATGGCCACTAATGGGTTGTTTTGATCACCTGTCTGTGTCTGATTTCAAAGCTGCAGGCTACAATTTCATAGGAGATGGAATGTGTGTGTATGTGTGTTAGAGAGTGTGTGGAACATTGGTCTGGCAGACACATTTTAGATCAGATGTGTGGATGACCACCTACTTCCAACTTATCGTCTCTTACAGAACCGCCAATTACTTTAAAAGCTTGAACTGCAGTGTGTAATTTCTGCACCATTAATGGCACCAAATGGAATTAAAACAAATGACTGTTTCCAAACAGGTTTCCCCATCTTCCAAATGACATCCCAAACTCAATGCCATTGATGTTGTTTTTGCATGTGTAACCAGAAATGTGATAAATTGGGTAAATGTTGAAAAGATTGCATATTTCACAAGTTGCGATGTAACAGAAGTAGCGACTGATAATTTCAAGAGCAGTCAAACCTCAAAAAGCGACGGATACATTTGAATGTAGCGGATTATCAAAAAAATAAAATGTAGGATGGGTCTTGGTTATATTCTTCATCAATTGCAGTCGATTGTAAGTAAGTGCTGGTTTAAGCGGGCGAAATGTTTAGAGAAGTCCGGCATACATCACCTGAGAAAAGTCTGTCATTTCACTGGAAGATCGAGTTGTTGTTATTATTATTATTTGATTTAAAAATTAAGAGGTAAAATAAAAGAATAACATTTAAATTGATTCAATTTGATTTGACTTAAAAGGTGCAGTAAGCGATTTCTCAAAATCTTTGTTGAACACTGTTGATATTTAAAATCAATCCAAACAAACACACTCCTCCCTTCATTGCTCCGCCCACAAAATGCACGAAATGCACTGGCTTTTTTGGTCACTTATATATCTGAATATTTATAGAAAATGACAGACATCAAGACAATATAAATATAAGGTTACTCACCTAGTCCTAGCCTATCACTTGAAGCAAAAAATCCATCCCTCTGTCCTTTTAAATGTCCGTGAAAAAAAGAGAACGTTCGGTTGTTTAGTGAAGTTGATTGCTGTAGCCTTAGGCATGGGGTCTTCCTTTATTTTTAAATCAAAAATTCAATATCTCTACTCTCCATAGTTACATCAGCGTTAGCAGTTCAAACTAATATCACGTAATTTACGTCTCCTCTTCAATGATTGGTTGATCTACCAAGGTAAGCTAGCCTCCTCTGCCATGTTACTTTTCTCAACACTCCTAATCGCTGAAAGTGAATTACTTGATGGTGATTGGCTATTTATTTTTACCAACGGAGGCACAAGTCTCCGGCAATGGATATGCCATCCCCTCCCCTTCTCTATCCCCTCATACTCGTCTTTCGCAGATTCTGCATATTCTGTAAGAAGCGCGCGGTAATTACACTTAAAGTGGTGAAATTACATACAAGAAATACACATTCTGAGACATAACATTTTGGGTAGGCTGTGCATCCCTTGATGAATCTTTTTTAATATTAACGTGGGTCCTAAAACTCTTTCCTGATCTTAGCCCTTCTTTTTCCAGTGATATACCTCTGACCTTTTCTCTTTTGTAATGTCTCTCAGCCATCTCTCTTTCTACAGTCTCTCTTCAAATCTCCCTCTTGCTCGCTCTCTCTCCTCCCCCATCATGAGTGGACACGCCCCCTACTGCTGATGGGCTACCCAATTGTTGTGGTGCTTGGGCCATTTCAACAGCGTTTTTCAAAAATCCCTTACTGCACCTTTAAGGATCTTTTTATTGTATCGAATGTCTATTCTCTTCTATCATATATCCCTAGATGATGTATAAGTCATTGTCAGTGTTTTGCTATGTGGATGCTGAGGTGTTATAAGTGACCCTGGTACTATGCAGTTGCTAGTGTGTTCTCGGTGGCCGTTAAGTGCAAGTTTTTATAATATTTTTGATTTTCATACATGGCTCAAGTCCCTTCTTCAATATAAGTATATGGATTTGGCCTGTTTTAGCAACCATCTGGCAAATTTGACAAGTTTTATTGCATACAAAACAGTTCACCTCGCTTTTTCATGTCCGTATCACAAATGTGAGGGAAAAGTTACAATAGGTAGCACTTTATTTTACAGTACTACATGCTATGTACTACTTATAATGATTACAATAACCGTGTAATAACTAGGTACTAACCCTGAACCTATACCCTTAAACCTAACCTTAACCCATGTACAGTAGTTACCTTATATTACCAGTACTTTCTTAGGTAAGTACGCTGTAAGTACACATAAATGCACGTACTGTAAAATAAAGTGCAACCTACTTAATGTAGGAGCATTAGTAATAGTGATGTTTGCCTTAAAGGAGAAGTTCACTTTTAAAAAAACTTTTGCTGATAATTTACTCACCCCCATGTCATCCAAGATGTCCATGTCTTTCTTTCTTCAGTCGAAAAGAAATTAAGGTTTTTGATGAAAACATTCCAGGATTTCCCCCCATATTATAGAGTCCATTGGGACCCAAACGGTTCAAAGTCCAAATGACAGTTTAAGTGCAGCTTCAAAGGGCTTTAAACGATACCAGACGATGAATAAGGGTCTTATCTAGCGAAACGATCGGTCATTTCAAAAATAAATAAAAAAGTTTAAGTTTTATAAGCACAAATGTTCGCCTTGCTCTGTTCTGTGATGCGCGTTCGTGACGTCACGTAATACGCAATTACGTTGAAAAGGTCACGCTTGACGTGTTTACAAATGTGCGGAAGGAGGACCATATACACATTTTCAAATGTATTTGTGTCAGTTTATCGTTTAAAATGCCCATTTCATGTGCGTATCCTGGGTGTTTTAATATTAAAAAGCCAAAAAGAACATTTTCTTCAGGACAGAAATTTTTCAAGCGTGACCTTTTCAACGTAATTGCGTATTACGTGACGTCACGAACGCGCATCACAGAACAGAGCAAGGCGAACATTTGTGCTTATAAAACTTAAACTTTTTTATTTATTTTTGAAATGAGCGATCGTTTCGCTAGATAAGACCCTTATTCATCGTCTGGTATCGTTTAAAGCCCTTTGAAGCTGCACTGAAACTGTCATTTGGACCTTCTACCGTTTGGGTCCCAATGGACTCTATAATATGGGGGGAAATCCTGGAATGTTTTCATCAAAAACCTTAATTTCTTTTCGACTGAAGAAAGAAAGACATGGACATCTTGGATGACATGGGGGTGAGTAAATTATCAGCAAAAGTTTTTTTAAAAGTGAACTTCTCCTTTAAAGCAATAGTTCACTTCAAAATGAAAATTCTGTCATTATCTACTCACCTTCAAGTTGTTTCAAACATGTATGAATTTCTTTCTTCTGCTGAACACAAAGGAAGATATTCTGAAGAATTTCGGTAACCAGACAGTTGGACCCCATTGACTTACATAGTTGGAAAAAAAATACCATGGAAGTCAATGGAGTCCATCAACTGTTTGGTTACCAACATTCTTCAGAATATCTTCCTTTGTGTTCAGCAGAAGAAAGAAATTCATACAGTTTTGATGGTGACTTGATGGTTAGTAAATGATGGCAGAACTTTCATTTTTAAGTGGACTATTCCTTTAACAAGACTATTTGTTTTTGTATAACAGATCTTTCTACAGTAACAGACTGCAACAGGCCTTTGTCCCACCTGGGACAGACATTCCCAACACTCCACAGAATCTCTTCCCAAATACCAGAAAGCAGATTACATGGAAGAAGTGTTCAGACCAACAAAAGATTACAGACTGTAGACATCCTCAGCCCAATGCCCTTTAACCAGGCTGCCGAAGTACAATGCAGTCTTATTCCATCTCGTCCCCACAGCAAAGCTCTCTCCGCTACGCTGTCTGTTGGTCTGTTGTGGTGAAGGGATCGTTTCTGCTGGAAAAGGTATTCTCCTAATGACACTGTATCACACCAATGCCCTATCTGCTCAACCGGTATTAGTTAGGCTTTGGGGTTCAAGTGACTAAGGGGGTTTAGAGATGGATTTAAAAGGAGAAGAGGAGAGAGTGAAGAAAGAGAGAGAGACTCTCTGTTGTTCTTGAAAAGCTGTATTTATCCAGGATTAGAGACACCAACATGTTAATAATTGTTTCTCAGAGAACTGCGAAGAAGCACTTCCCCTGTAATCCCCTAATCAGACATTACACCTCTAAGCATGCCCGCGACACAGGCACACCAACTGCTCACGCTCACTCACTTTCCCAGCATCCCACCCGTCTGTGGTGTTAGCGACGCCCACCACACTGCGCAAACGCCAAGCAGTGATGCTGTCACAGGCCTCTCAGAATGAGCTCATGATGAAGGCGGCAACAGTCAACCCAGGCAACAATTGGATCTTTAGTGATTGGGACATGTCATCATATTTCCTGAAGCAAGCCATTGGGCTTCTGTGGAGTCCAGTGGGTTCGCTGCTGTAGTAGACTAACTTCAATAATACGGCAACAAGTTGTTCAACTAACGCTTCATATATTTTGCATATGTATTTAAGCCTAAAAGACTCCAATAGGCTTAACATTTTAAGAAACATACTAAAAGGGGTCAGTTCACCCAAAAGTAAACATTCGCTCATTTGCTTATATTGTTCTTTATGGAAGCTTGTTTCCACCACGGAATAAAACATTTAAAAGGTAATGCAACTTTTTATCTCACAATTCAGACTTTTTTTTCTCACAATTGTGAGATAAAAACAATTGTAAGTCTATAAAAAGTTGCAATTGCAAGTTATAAAGTCAGAATTCGATACAAATAGCGAGATATAAACTCGTAATTCTGACTATATCTCGCAATTCTTTCTTTATACAGTGACAACTTACAAAAACAACTATAAAGTCAGAATTGTGAGATCTCGCAATTGTATATAGTATATAGTATCTCACATTTATAACTCGCAATTCTTTCTTTATACAGTGACAACTTCCAAAAACAACTTTATTTATGAGTTATAAAGTCAGAATTGTGAGATATAAACTTGCAATAGCAAGTTATAAAGTTCAATTCGGAGGAAAAAATACTTTTTTTTTAAGCTGACAGAGTTTATATCTCACAATTCTGACTTAATAACTCATAAAGTTGTTATTGTAAGTTGTCATTGTATAAAGTCAGAATTGGGAGTTTATATCACGCAATTGCAAGTTTATATCTCGCAATTCTGAGAAAAAAAGTCAGTCGCAATTATCTTTTTTATTTTTTATTCTGTGGCAGACACAAGCTTCCATAGTTCTTAACCTGTCTGATTTTCTTTCTTTTGTGGAACACAAAAGATGATATTTTGAAGAACTGTTTTGCCCATATAATAAAAGTCAATGGGTTCCAAAACTAAACAATATTGGACACCACTGACTTTCACTGACATTTTTTAATGTCTTTTGTGTTCTGCAGAAGAAAGAAAATCATAGAGGTTTGGAACAACATGAGGGTGACTAATAGGGATGGGAATTGATAAGAATTTAACGATTCCGATTCCATTATCGATATTGCTTATCGATCCGATTCCTTATCGATTCTCTTATCGATTCTTATTGGGTGAGGGAATAAGTACAAATTTGTTTAATTTTCGCTTTAATATCTGATCAGAAGACACAGCAGAGTATACACAAATTATGTGTAGCAACCTCAGAACAAACCTAAAAGTAGGTGAGCTACTTCTCAAAGTAAAGTCCAGGGACCTATAGCCTAGGGCAGTGTTTCTCAACCAGTATGCCATGCCACGCTAGTGTGTGCCTTGAAAGATTATCAAGAAGAGTGCCTTAGGATTAGGAAATTGATCATTTTCACATTCATTGGTCCGGACAAAAAAAATTAATAAAACTGCCATTTATGTGCCATAAAAACTAAAAACACAGACTGAACAGTTTAGGAAGAGCTTGTGCCTTTTGGAATATTAACAGTGCTCATGTGGATTAGGCTATTGAGTTACTAAAACAATCTTTGTCAAATAATACACAGGTTTTCATCACATTCTGAACGTTTTAGTTTCCATTTGTTTAATTTCAAGATCTGATGTGATGTGACTAATCCATTGTTGTTTTTACAGCTACAAAGCTGGGAGCACTAAATGATATTCAGTCACATTATACACTATTAAATAGTACCTGATATTATCATTGTCACACTTTGAGATTGTTGTTCCAGCGCGACGTCGCTGTAAAATAGGATCCGTTTCAAATAGGATCGTCGCGTGTCGCGGCTGGTTAAACTTCATTAACATGGAAATTAACATGGAAAATGATACTTTTTATCGCGTGTCGCGCCATATGTAGTTAGGACGCGGTCAGAGCGCTTCTGCCTCGATGCCATGTTTGCTCATAGTGTTTGCTACGTTCTGAACCAAAACAACGCAGCACGTGTGTGACGTCGTGTCACATTTGAACGCGCGGAACCGATAAGCGGAATCGTTAAGCAGGCATGCTAACGGTTCCAAGGAATCGATTCACTGGGCACCGGTTCTGAAGAAGAACCGGTTCTCGGTTCCCATCCCTAGTGACTAAATGAAGACAAAATTTTCATTTGTTTCGGGTGAAATAACCCTTTAGGGGTTATTTAAAGGTTCTCTGTGAACAATATAACATCACTGTTGTTTGGGGTCTCAAGGACCCCACCAATGAGGGCTGTAATACCTGGAGAAATGTACATTATCATTCATCTCAATGGCAGTTGCTCTGCTGACACCTGAAGACCCAGAGGAGTGCAACCTGCATTCTGGCTTTGCTCTTGGGCAGTTCCAGGAACAGTTTTTAAAGCTAATCACCTGAGCCATAAGTGTCATGCAACTAATTACTCAAGAGCCATTGAAAAAGGAAGCCGTGAAATAGCAGGAAGCATGAGACAAAGTGATGATTATAACAAGTGAGCAGCGTTTGTTAATTTATCTTAGATACTTTCTTTGAACTTCATCTCTTCATAATAAAAAATAAAACACAAAGTAAATAAAGCACAACACAGATTTATGGTCGCTCTATTGAAGCAACACACTCAAAGGTTGCTACTGAGAATCCTTAGATCATTCGAAGCTATACGTTTTAACGTTCCACCAAACCCTGAAGTTTAGTGTTGCTAGCACCAGTTAAGCTACACAAACACTTCCATCATTTTACCCATTTTAGGCCCTGGTATTAAGATGTGGTATTCTACCTGGTGTTAAGATGTGTTTGGGTCAATCGGAGACACATTCCCGTTTACACCTGGTGTTTAAATCCGTCTCTTTTGTCCACTTTAACCACTTCTGTTCTGATTTCTTCTAGGGGAGAGTCAATGGGCGGTTAAATGTATGGTTTTTTTTGGATCTTTCGATCTAATGGACGAATCCGTTTTCAACTACCTCTGGAAGTGGTCAAATGTGGACAAGTTCAAATCGTTTTAGACCCGTTTACACCTGTATTTAGCGCCGTCCACTTGTGATCCGATCGACCAAAACGCATCTTAATACCAGGTGTAAACTGGGCTTTATGGCACTGTTAAAATATCCTACTCCAACGGGCTGATAAGTTTTGCTGTAGGCCATGTAATAAAGTGAGAGGGTCATGTAGATGTTGTGTAAAAGGTCAAAGAGGTCATCGAAACACCATTCCTCACTGTCTAGGGCGGTCTTGAGGGCACGGGGGGGCAATGAACCTCTGTGAGTTCATTATTTGTGCACGCTGGGAGAATGACAGACTGACAGGCTCGCTCGCTCTGGGCCGGCTGGAGGGTCTCGGACCACCGGCTGTGCTGGAGGTGAAATGTTTTTGATCTTTGTAGTCTCTTTCGTGGTGTGTCAAGACTGTGAGGTTCAACATTTTCAATTTAATTATCAGCATTAATGGCCAGTGAAATCAAACTTCATGCAAAGTGCTCATTAAAGACACAAACCTCAAAACTGAATTCAGGTTATTATATGAGGCCACTGATAGTGTGTCTCAACTGTTAATGCTTAAAACAATAGTACACTTGTTTAGAGCAGCAGGTGTGTGTGCTATTGTTGTGTTTTTTTATCATCTGCCTCGAGTTTGTTCCGTTTTCATAACAATGGCATCTCAATCCAATGGCCCATTGTTGACTTAATTTCACCCACTGTATTTCTCTTTGTTTTTCTCATGTTTTACTGTTTTTTTGGTTGCCATTGTTAATGATGAATGTTGATTGTTTGTCATCCGTCTCTCTCCCCCCCCACCCCGGTTTGGGATGGAGAGTGAGTAGCGGGGACACAGAGGGATTAACCTGGCAGAATTTAATTAGTGGGGCTGTTGTCTCTGCCTTTAACCATCCAATCTCCTCCAGCAACAGCTTGGCCTGTGACGGACAGGCCTCGTGTTTGGGGTGGGGAGGTGTGCGTGTGCGTATGCGTGCGTGTGTGTGTAAATGTCCCTGTTCTCCAACTAAAAAAGACAGCAGATGAGTTTATAATATGTATGTATTATTTATTTAGCTGTTGGATGGTTTAGCAACTAATTGAATGCAGCAAATGCCTGGGACATTTCGTGGTTGCTATTATTTGAAGAACAACATGTAGCCCTTAATATGATGCTTTTTGCTCTTGTCCTCCGACCCCTCCCTCACCCCCCCGGCGGGTCGTATTGAACGTGTGGTCCAGCGCGTGGGCTTGGGGGCAATCATTGGCAGATCTGAAGCTGACACTGTTGCATTGTAATCTTGATGCTAAGCTTCCCATTAACCCATCTGGGGTCCAACGCCCCGCATAACCTCTCCAAACACACATGCACACACACTTTTGATGCTGGTCATGTGCGGGAAGTGTGCCTGTACACGTAAACACCTGCTGAGCATTACAGAACAATTAATACCCACATATTCCATAAAACAAGAGCAAAAGCCCTAAAACATAGCCTATACCTGGAGACAGTGAGGAACCCAATGACATTTTCACAGGTGTACAAAAACAATATTGTTTTTTTTTCTTCTAGAAAGTCTGACATTTTCAAAGAAATTAATACATTTATTCAGCAAGGATGCATTATATTGTTCTAAAGTGACAGTAAAGAATACTGTTATCATATTATAAAATATTTCTATTTCAAATGCTGATCCTTTGAACTTTCTATTCATCAAAGAATGCTAAACAATTTTTTTATTACAGTTTCCACAATTTTATGTGACATTGAAGAGTAATGATTCGGAAAATTCTGCTTTGCCTCACAGGAATAAATTGCATTATAAAATATATTAATTTAGAAAACATCTAAAACAACTTTTAATTTTTAATAATTTTTTACACAATATATATTGAGCTATATATACAGAGTGACTTGAGAACGAAAATGTATGTTGTCAAGAATATAAAGTGGATTTGTAGAATTAGAATCATACTATTATATGTGATGTCATGTTGAATTAAAAGGCATGGTGGTTCGGATAAAACATCAAACCCTAAATGCATTATAAAATGGCTTTTAAAGATCTGTCACTATAGTGGACACCATGCATCAGAGGATTAATATAAAAGTTGTTTTATACTTTCAGTATTTATGTTAGAATTAAATGGACTAGGAACATGTAAAATGAAATTATTCTTTCACCATTTAAATATACGGATTCCGAATAAATTGCTTTTCTTTCCTTTTTCACTAAAGAGACATTCAGGAACTAAGCTTCTGTAAACCTCTAAAACAGTCTCACAAACACCCCCCTCTAAACTACTAATTAGAGGCTCATTAGGAAACTCCGGAGGTTTTATGTTTCACTGTCCTACCAGGAGCTCAACTGTTCACTCAAGCTGACAGCGAGTTGGCTGTGATACATTATGTCAAAAAACCGTTCAATGTTCAACAAACTTAATTTTATGGCTGTTTTAATCAATATATTGCTTATTTAAGCTTAATTTCTCTCTCCTTCAAGTGATTCAAGTGAAGTTTCTCTTATTACTATGCACTATTAAAACTTCTATCACATATTATTAGGTGAAACGTAACCTTTGTGACTTCGTAATCTAAAGCTGGGAATTAGTACTTATTTTGCAATGAAATTTAAAGCCCTTGTTATTGAAAAGTGTTGTTTGTCTGTTTTCCACCAAAAGCCAAACTACAGTCCCAACAAAGCAACCTTATTTCCACTGTTCCATATATCCTTCTTTATTAACATAAAAATGACAGCTAGTAAAGAGAGTAAATAGATGCGTTGTTTGTTAGAAACTAGGCCAAACGACTGCTGGCAAACAGAAGGGCCGCCGTGGGTCACAGTCTCGACGCGGAAGCGCCAAAGCCTCCACAAAGGAAACAATCAACAAAAACAACTCTCACTAACGCGGAAAGTCGTGACGTAGTACAGTCTAGACAATGTGTCATAATGCCATAATTTCTCGTCATTAAACTATACCATAGAATTTGGAGGAAATGCAGACTTTGTATGTACTGAAGTGCTGTATGTAAATGTATTTTCAAGCAAATTAAATTTAGACATTCATTTCATCCAGCAACCATCTGTATTTTTTAAATCATTTTTTTCTCAGGATGATGCACTATCTTAAACACAGGTACAGAATATGGTCCAGTTTGATATATAGTTTTCACTGTAACATAACTCTGGCCTACAACGTGAGGTGTCATGCGAGGTTAAAAGCACTGCCCTCCGTGGGGACTCCAGTGTGACCCCCGTGATCCACGTCTGCTCGTCCCCGGGGACTCAGAAGTCAATAAAAATGCTATTGTGAGCCCAAGAGTGTAGTCAAGTGGACAATCAACTCAATCCATGTGCATTTACGCTGGACCATTGTGTCAAAATATATTTTCTAGGCTTAAAAGAAAGAAATTCAAGCTTTTTTTTTTACAGATTCTTATGCAATAATATCTTAGAGGACATATGGGTTCAGATGATCTGACCTGGATTAATTCCCAAAAAGTATTCACTTAAACAACTAATTTCCTAATCTGAATATGTATATGGTCAATGGCCTCTTAAATAAAGGTTTAATTCCACCATTTGCACCATCGTCCCTTGTTTTGATGTTGTATGAATTTACAGAGAATCCTTCGCAAACACACAGACTTATAACCCACAAATAAATAAGTCCAAACAGCTGCCCCTGAAGCACACAGCTCACCAACTCACGCAGGGGCCCGGACAGGGAGTCTAAACCCCACCAGATTTGCTCCATAATGCCCTTACCCCCACCCCTCAAGTTCCACATTCTGCCCTTGGTTGTGTGACCCAGCCTAAATAGCCCTTTTGTCTGACTGGGACAAAAACCATTGGCTGAGTGTCTGGTGTAGCACGTGCTTTGCTTTGTGCCTCTCTGCGCACTGAACAGGTGGGCACAGACACTGCAAATTAGAGGAAAAATGGAAAACCGAACAAAAACAGGGAGAAGTTAAAGCTGTCAATCACCCTGGAAACTCTTAGATGTCATAATTCCAAAATCAGCCCAGGAGGGCAAATCTTGAGATCAGATGTACTGTATCTTTACTATGTTGTTTCCTTCAGATTAACCCAGAACCCATGGGTATCTTATTGCTATGGGAACTGCTGAGGTGACCAAGAGCAGGTTAACCATGATTGGCTCATTTGAACTTTCAAACAACACCTGGTGGTCTCAATGGGATTTGTACCTACATCCCAACAAGTGCATTAATACATAACAACTGTGAAATATATTAAGAAGAACTAAAGCCAGTTATTAGAAATGTTGATATTTGCATTCTTTTTTAAGTTTCAGCAATGTAATTATTACAAAAATGTTCATATTCAAAGTCAAAGTCGACTTTATTGTCATTTTTAGCACATTGTATGGCAATGGTAAAAAAAACAAAACAGTTTCTTCATGGAACTGTGAAGGAACAATGCATTTCTGATGAAAAATCCAGATGTTTTTGTTTCTCTGTTTATGTGCTCCATTTATTTTTGGCTACATATTTTACCAAAATAGATCATTTGTTTAAAGCAAGATCTTTAACAAATGTTTTTTTTTGTTTTTTTTTTTTAATACAGGCTTTTACAATCTCACTATTACTAATTAAATAGGGAAGACCCGTGTCACACTCCTCTATTTGGGTGATTATGTTATACACATGCAGGTAGCAAAATCATTTTTTGTTTCCCATTACATGAACTAATGAATCTGAATGACTGATTCATTAATGGAAACAATGGGCTGTAGTACCTGAAGCAAAGTTGAGTGGCACTGGGGTCAATGGTGCAGCCGCTCACAGAGCAGTTTCTGAGAGCTCACAAGCACTATCAAGTGCTCCGATTTCCCCAGCCTTTGATTAGGATGATGAAGTATTCCCAAGCCCAAATCACCTCTTTATCCTTAAACAATTATGAGCCCTTGGAGGACTAATTATCCTGCTTTGGAAAGGGACCTGAAAGATGATGGAAGAAAAAAAGGAACTATTGCAATAGTTTAGTTAAAGGTAGGGTAGGCAATTTCGGAGAGGCTAGCAATAGCAAGCTAGCTTTGAATGCATAAGATCCCTCCCTTCAGAGCATCTCCAAAACCACGCCTCCTTCAAAACACATGAATGCACACAGCGAAATCACGAAATGAGATATGGCGTTAAATAACCTCATCTCATGGTTTTCAATTGAAAAAACAGAGATTCTAATTATTGGACAAAAAACTTCCTCATGTAATAATCTAGAATACTGTCGAACACTTGATGGCTGCTCTGTCAAGTCTTCGTCGTCGGTTAGCAACCTGGTTGTGCTCTTTGATACCAATCTTTCATTTGAAAGTCACGTGTCTAGTTTCTGTAAAACCGCATTTTTCCATCTTAAAAATATATCTAAATTACGTCATATGCTCTCAGTGACAAATGCGGAACAATTAGTTCATGCGTTCATGACCTCAAGGCTAGATTATTGTAATGCTCTTATGGGTGGTTGCCCTGCACGCTTATTAAACAAACTACAGCTGGTCCAAAACGCAGCAGCTCAAGTTCTTACCAGAACCAGGAAGTATGACCATATTAGCCCGGTTCTGTTAATACTGCATTGGCTCCCTATTAAACATTGTATACATTTTAAAATATTGCTGATTACTTACAAAGCACTAAATGGTTTAGCTCCGCAGTACTTGAGCGAGCTCTTAACGCATTATAGTACTTCACGTCTATCGCGATCTCTAAATTCCGGCCAGTTGATAATCAAAATCGACTGCTGGCGGTAGATCCTTCTCCTATTTAGCACCAAAACTTTGGAACAGTCTTCCTAACATTGTCCAGGAATCAGACACACTCTGTCAGTTCAAATCTAGACTGAAAACACATCTCTTTGACCTAGCATACACATAACACATTATAGACTTCTATAATTCAATGTTAGGTTGCATAGATTAGGTCAGCCGGAACCGGGAACACTTCCCATAAATCATGATGTACTTGTTATCATAAGAAGTATGGCGTCTACTCTAATATTAGTCTCTCTTTTAACCCCGAGTCCGCCGGATCCAGGCCGTATCCAGATCTGATGAAGGACCTGCGCCTGGACACAACAACGCAGTGCTGAAGTGTCAACTAGTCTCTCCCCTGTGTAGGCCTCCTTCCCTTCCCTTTACCTCTGTACAGATAAAACGCTGTTAGGATAATTCCGGTTCACGTGGCTACGCTGAAGCGATTAATAATTCTTTATTATACATTTTTAAGGCCAGACAAGTAGTTTGTTGAGGGTTGGTTTGTAAAGAAGGACTACACGCCTGCACACATATACATTCAAATGCGCATACCTACAGTATAGACCAAACACATGATGCCATGGGCGCGACGTCAACGTTTTCACGGGTTTGCGTTTTTGAGGTTTGCGCAGAGATAACCTTTTTTTTTTTTTTCAAAGCTTGTGCCTTGGAATCTATTTCAGGGTTTGCGTTCTCGAGCCACAAGGCACTGTTTTGTGCGGAAGAGCAGGCTGGAGTGCGATGAGTGTTTTCGGTTAGAACGGTGTCGTGTTAGCGGCCCGTAAGTTAATAACTAATGATCTTTAGAATGGAAGTTAATCAATTAATCAAAACTAACTTTAGCTGGACAATAACTTTATTCTAGAGCTGCTGTGAAGCCATAACAAAATCTGTTACTGTAATTTCCTATTATCACTGTAAAGCTGCTTTGAAACAATCTATATTGTTAAAAGCGCTATATAAATGAAGGTGACTTGACTCGTGTCTCAAAGCACATATTGCAATAATAATGAACGTTAAACAGTGTACAGAGCTCTTAAAGGGTTAGTTCACCCCAAAATGAAATTTCTGACAGTAACTACTCACCTTCATGTTGTTCCAACCCCGTAAGACTTTCCTTCATCTTCGGAACTCAAATTGCGATATTTTTGATTAAATCTGAGAGCTGGATCACCTCTTCATAGGCTGCTTGGTAATTGCGTCTGCCGGTCCAGAAAGTTAGTAAAGACATTGTTAAAATAGTCCGAGTGACTACAGTGGCTCAACCTTAAGTTTGTCAAGCGACGAGAATACCTTTTTTTAGATTTCCCCGAGCAATGGTAAATGTGACTGAGTCTTAAGTACTGAAAAATTACAAACTGAGATTAGTTCATTCACGTAAATAACCGAACTATAAGCGAACGTAACTGTATTCTGCTGCTGTGTGAACGTGGCGCATTATTACCTAAGCACTGTTCAGTTACCAGTCATTATTAATAATAATAAGTATGCTTTGCTGAAATATAGTTAATTAGATAATTATTGCTAAAAAGCTATTTATGTCCTCTGAACTGACCTGCAGGGACTGACAGAATAACAAATCCTGACTCCTGTCTTTTTCCACTAATACACAGGCTCAGCATCAAGCGCAGTCCATTCAGGAGAGTCTCAGAGCAATAATCTGGTTTTCGTCTAATTAATTAGTGGTCTCCGTTACTCTTTCTAACAAGTGCACCTTATTTGTGAGAGATTAAGAGCAAGTGAGAGCTCATTGGAAAGGTGTAAATGATTGGAAAGGCCTCCTTTGTGCACCTGCTTAATTGGGCTAATGATGGACCCCAGAGGGTTTGCAGTGGAGGAGCTACACGTGTCTCACCAGGATGAGTTCTGGCCAAGGTACAGCACAAAGACTAAAAATGAAGAAGAACAAATGCTCAACAGGCTAGCAGTGGTGGAAAACCACATGCACTAGATAAAATACACTAAATGGACATTTATTAACGTGTTACATGGGGCAGTTGTAGATTCCTGTTGACCGAGTTCTGGGAATGGCTGTTCGTGTTTGGGATTATCAGTTTGCTCTTACCCTGTCTGTTCATGTAGGACATTTAAAAACATTGCCATTAGAGTCTGAATAATCCGCTGTGAAAGTATTTCCATTTGTCCCTTTAAGGAGATTTTTCATTAATGGGCTACAGGCCTAACAGTGGAAATAGGCTAGATGTTGGGTAGCTGTGCCATCCAACATAATCCACAACTTTAGTCTCATGGGGGCCTAAATGGACTCTGAATGCAGACCTTGGGTGTGCATTAGCTAAATAGGTATTAACTTGACCAGTAGACGCTGCTATGACACACAGTTTCACCACAGCATATGTTCATAATCAGCTTATACATTTTAGTTTTAGTTCTTTTCCTCCGCCATTCCAAATGACCAAATATTGCTCGGTTTAATCGTGCTTGTTCACGTGGACTTTGGCGGTAGTTAATACCAGGATCAAAGACCAAACAGGAGACCAAGGCTTGGAATGACAATGGCTGAGGTTCAGAGCATAGTTTTAAACACTTTCTTGTATGCTGTTTCCACCTTCTACGATTTCCTCCAAGATGCAAAATTGTTATTTTGAATGACGATTTAATGATTAGGAATTTAAAGGCAAGAGGAAGGAATCCAGCGGAATGGTCTGTTCTGTGTGTGTGTGTGTGTGTGTGTGTGTGCGACCTGTACATTACCAGACATCAAGAGTTGTCAGGGTGTTAGTACTATTATCAGTTTCACATATCCACAAATCCACAGATTTATGTGAGCTGTCGGAGAAATTAAAATCACATGCTTTTTGGTGCTCTTAACCCAATCCCTTTAGACTTCATTTTTAAAACATCTAAATCTGTTATTACTGGCACAAAACCCTTTTAATTTAATCTTTGACAAGATTATCAGATTCATTGATGATGTCACAAACTTAAATAAATAGTGCAAAAAGTGAGCTTAGACTGGATGAGCGGGACAAAATAGATACCCCGCTGCTCAATTGATTAGCTTTGATGGCCTGATTATATAATCATAATTTATCAAAGTAGATGCAGATCTAAAATAGCCTCTAACTGAATGGTAAATCAGGGAAAAGCTTTATTATATGCTTGTTAATACAGTAAATCAAACACTTTATTGGCCAATTAACAAGCATGCAATACATCATGTGTCTACAGTTATTTTTGTTCTGTTTGGTGTGGTCAAATTAAGCAATGAGATGGTAGGGGCAGTGCTATATAATAAATATATAGCCTATATTCAAGCTGTTGAGCGCAGTCAGTTCCCTTCCAATCACGCACAGGTTGTCTGATAGACACGGAAGAAGGGTCGAGTCGAGGGACCAGTAAACTTCCGTGACTACCGCTTGCTATCCCAAGCGCCAAGGCAACCTGTGCGCATAAGAAGCCTCTGGCTCGTGAATGGTTAAAGAGAGCCCATTGTTTAGCCTAACATCGACCAACGCGGGGTGCGGATTAGAACGGCGTCTGCCCGTCCCATATGTTACTTCAGGACTGCGTTGCCCGTAATTAAAAAAGAAAGATGCGCTCTGCAGGAATGGAGGCCCTTGGTTTTGCTCATGAACGTCAAGGCGTCTGATCTTCCAGTGACTTGTGCACTATTAAAACAACACCCTATTCGAAGTTACAACCCCGGAGTGCATCCTACTGTGTGGCCGAGCATGCCTGTACACATATGAAACAGACTGTAACAGCATTGTTAAAAGTCAGTACCATGTACGCACGTGTTGTGGGCTTCCTTCACGCCCTGTTTATCGGTAAATAAACAGTGAGTCGTTCCAAACATCACGGACGAAACTGGTTTATAACCACACTATGGCCAGGATGTAAACAACTTTGCCTCCTAATATTATTTTCTACTTCTTCAAGAGACGGAACAGGCTAAATATTTCAGCACAGAACTTTAAAGTATAGGTAGAGTATTTATAGTGCATGTATTGTGTTTGTAATGTCTGAGAGTTTCTCAAAGATTGTCGCGCCTTACAGCACGTTTCCCAAAGACTAGAACATTGTTTATAAATGAAAGAGAGCACAGACTACATTAGCTACGTGTAAATTGACAATTTTTTCTCCTTGTTTTCAGTTTACAGACACATGACATTTAATAAATAATAGGCTATAGTTTTGATAGTTGCGAAGAATAAAAAGATATTGGTTAAAATCGCACTCTGCGCGTCACGTGACTTTACATAAGAGGCGACAATGATAACTTTATGTAGGCCTATACTTTTATGTTACAGTGGATATAGATAAAGGCTATTCTCAAAAACGATTTCACAAGAAAATTTTTGATGTATTGACGTAACCGTCATTGTTCTGTGTGCATCTGTTAAGTTTGAAAGGAGCAAAAATGTGCCAAATAATTGCCACAAAGCCCCTTAAATTGATCAGCATCAAGGGAAATCCCATTAGCCTAAATGTATTTATCTTTCATCACTTTCATTAATCTCTATGAAGTTGAGCATCAATATTTCTGAAACCCATGGCTTACCAAAAGCCATAATAATGTCTTTAATTAAATTCAGAAATGTTCAATAACTTCTAGCGCCCCGCTATATGACGTGCATTTCCGTGTTTCTTGGCATTTTCACGCTATTTTTATGTTGGGAGACAAACTCTTGAACATATTAGAAAGAATGTCTGCCTTAGTTCCTCACCTGAAGATGTGCAAAGCTATGAAAACCCAGAAACACAAAATGCCGAATTATAATGTTAATAATGAAAACTGTATTTTATGCACATAGGCCTATTAATTATTTTACACTATTAATAGGCTATTAAAATATGTATATTAATATCGATAATATCCAGTCCAAATAATATTGTCCATGTTTTTCCCTCATGCATGCAATTTATGTGCATCTCTATATGGGCTGAAATAATACATTTTATTAAAGGTTTTATATTGTGCAATTGGAAGCCGTGTGCTGCAATGAAATATGACAGCATGAAGTATTTATGCGCATTACTAAGATGGTGGGTTATTTACAGTGTTAGGCCTATATCAGAAATCAAGAAAGAGCAATGCATTATTATTATTATTATTATTATTATTATTATTATCATTTTAACCTGTTATAAGATATTTCTGTAGTGCCCCTGAGTGTTGGGGGTGGGTGGCAATGGATGGCATAAAGTTTCGCGTAACTGTAGCTAAAAATTCAATTAACTGTCGTTGCAACTGACACGTCTGTCCGCCACAATGGCAGTAACTGTCGTAATTGACCTACTTAGCCCAAGTATTTTCTCAAAGACACACAGTATGACGGTTGGATGAAATGGCAATGAGAATTATAATGTGGGTTATTAAAACCAAGCCCATATTGTTGTATGAGAAAGTGTGCGGTTAAATTAGTGTGTGATGTGATATTTCTCTTTCACCTGAAATGGTGAGATCATGATGGAAATACACAAACAATGGTATGATTTATGTAAGTGTAAATAATTTAGGACAATTATGTATCATTGTGTAGCGATGTGGTTGTAGCCTAATGGATTTTTTTTTTTCATATAAAAAAATCAGCTAAAAACTACGCCCATTTTTCTGTTAGCTGTTTTTTTTATATAGCCTACAATTAATAAATGTATTCAAACAGTATTAGGAACTTGTATAACTGGGCTCCTTAAATAAAGTGATTACTTTATCAGTAGGCCTAAAGCTGCAGCAACTCATTAAACATTTTGTGGTGTAAAAGTACTGTTGATTTTTTTTCATTGCACTCTATTTCCCCAGTTGTTTGTGCATTTACATTTCGCATTTTATGTGATGGAAATTTTACTTTATTTTGTTGAGATATTATTTCGTATATTATTAAATGTTCGCATACATTTTTATCTGTACCGTGTGTGTCAGATTACTTGACCAATAACCTCCTTAATCTTCTAACTTCATGAAGGTTTCATTTTATAGGCAATAGCTAGAGATAGACGATGCAGATATAGGCTATTGTAAGTTGTTAGTCACGAGAAAACCCTGTGTTCTTCGGCCGTCTTGGACTTACACGTGTTAGAAACATTGTGGACTCGATGCAGTATTATATTGTGGACTTTCGGTAAAGGTTAGTTTAGAACTCACAAATAATTAATTATTTATTATTTTATTTTGGAAAAAACACATGGACAACCTGGATAACACCAGTGATTGTATTCCTTCGTGTTCCTGAAATAGGGGAAAAAAATAGAAAAGACCCCGCAATGGCCTCATTATGGGTTAAAACGAATGTGATCAGTTGTTCTAAAGTTTGTATGAAAATGAAGCTGCTTCAAATAATTTTTAAACAAAAATAGTTCAATATAATATGATATAGTATATTAAAAGATAATACAAATATATGTATTTAAAATAAATAATGAGTCTGTATAAATGAATAATGTTTTATTAAAATTCTTTCAAAATGTGTTTGTAAAAAAATACTTTTTCCCTAAGCGTTTACAAGATCAGTCAGATAGTCAGCCATTCAGACTAATGTCAGGCGATGTTATTTGTTACACCGTGATATTGAATTTGAGGTTAAACTTGTTTTCTTCGTTTTGTCGCTGTTTAGTTCTTATTTTATTGTCACATAGATACAATATTGAATGTAACGCCTCTAGTGCATAGGCTATACATTTGGTTCTGTTAGTTATTCGCGCTGTTTGAGACACGGTGCAATTATTATTATATATATATTTTTTTTTAAGAAATAAAGAAAATATATTTAAGAAAATATCACAGACTGTATCTTTAAGAAAACTTCAAACATACAGCAATTATTTAGTAAGTTTCACTTCGTGCCAATTTCATTTGGAAACGGTCTAAGATTCCTAAAAATGTTTTGACCATTTCGCACCATTCATTAGATTGTCTATAGAGAGTGAATGAAAAAGGAGATTATTTGCCAATGTCAAGGACGATAATTGAATGTTCCACTGCTCGCAATTATGATGGAAGAATTCAAAGATTCGATTCTGACTCCCCGGCTCCAAGTGAACTGGTGTAATTATGTGATGTCGCTCAAATCAGACCCTTACAATAGAATTATTCCAGGACCCGTCGGCAACCGTAAAGTCGGCAGTTTGCTCTCTACCCCTCCTTTCCTTTACCGAGGGCACTCTTTGTGAAAGTTTTCCATTCAGTCACAGAGAACTCCGGGGTGTTAGCTCTGTCCTCACAGCTGTTTAAATCAAAATTGGAATTAAAGTAGCCTATTGGATTTGTAGTTTATTTAACTTTTTTTAATAAATAGGTTTTCGTTTGAATTATTGTAGTAGCCTACCATTGTTGATTTTTTAAATTGGGTATTTCTGAATTCGAGTCATGAGAATCCCGACACAACAGTGTTATTCAAAAGTTTGCAGAATTGTCACGTCATACATTCTATTGTGAAATAGGCTACCATCCGTCGCTGCAATGCAGACCAACATGTTGCGGTGCTGCATTCAGAAAAGGCGGTCTTTAAAGTAGGCTTTGAGTTACGTTTGAATTGCCCTCTGCCCTAAAGAACCCCCGCCAGTGAAATATTGGGATTAACTGGTCTTTGAGGCGCGGATTAGCGCGACTTTCCCAAGCCGCGCATTCCTGGTGCCGTGTCCCTTAAAACGAAAGGGCCGGAAACCCGGCGGGGAAAATGAGAAATAATTAAAATTTGCCCATGCAGGCCACAGATACGTTTTCTTTATGTGTCCTGATCCTTAATAGCCAAATTACAAGACACGTACAAGCCAGTGCTTTTCAAGTTTTACCTTTAATTTAAGTTTCAGAGGCCTAAACCTTATCAAAGCCAAATGAACCACTTGTTGATGCATTATTAAAATGGATTGGAATAGCCTACAGCGTGGAGTTGAGATGGACAACTTCTTGTAACTGAATCAACCAGGAGATTGCCATTAATAGCTATTTAATGTGGATATGCACGGGATTTGCTGTTTTCAATCCTCCAAAGGAAATGGACATAATTTCAGTTTGAAAGTTCGTTGTGAAATAATTAACACGTTAGAGCGCTTTTAAATGATTCTTTTAAATAAATTGGTAGGCTATTATTGTTTAATGCACACGCCATAGTTTGGCAGTTTCCTTTTAAAGCATCGCTCAAGAAAATTTGTCAGTTCAGTTAATTTGACTTTTAGTCATAAATCGGGCCTCTCCTCCTAATCACCTTTAAAGCCAGTAATTTCAAACTACTGTAGCTAACCTACAAAACACAAACACACACATAAAATTCAGAATACATTTTAATAACTCGTCCAGACTTAATAACTTTAAATATTGTGTCAGATTTTAAATTGTTTATTCATATTTCTGTGGCGGGACCACATTACCACTCCAGACAGGTTTAAGATCCACGTGTGTGCATCAGTTATGACCAATGGAGATCAATGAACGGGGACAGACAGTTCCTTTCTTACACATTCTCTTGAGTCCCTGTATTTTCGAGATTGTTTGTCTTAATCCAATAGTAATCATGTGACTAATCTTATTTACCGTCGTGTTTTCTTAAAGAAAAAAAAAGTTTAAAATCTATTAAAATCACAGCCGAGTCTTCGCAGATGCGACGGAGCTCACAAATTGCATACAGTTACAACAGATCACAGTTTCGAAGGCTAGCACAGATAAAAAAAAACACAAATGTACCATTTATATAAGACACACATTGATTGTCTTTTAAAAACTACATATTGATTCCTTATAAACACATTTTCTTAAATAAAGTAGTGCATCCAGGTCGCCACGGGGGCGTTCAGCACACACACACACACACGCACACACACTCGCACACATCCTCTCTATCATCCTCCTGATGGAAGTGTCTCTCGTCTTGCCAACATTGAAATAGGTCGGCGTGCTGTAAGAGGCTTAGAGAAAGCCTGCCCATTCCAAGCACTTAAGCAAAAGATTGGCTCCTTTTGCCATGTAGTTTTTTTTCTCCTCTTTTCTTGTGTAAGGATTTGTTCCGTGGCTTTGACCTAACTTATTACAAATTCACTTTGATTCCCTGTATACCTTAAACAACAGGTTGTGGTCAGATGGCCTATGTTTATACGCACACCACCCTTCAAATACTCTGCACGCCACAAGGGGTGCATGTAGCTCAAATAGATATTTCATGTCAAAGACAAACTTCAAAAGCGCTGTCGGGCTCAATGCAACCCATCCATCTCGGAGAGATCGCGCGCCACGGAACACTTCTGTTTTTGGAAAGATGGCAGGTCTACAACGTTTATTTTATGGTCTTTTAGTGTGTTGATTGGACAGAATGGCAGACGTTTTGTTAGTTTCACAACACCTGGAATTTCCAGGAGGAAGTCTGGTCTTTGTAATCCAAGCAATCAGCATTAAAGTTCAGTTTCCACGAGGACGCTTGGTCCTTATAATCCAAGCAATCCGCGGTGGAGTTGAAGCCGAGCCCCGAGGCACCGTAACCTTGTGTGGGGAGGGACGCGGGAGACTGGTTCAGGTGGCTGGTGACAGCGTTGCTGCTCATGGGGCTCAAAGTGGATCCTGGTCCGGTCAGCTGATGGTGCATGGGCGCCAAGTAAGAGCCGCAGTCCATGCCCCCAAAGTAGGACGTGGAACCAGCGTAGCCCTGGCTGTATCCAGACGCTTGAGTATAGGTCATGGGGTATGATCGCTGCATGCAGGAGGAGGAGGTAGAGAGAGGGTCTGACAGCGGCGAGATGGAGGCCGGGCTCCAAATGGACACCGGCGCGGTTGTGGTGGAGATGGCCGGTACTGAAGTGCTGGAGGGCGGGGTGAACTGGCCACTCGCCCCGCTCTCAGAACTGGCCTCCCGCGCTGGAGAGCTCTTCTTTTTGGCAGGTCGCACCTTGTTCTGGCCTCCGTTTTGTTGTTGTTGCTGCTGCTGGCGACACTTTGCCCTTCGGTTTTTAAACCAAACCTGACGTGGTAAAAACAGGATTTATTAACATTTACAATGTCACCTAACTTCCTTATTATGGGGAAAGCACAAGCTCTATTCTTAATTATATATGGTCTGTAGTGTCTTAGCACAAAATAAGAAAGCATAATTATGATATTTACTTTTATTATTTTAGAGCGTCCCTCAGTTCATAAAGAAGTCCATATATTTCACATGTTTGGATTTTTAAAATAAGACACTCTTGCATCTTTTTTAATGATGCGTACCTGTACACGGGACTCCGGTAAGTTGATTTTCAAGGCCACCTCCTCGCGCATGAAAATATCCGGGTAGCGCGTTTTCGCGAATAACGCCTCCAGCACATCTAGTTGCGCTCTAGTAAATGTTGTCCTTTCCCGCCTCTGCTTTCGAGGAGTCGCTGTTTAAAATAAAAAAAATGCATCACACGGTTGTCCATCCGAAAATTTTACTTTAAAAGCAGGTTATGCATATAAATACATGACACCAAAATATTACTATCTGAAACGGCATCATAAATTGATTGATACAAATGTGTGACGTAAGTTATAATTAAAAATGTAAAAATATAGGCTATGCTTCAAACTTTTTTCCCCCATCTGATATAGGCTATGTTATTGTCAGTACAGTTTTAACAAAATCACAATAGGCTACTTTTGAGAATAAATATACACTGTAAAAAATTATTGTTGGTTTAACCTTAAACTTTAAAAAGTAAGTTACCTGGTTACCTTAATTTTGAGGTAATACAATGATGGAGATTAGTTTAATAAACAGAAATTCAAAGTATTATGTTGTCTGAACCACATTAATTATCTAAGTTGATTTAAAAAAAGAAAAAAAGTGATGACAAATCATGATTTTTTTTTTTTTTTACATATATGCCGTTTTATTTTAATTCACCAATTATTCAAGTTTTTAAAATGTTATAATTTCGCAAGTAAATTGTATGATCTGAAATTGGATTTCAAAAGGCTGTGAATTTCAAAATTGTAATCTCATAACTGTACAATAAAACAAACCCGTTTATGAGACTATAGCAACCAGCCCAGCAAATCAAATAGCCAGGCCTACAATTTACATTTATGCACATACGGGCAAAACTGCTATAATCCTGAATCAACAAAGAGCAACTCTACATCGTAGTGTGCTTAATCGTCTTTTACATCAAATGGTTTATTCGGAAGCTGGTCTCACCTGGGTAACCAACGGAGGGGTGCAGAAGGTCCATACCGGAGGCAGTTAAACTTAGCCCGTTGACCGTGTAAGGTGGTTGCTTGAGATACGACATCATGCTAAAGATGGTTGTGGGGGGTAAAGTTGGAGAAAACGTGGAAAGCTGGACACCGGCTCCTTCAGTCTTTCTTCCTTAGCTTACTTCTGCTTCTAGCTTGTTTACGTCTTCAGCAGTGGATGTGAAACCAAAAACCCTGTGTTCAAAAAAATCACAAAGATAAAAAGAGATGTTCACGTAATTGCGACGACGCAGGTTGTCATATAGAAACGCGTGTTCCTGTAGCTGCGATGACTTCTGGGCGAATAAAGCACATCCACACCGCTACGTGCTCTTAAAGCCGCTCCAGACCTCCAGCTGTCCTCATGAAATGAACGAAGCTCATCTTGACAAACGCCCCCCGTCCCTCCCCTTCCTCCCCTCTCCCCACCAACCCCAAAAAGTAACATCTATTAATTGCAACAAGTCTTCACAAAGACAAAACTCAGTCGTTCAAATGTGCACACAAGCCAGAAACGCAATTTGCATAGGAACCCGGCTAATTGTCTCAGGCATAAGAGCACTGATTGGGAGCTATTGGTGGAAACAAAGGCCACTGTTAGCCTGATAACTAATGCTGATAACAAAAGCTCCACTGGCAAGGGACAAAAGTAACAATGACAAAAGTAACCTCCTCCTTTCCTTAGTCATATCAGTCAGAACAGTGTTATAAAAGTATAATTATAATTATGTGTTTTAGTATTTTACAGAAATGACCTGACTATGTTGTAAGGAGTCTAACAAATAAGCTCAACTTTAATCTGTTTGATGTTCTTGTCCCTCGATGGATTGTGTTTGTTTAGCTGATGTAGTTTTATTAGTTTAGATAATAGTTTATTAGGATAATAATTTTTAAAAAATCTGTCTGAAAAGAAAATATTATTAGTCAATTTAAGTTTTCAGGCCCAAATAAAAACGTAAAACATATGTTTCTTATAATAGTCTATTGGGTCAAGCAAACCTTCAAATTGTCTGAAGTTCAGCATCATCCGAATCACAATCCTGTCTGAATAAATTATGATATTATTAAACAAAAACTTATTATACAAAAAAGTTTTTTTTTTGTTTTTTTTTATCCAACGGTTTCGCCCCTCAATCTGTCACTTAAAACTGTCCTCGTCTACCAGTTGCACAGCCGCTCAATTGTAATTACCTCATCCAAGAATTAATTATGATAAATGTTGTTGTTGATAAATTAACGAGATAATCCGTGTGGCACGCGCTCCCCTAATTACTGGACGCTACCTTTTCAGATGAACGTTTGGCCTCATTGATTCTGTGCATGACTACAATAAAAATCACACGCATGCGCGCGCTCGCACACACACATACACTCAGACACTTCAATGAATCGTTGTTTCTGACACGATACTGAACTACTGAAATAATAATGCAAAAGTATTGAGACTATAAACATCAGATTTCCACTTTTGCAATAAAGATGAAAATAAATCACAAGCGAATCGACACAAAATTCCAGTGTTTGGATATCTGTATTCATCAGAAGTAAGAGAATTATTTCTGTCTTTGTTCGCTCATTATTTAGCAATTTGCACTCACACTGTTGAAATGGGCAGACAACAGTTAGCTTACCTACAGTAGATTTAAATTCACTTTTGAAAATGAAATTGGTGAAACAGCGCACTACCACAAGTCAAAATGTGCATCAGCTAATATCGATTTTCTTTTTTCTTTTTTAAATTAAGGATCACGTTAAACAGCCTATAGACTATTTATTTGGCGATCGTAAAATACAAGCCTCAAAAGAAACGAACGTTTGAGCCATAAAAAGATGAATAAACTGCACAGAAAGATTCATTTGCGTAGCACAACAACGACGACAATAATAATAATAATAGGGCCTATCATAAATGATGCATAAATGCATAAATAATATTGCACATAAACGACTACATAAAGCGGGCTACTTACTGAATAACTGGATTCAATTCGAAGTCCGTTAAAGTTTTATGTCCGATAGCAAATATAGCCTACGTCTAAATCGTTACAAAAAAATATATTCAAGGCATCAAGATAAAATCCTTTTCATCAAACCGTGAAGCAAATGAGTTATGATGAAGCCTCAGCTAAACACGAAGAATGGATAAAATGGTTTAGAGAGATTAAGCACATACGGTTATGATTCGCTGCTCTTCTGGGTTGAAGTTGCTGGAGTCTGATTTGTACAGCACGCTGGCCAATGAAGAGCTCAGGACTGGAGTCTGTTTCTCTCGCAGGGCCCTTTGCAGGGAAACAAATGTCGACAGCTACTTTTTGATGCAAACTCTCCAGCCAATGAGAGCGAGGCCCTAGCGGAGCACATTCACATCTCTGAGAGTCATCGGAATGTCATTTTATGTTGTAACATTAACTCATAGTGTTATGACTAAAGTGGAAAGAGAATTAATTTCTTAGTTGTTACTCAAATCTTAAAAACACTGATCTTTGTTTGAAATCACCATTTTATTTTGGCTCCGGTGGCCCCTAGTGAATATGCGCTATAGTTTGTATCCGTATCGTATGCACTCCAAAAAGTTGCAAAGGTAACAATAGTAGGCTATATCATTTCAGACATGATTATAAATCATGAGAGAAAACAGCAGACTCAGTCTTGTATTATTCTTAACACCGAGGAGAAAACAAATGTTGAATACGGACGCTTCAGACCTCTCGCATTTGTGTTGCGTAGCTGGAGGGATTTACGGCGACTTAATTCCTTAAAACTGTCCTCTCGTCCACATGACGCTCAAACTGCAAGTGCTCAAGCTGATATACCCAAAAGCATCAAGAGATGAGTGCATCGCATGGCCATGGGGCTAGATTAAGGCCTTTATAAGACATGTAGGATACACGTGAACCCAGTGGAGTGGCACAACGAGGAGGTGAATTAGGTAGGCTACCTTTAAAAATGTTTAAAACAACACGTTGCCAATATCCACTTGGAGAAATGTCTATCGGGATTCTTCCGTGTGGGAGGACAGTATCACAACAGCTTTAGGTCTGTAGCCTACATTTGAAGACATCCTGAGAAGTAGAGAACCTGACAAGCACCCGATGACTCGAGACGCGCGGACAAATGAACAACGGTGAGAAACATATTAACAGATCATTGTTATGACGCATGCTATTTTTTTATTTAATTAAATCCAGGACACTTATGTTTAAATGAAATTCGACTTTTTCTAAATGAAATAATTTATTGATATAAATACACCAACATATTTATGATTATTATGGTGATTTTATTATTGTTGTTGTTGTTGAATTTCCAATCTAATCTTTTTTCAGTAAAGATAACATTGTGACATTTTGTTTGATATTACTGGAGAAAATACTACAGAAAATGTTGGTATATATATATATATATATATATATATATATATATATATATATATATATATATATATATATATATATAATAAAAGTTAACATTAGCATTTTCCTGTTTAGTACCCAACTAATAAATTATATTAACAACACTATCTAGAGAGTAATACTACTAATACTAATTATTATTATGAGATGTCCCTTCTTTTTTATTTGACTTAGCCTGCATTAAATGATGCCGTAATTGAGAACGTAAACGCAAAGAGAATAAAAAAATAAAAAATAAAGCTAGAATCTATCATAATGTGTTTATTAAAAAACACTTTATTTTATATGTAGATCTAGGAATGTCATTCCATTAATCCAGTGTGATCTTTCATTGGGTTACAGATGCAGAAATCAAAACTTTTACACTTCAAGACTTGAGATGGAAAGCTTCGGTTGTGCACCTGCTATTGTGGACTGAGATGATGACAGCCACCATTCTCCTGGTGATTTACCTGTTCATATTTCCCCACATCCACCTGCCACGCGCTGTTCTCAAAATCTACAAACAAAGGCTTTCACTGCAAGCGCTTTTGGAGTTCTTTGTGTTCGAAAGTTCGATAGTGAAAAATGAAGCCGTTTCTCCTCTAAACTCATTCGCTTGAGCTCAAGTATCAAAAACTGCAGGTCGCTACATGTCGAGGATGAGCCAGAATGATAATTGTTCTGGTAGGACCGTGAGAACATCTAACATACAAAAAACATGGACAAATTATTATTATTTTTTTGTTTCGGTTTTTCCTTTTAAGATATAAAAATGATCGGGCACTTGAAAAGTTCACATCAGCTGTTTTTTTAAAATACGCTATAGCCTTTCACGTTATATTAATGTGCACTGTGTAATTTATTTAGTAACACGCAATGATAAATAAACGATGTTTCATGATCCACCAGCATCCCGTGTGCCTTTATCGCTGGATCTCGCCCAGCGTTGCCTCTCGCTGTTTAAACTGCTAAATTATTTATCAAATTCTAAACGCCCCGCGTCCGGAGGGAACTCTCATCTTTAAAGGAATTGTGGTTCGTCAAAGTGAAAAAGAGCAATGCGTGTTCGCGCCTGTGGCCACAACAGCGCAATCCCAGTAAATGACACCCTTTCCCTTTAATCTCCACTTTGCTTGAGTGGCGAGCCTCAATCTTAAACGTTTATTTCAGTTCTAATATTGAGGATGCATCAATATCTAGTAATTTGCTACGACGATACCTTTTTTTAGAAGAAGAAGAAAAAAAGACGACAAATAAGTAAATTTACAATTACCCTACTAAAACAGATATGAAAAATACAATGTCTACAATAATATTAATAATGGTAGCACTTTATTTTACAGTCCTGTTACAGTACATGCTATGCACTTAGTAATTGCAATAACTATGAACCTCCCCTAACCCATGTAGTTACCTTATATTACACTTTCTTAAGTATGTACATGTAAGTGTACATTCTGTAAAATAAAGTGCAACCATAATAAATAATAATAATGTTATTATTTTATTATTAACAAACAAACAAACAAAATGTTAAAAGTATTGTGTAGCCAGAAGTAAATCAAATCCTAGCACCTCCACCCTAATCTCTCTTTTTGTCTCCCCTGCAGGTCCGAATGTTTTGCAAGCTCTGGTGGGCAAAAGCAAAGTGGACATTATCTGATGTTATCTTGTGTGAATGTTTGGAGGAGCACAGTAGGAGTGGATCGGTTTCCTCACAGTTCTATTAAACAACTGAAGATTAGGACATCTTTAGTCGCTTTTCAATTATGACACCATGTGTTGCACTTACTCTGAAATGGCTTGATTCATTTCAATTAATGTTTGACTTGTCTGTGTCTTCCGGTGTTGTGTTTTTCTCCTCATAAGGTTGAGTTTAGAGATTAGATTAAATCATATATATGGTTGAATGGACATAATTTAGCATGATTGACCTGCTATAATATTCCCCCAAATGTGTCTCTGATTTGACATAATTGTGACAGTGTTTAAATGCGATAACAGAGTCATTTTTTTGATGAGAGGAACACTTGAATGTGAAGGTATATTTGCACAAAGTAATTACTCTGAATGAAAGAGCTCGTTTGATCTTTATTGACATTCATAATTTCCCGTGTGCCACATCTTCCCGTAAGGTACAGGAAACTTAAATAGGGTTAAATGTTACGCGTCACGGTCCGAGAAAATAAGGATGTCAGATTGGAAGGGTGGGGGAAACGGAGGATGATTGCACAGTACATTTCAAGAGATCACTAAGGTTACAGCAATCTACATAGAAACAGACTTGGGATAAAGAGAAAGAGAGAAAGCACATTAAAATTCCTCAGTACAGTTGCGCATACTGAAACAACATTGTACAACACCGAATTTTAAAATACGTATAATTGTGTTTAATCTTTTGAAAAAACAACTTTTTTTATGCCTTTTTTCCCATAATATATGTAGTTTATTCGTAAGCAAGACGCATTTTTTCCCCAGTGCAAATTTTGGCAACAGTTTATTTTATGTCCTTGTTACACATATATATATTGCGTGCAGTTGCAATAATAATAACTATAAATTATACATAATTAGATGCAACTAACCCTAAACCAAACCCTAACCCTATAGTAAGTACATGTAGTTAATAATATATAATTACACTGTAACAAGACCACCCACTTGTGTAACCTTATTTTAATGTGTTTTTGTTACACTTTAATTATTTATTTAAGTGCTAAGTAATATTAAGTAACTGCATGTACTTACTATATGGTTAGTGTTAGGATTAGGGTTTGGTTTGGTTGCATGTAATTATGCAGAATTTATAGTTATTACTATAGTAACTACATGTAACAATGACACTGTAAAATAGTGTTACCAAATAGTTTTCAATGTTTGTTGTTCATAAGCGTGCTTCTGACTAGCAGAAAAAGGCACAAAACCAGGACAGAACTCTGTGCATATGTATGATGCATTTAGTATCTTCTGGAAATATTTAACGGTTATTAATCACTACTGTAATTGTTTGTCTGCTGTTTACACAGGGGCCAAGCGGTAAACAAATGGATTCAATTAAAACCGATTCTTCCCTTTAAGTCATCAATATGAGGCAAAGTAAGCCCTCCACCATACTGACAAGGACAAACAAGTACACACAAGGGGACACTAAACGTTCTTTCAGTCATGCATAAACATGCTTTTCTCTCTCTCCACACACACACACACACACACACACACACACGCACGCAATACAAAGACCCTCAAGGTGAACTTGGTGAAAGATCCACGAATACAGATCTTCAAAGAATTTGCAGTGCAATTGTTTCAAATGAACTTTTCCAAACGGATAATGATAACTCCATTCAGTGCATTATTGCTGGTGTATTTTGTGAGCGGCGTGAGGTGTGTGTACGGTGGATCCTGCCCTGCAGTGTGAGCTTCACTTCTCTCGCCTCTCTCAGAGTTCAAAGGCGCAGGAACTGAGAGGGTCGGATTTATTCAGGCTTTATGTGGTAAATGCTTGGATGTCTTTCTTGTAGTCTGCAAGGCCCTAAGATCACATTTAGGAAATGTTCTATTGTGAGGTTGCCTGTGAAATCCCCATAATAAATTCACCAAACAGGCACAAGCAATGGCTATTTATGATCGTGGTCATATTTTTCCTTTCTGTCTTGCCTTCCGGGTAAAGGTGTGTCTGTTTATGCATCACTTTTAGACTCGCTGTGCTACGAACATGAGTAACGTGGACATGAAAGGATCAATGATCATACATTAAAACAATCTCTCTAATTGAAACTTTCAATACGAATTTTGGATTATTATGGTTTAGTGACACAGAAGTAGTCTAATTAAACAAATACTTCACCCTCAAAAAAAATAATTCTATGATCATTTACACATTCTCATGACTTTTTTCCTATGGAAGATCTTTTGGAAAATGTATGGGCAGAAACATTTTTCAAAATATCTGAAGAGGAAAGAAAGTCATACATTTGTATCGACATGAACGTTAATACATGATGACAGAATTTTTTATTTTTTTGGCTGAACCATCCCTTTAAGAAGTGACAATTATTTAGGTGAGTAAATGATGACCGAATTGTCATTTATGGGGTAACTATCCCTTTAAGAAGTGACATAACAATTATTTTGTCCCCAAGCCAAATATTTGCACCTATCCTCAAATAAGCACGTTAACATTAGCGAGTCTTTAATTATGTGATATAATTAACCCTGCACCCAGTTTGAAAGGCATGTGAGTCGAGGACGAGCCCCCATATGGGGTGAGCATTCCTTGCATGTGCCCCGTCCAAACCCCACTTTGTTTTGAGTGACATTCTGGCACTCTTGTTCATACACCAATACTCAGCCTCCAAATTGTACCGTCTTGCTGTCTTACACACTGCCAGTTCACACACATCTCTCTCCCTTACACTAAAACACGTTTCATCAGGTTTTATGCAAATATTTTTTATTAGTCTTCTGAAAATCACTTTCCTTCTTTTCCTTTCTTTGTTTTTTTTAAGTGCCAGTCCCTCTCAACTGTTATATCTCTTTTGGGAAAGTAAAGGCTGTCTGTTGGGACTCCTCTCATAATTCTGTCAGTTGGATGTTTCCATTACGTTCTCTTCACGTTCCTGCCATGTTCTTGTCCCGGCTCCAGCCTGTAGTCAGCTACCCTTCCAGCCACAGGCTGGCAGCTGTGTGTGTGTGTGTGTGTGTGTGTGCAATTGTGTATCTCTAAGGGCTTGTCTGTCAACTGGAACCCTCCCCTCCAATTAGGAGAGTAAACACAAGACCGTCTGTGTGTGTGTGTGTGCTTGTGTACATGCTTATAAGAAGTTCACAAACTGTCACCTAAAACTCCCCTCCAGTGATAAAACAATGCCTAGATTATCTTACTCTTTTAATTATATAGACTGTGTCTTAACTCTAAATTGGATTATTTTTGGCACAAATATAGTAAAAATACTTCTAACAAAAACAAAGGATATGTAAATAATGTCAAATAAATGTCAAATTAGTCTTTTCTCATGTAGATTTGAAAGGAAAGATTTTTAGATTTGATTTGACTACACTGATATATTGTAGAGTTTCTATATATTTATATTGACTGTTTTTTCCGAGGAAGTATTTGGCGCTTGAATGTATGTTACATTGAACTGGACATATTTTAGTAAAAAAGTGAAGAAAGTGTTTATTTTCGACGTTAACATGACAGGTCACCATTCGCCGCTCTCCTGGTTACCATGGGGAAACAATACTGCTGAAAAGAATGTAGAGTCTGCCGGAGTTGCAGACTGGGACAGAACGGGATATGTGTGTGTGTGTGTGTGTGTGTTGGGGGTGGGAACACTCTCAGAAACCCCAGTGGTTACCGCCTTGCGGCTGGCAATAGGGATGCAGGAATTTCACTAGACCTACTGCCCGGAAAATGCCAGGTGGGAGACGAGGAGCGGACAGAGGGTGTGGACGAGTCACATTAGTTGTTGGCAGGGGAGGTGGTGGATAGGTAGATCAGGAACTGACAGAAGCTCAAGAGAAAAATAGAGCGGTCAAAGCAATTGCAGCTTGATGCATTTACTGTCGCTTTACTGTCATTTGCAGAATGAGCATTTGTCTTGAAAGCTAACTAGTCATTTTTATGTGCATAATTTTTTTTTTTTAAATATTTATATGTATATATAAATTGCTTTGAGCAATGTTTTTATTATTTGTTTAGAGTTAAAGCTGAATAAGTAACTTTTCAAAATGGTAAATAAAATGCCACTAAAATCTAAAAAGTGTCACCATTCTTTGTGGTATTGTAAAAAAAAAATTAGACTGACATGCTGAATATATTTTTAATGAAACGATTTTCTAATGATGCTGATATGATTGCAACTGAGACTTGCATTTAAAAATCTTCAAACCCTTGTGTGGGTGTATTTTTATCTTTTATTTAGCAATGGAAAAAAACCCTTAGTTTTTGATGTTTAAAAATAATTTCACATGCCCTTATCCATGATCAAATGCATATTTTAAACTATTTTAATATAATGCAATAAAATAATCTTTTCTTTTAATAAGAGTGTTGTTTATTAAAATTGTCTCCAACTATATTGGATTTTGTAGAGTAAAAGACCTTGTAGGTGTTTTTATTAATATTGCATTGTATCATTTTTATCATGATTCACTAATGTGACTCATATGGAGTCATAAACATATAAAATGACATTACATCTACAAATGTGGTGAAGGGGAAGAGCAGCTCAGTTGCTTTGAAATCAATGTGGTCTCTGCTGTGGAGCTTCTGGGGCACAGTTCAATAAAGCAGCAGCATAATGGTCAGCACCATGGTGGAGCCATCGAGTCATGGAGCAACATCATGCTCCTCAGCAGGGGAAGACATCGGGCAGATGGGTCCAGTGTAGCGGGACAACTCCATCCCTCCTCCTCTCCATTCAACACTGCTCTCTTTCTAACTGGTCAGAGTCTGATAAACCGGCCGAAATCAAACAGATCGAGAGGCTTATTGCACAGGAAAAGATCAACAAAGCACAGCAGGACGTATTAATGCGCTATGTTTCATTTGTGATTGGCGAATCAATTACCACACGCTTAAAAAATAAAGATTCCAAAAGGAGGCTTTCACAGCGATACCACAGAAGAAACATTCTGGGTTCCCCAAAAAAAGAACCTTTCAGTGACCAGTTTACTTAAAAGAACCACGTTTTGTCTTAGTGTGAAGAACATTTTAATCTGTTGTGTAATGGAAAAGCTGTTAGAGGTTCTTCACGGAACCCTAAACGGCAATAAAGAACCTTTATTTTTAAGAGTGCAGCAACACGGAAACAAATGAGAGACAGGACAGATATGCAGGAGTGGTAAGAAGAGCATAAGCGAGTCGGTGATAAAGACGGAGAAAGGGAAAGGAGAGAGAGAGAGAGCAAGGGCAAACGTGTGATTGAAAGAGAGAGGGCAGGCATATCCCTTTGAAATGCCCACTCAGGGGTAGGAGCCTGGGGAAGCAGGCTGGAGTGGCCCAGCGCCTGGACAGACAGGCAGTCACCACTCTGGGCCAGAGTCCAGCACCCCTCCGCCATTCCCACCAGCCTCTCCTCCTCGCCCAGGCCAGACTGGCTGTGTCCCCCCCTCTGCCCATCAGTCAGCCAGCCTCCAGTGGACCAACTGGAGCCTCCCAACCTCACCTTGCCAACAACCCCCCTACTTCCAACCCCCACCCAACTGTATGGCCCAGGCCCAAACTGATTCGCCCCATCAGAGCAACCTCTGTAGTGTGAGGGACTGACTGATCACTCCTCTGTGAAGTCAGAATACCACACCATTCAGTTATTCTTATTGGTCAAAAAAAAAAGGACTGGTCTTAAAACCTACGGCAGGGATCAGCAACTCCGGTCCTGGAGGGCCACTGTCCTGCAGAGTTTAGCTTCAGCCCTGATAAAAACTCACCTGCCTGTATCTATCTAGTAATCCTGAAAACACTGATTGCCTTGTTCAGGTGTGTTTAATTAGGGTTGGAGCTAAACTCTGCAGGACAGTGGCCCTCCAGGACCGGAGTTGCTGATCCCTGACCTACGGTATCATATTTGATATGCAGATTTCTAAGGCCTCCAATTCTCCATCATCATTGTATTGCATTATATGTTTCGTCCCTACATTTGCATTCAAATATCATCTTACTTTAGACCTTATTCACAGCAGCGACATCTTTGATTTTTAACATGAATGAAAGCGAGACTGATAGATAAACTATCTCTTCCGTTCTCATGTGTTTTGGGATTTTGAAACACTGCAAAAATATATTTCCAAGAAATTTTAGTAGACAAAAAACTCCTGACAACATGAGCTGTGGAAAATGATGTGATCTAGGAGCTTTATACAGCTTTTTACAGTGGATGCCATTAAAACACGGCAAGTCTATCCCTCACAGCCTTGCTTTTGCATCAGTCATGGCGCTGCTCTGAATAAGATCTTTTGGGAGATATGAAATTTATTTGCATTTTCTGTAAGTAGTCTGCTATACTGTTATAATGATCTCCTTGGTTTACATTACAAGCTATCAGAATTTCATCTGACTTTTTGGCCATATAAATATCAGCAACTGCACCAAAATGGCATATATTTGCTCAGTTTGGGCCTCTGAATAAACTGAGGTGTTGTTCCCTCCTCAAATATGAACTCCATATTCTCCTTATATCATACTATATGAGCCATAAAAGCCTGAAGCATGTCGGGGTTTAAGTCTTCTGTCAAGAGTCCATGTCAAATGTCAAATCCCTATTGGATTTTATATATATTGCAGATTAGTTTTTAAAATCTGCAAATGTGCACTCAATAGGACTTCTGTCTTTGTTTTCCCCATAGTAAATGAGTGGATAACTGTGGTAACCAGGATTTGTTCACTCTCACGCAAAAACTGAATGTACTTTTAAAGGGAAAGTTTAATGCAAAATGAAAATTCTGTCATAATTTACTCACTCTAATGTTGTTCAAAACCTGTAGGACTTTCTTTTTGCTGCGGTTTAAATATCTGACAACTGAATTGAATTGGTAGCCCATCTTTTACTTATGTTTAATAAATGTTACAACATGTTTTTTTTTTTTGAGTAATATTTTTTATTTATTTTTATTTATTTACCCTTTTTTTAATTAAAATGCTTCAAATAAAATGTGGTAAGTTGGTGAAGGGGTGATGAGGATTTATATAAAATAATGTTTTAAAATAAATATATTCATGTACAAAATGTGGATAGTTTTACAATTCACTGGTTTTATTTAAAAGCACTAATTTCGTTTACGGATAAGCTGTAGATTTTTCAACAGACTTAATCTGTAGCAGATATAAGTGGGGAAATAATATCAGAGTTTGAGATGAATAGTGCAAGAAAAAAGTCTACCCTGACATACTTCTCCCTGTAGACCCAAAGAGGATCAATTTGGAGTCCAGATCAAGAGTTTGACTCTCAAACTAAAGTTTCATATGTTTTTTGCATCTTAATTTTTTCTATTATTGCCTGCTTGTCAGTGCCATTGTCTGTTTGTCAGTTTGCAGTTTTGAGCTGCCAAGTCCACGATGTCTTTCCCAAACTTGTCTGCCAGTAATTGTTCAGTGCATTTGTCTATTGTTTCGTTCCGAGATATCATCTGATGCGTCATCTCGCCATTATTTTCTGCTCTGCATACTGTCAGGGATGACAACCTCAATCTCTCCACCACCCCCAGGTCTGAGGCAAGGTTACCATGTCCCCATGGCAACAGCAGCAGGCCCACATGATTCGGCACAATGTGAGTGGGAATCTTGCCAAAGACTGGGAATTTGGGTGTGATGTAGACATTGTGGATAACAGGTTCAGCCCCGGTGGAAGCACACGGGTCACATGAGGACTGACTTTCAGAGCAGTAGATCTCAATGATACTTCAGTAGTTAAGAGCCGCTGTCAGTGTTTTTAATGAAATACTGTGGTGCCATTAAGATTGGAAATTACAAAAAAACATTAAAAACAAAGTTTGTAGGCAGTTGCTGTGAAATCTCTCTCTCTCTCTCGCTCACTCAGCTTGGCTGTGTGTACTGGTGCAATCTACCCAGTGTTTATTTTGTTGTTCTCGTTACAGACCATAAACACCACTTACGCTGCTGTTTGGGGTTGGAGATGAGTGTGTGTGAGCCATGTGCTATATTTGCTGATAACAGGATTTGCTTGTGTTACAAATCACCAAACGAGAAAGGTTAATTGTCAACGCAAGCTTCAAAATGGCTTTAATCTTTAGTATGCGGATGCTTTAATATTTATCTCCAGTAATTAGATATACAGACTTTACTCCATTTTTATATCAGCACTTCTATGTTATGTCACATTGTATTTTTGTTTCTTGGGCATCCTTTACAAATATCAAATATCAGGTTTTTTTTTAATTTTTTTATTAATTGCAAATAATGTAAATTGTAAAGTATTAAGTGAGTAATACAACTACTGAAGCTTTGAATTCACATTTTTAAGCTAATTAGGAATGATATCAAAAATTTGACTTTGACTTAGGCCATGTTCACACAGCAGCAGAATACACTTGTCAGTCCTGTATATTTGAGTCTTAAATACAGCTACGTTCACACACAATATGGTTATTTTACAGGAGTGACAATCGAGTTCTAGAACCAAACTCACATCTGTACATTTTCAGGACTCACATTCACATTCTCAGAAAATGCTTTGTGTGAACCGCATCAGACTGGACAACTAGTTGTGATCTGTGTGTCATCTGAAGGTTTTAGATCCAGTCACTGTTCTCCACCGGAGCGGCTCCCATCAGTTTTGTGTTCAAAACTTTGCGCACACAGATATAAAACTGCAGTCGGTTAATGAAGATCTGAAGGATGAACTCGTGGCTCGACTGGAAATCTTGTGTCAAAAACGATAAGACTTTTCAGTTTTATGAAGGTCACCATCTTTGATATTACTTTGGTCACTCTCGTGGTAACTGGTCAGAGAATACGGGCTTAACTCAGTATTCGAGACTCTACTGTAAGTTGCTGTGTAAATGGGACATTTCAAGACTCACACCTTTAAGGAAATGCACTTGTCAATCCCAAAAACTGACAGTGTGAATGTAGCCTTATAGCATATTTTAGCCAAAAACAAAAACAAAAAAAGAAAACTCTGTCACAATTTATTCACCCACATGCTTTCCATATTTAAAAAAAAAAAGTTGTTTTGGACCCCATTGACATTCAATGTAGGACAAAAACAGCTGAAACGTATGTTCTTTTGTGCTCTACAGAAGAAAGAAATTCATACAGGGTTGGATCGACATCATGACTGAATTTTTATTTTCGGTCATCTCTTTAAGACTTCAAAATTAGTCAAAAGTTACACACTTTACTTCTGTGTGAGTGGTTCACTGGTTGCCAAGCACTAGGATTGACTGGGATAAATAAAGATTGAAAGGTAGGTTGAGAGAGAATAAGGGGGTGGGGAGGTGGTCATGTTTTCCACTGGCACGTCGTTAACCTCCCGGGTCTGTGGGGAGAATCGGAGCTGCTGTGGGAGCTTAGAGCATGGAGCATTTGTTTGTGGGACCCCCGGGGGGAGGCAGACCCCATGCCTGAAAATGGGCTTCCAAAACAGCAGTGGGTTGACGAGAGGGGAGGGACTGGATGAGAAGAGGGAGGAGGAGAGGGGGAGACTTAAACAAAAACACCCTGAGGGTCGGGGGTCCCCCTTGGGCAGAGGCCTACAACCATGTCCCCTAAAGAGTGATCCAGAGGCGCTGAAACAAGTGTTGTGTATTACTGGAACTTACTGTTCAGTGGTTGAATAAACACCATCATAGATGTATGTATTGACAAATCTTTGCACAATGAGTTGGATTATACAGTAATCTAATACAGGTAATGTGACTTGTCCAAGAGTTGGACTAATCTGGTCGTCTAAATTCAGATTTGGAGTTAAAGTCTGTACAACTTGTAACTTGTATAACAACAACCCAACATCTACAGTATTAATAGGGCACTGTTGTTTTCCACTAAGTGATTTTGGCCAGGGCTTCTAACATTGCACAACTCTTAAACAACTTGTACTACACCAATATGTAATACAAAAGAAGGTATTCAGATTTATTGTTATAAGGGTCAAATGAAATCACCCATGGCAGTCTGGTCTTGTAATGGTAAATGTATACTACCATTCAAATGTTTGGGTTAAGTAAGAATTTTTTTTTGTTTGTTTTTTTTGAAAGAAGACTCTTATTCTCACCAAGGCTGCAAATATTTGATTTAAAAAATACAGTAAAATAGTGATATTGTAAAATTTTTATAACCATTTAATTTTTCTTCTTCTAATTTAATATATTTTAATGTCATTTATTCCTTTGATGGCAAAGCTTAATTTTCAGCATCATTTATCCAGTCTTCAGTGTCAAATGATCCTTCAGAAATCATTCTGGTTCTGTTTTTTTTTTTTTTTTTTTTTTTTTGTCAAACAAGATTTTTTTTTCCAGGTTTCTGTGATGAATAGAATGTTTAAAAGAACAATTTATTTGAAGAAGAATGTTTTTGTAACAATTTAATGCTTCCTTGCTGATTAAAAGTATTTCTTTCTTTCAACAAAAATCTTACTGACCCAAAACATTTAAACAGTAGTGTACTTTTATACATAATTATATAATTAATTGGATAACATTGCATTAATTTGCATGGCATACATTTCAACATCTACTAAAACCAGAGAGAGTATAAATTTGATGCATTAATTTATCAAAACAAGAATACACTCCCTTTTTTTTCTTCAAAAATATATAGTGGACATCTGTCCACTGCATGAGAAGAACTACAGGTTGCTTCACTGCTTTTGTCAGTCATTTTGAATATATGATATTACATTGAAAGAATTGTCTGTTTTGTCTAATATTTCTATGTTCCAAGTCTAAAAACTGCCAACATCTAATAGCTGCACATGTCATAAGTTTTGTCCTGAAGTGTTGAGTTTAAAGTAAATTGGTACACCGAGTGCCTCGGGTTGAAACTGTATTGACCCCTGCTGCTCTTTTTAGTGGAAGAGGGTGAGCTAGTACAATGATGATGGCCTAATACTGGCTACAAGACATTGAATCCGCCCTATACCATATACTGCTGAGCTGGTAAATACTCTTACAATCAGTGTATTTTGAACCAACCTTTCACCCCCTTCTTTTTCTTTTCCACCCAACAGTGCCCCTCTATTTTCCTACCTCTTTATCCCTTTTAATTAGAAGGCAAATTCTGCTGGGCTGGAGAGATCTAATCCTCCGCCACCCAACAATGCACAGAGTTTGCTTTGAACAACCGACCTGCGGCCCTTAAACACAAACCCCCGCCTCACAGCTGGCCCCCCCTCTGCCCACTCGCCTTCGCAACATCTGATCTGGGAACAGCGGCATTGGTGTCCTCAGAATGGTCACGTATGGTCGGGGATTAGAGAGTTGTATTCTGAATCCTGGTCATCTTCTGAGGTCAGGTTTGGCATGTAAAATCACACACAGAAGGCTTGACTCTTTTTAAACAGTAATAGTTGTATTGAAAATGACTTTCTTTTATGGAGGGAAACATTCCACAATTATTGGCTTAATTACCCACCTAAACGTACTTATTCTCTCAATAACCATGTCAGATGGTCAACATGCCAACAAAAAAAAGTGTTCGTTTTGCTTTCTTTGAGTCCTTATAATTTCATTTCTCCCAAAACATTGCAAGTGTTATAAACACACCGATGCAAACGGTGGAAGTACGAATGAGACTGACTTAGATGGAGAAAGAGAGAGAGAAAGAGAAAGTGCTATAGCAATGACAGCCTGTTCCTCTGCTAATTTACATATATATTAATGTTCTTCATTGTACATAGAGGATCTCATTAGTCTGTGTGATTTTCAGTCAAGATGCAGTTGGTGGATATTCATAAAACTCATCATTACATATACATAGACACATACATATGTGTTTATGTGTGCAGATGCACATTTGCATTTTATTGTTTGTGAATGACATTAGTTGATATGAAAGTCTGTCAGTGCAGATAGTTTCGAAAAACAAAGATAAGGCTATGCAAAATTATACATTTACACACACAACTGTATAACAATGCATAATTCCATGTATGTCATAACATTGCATTCTTTTACATGAAACACAGCTCAATATTTGCCGAAAACTCTTTCACGGTGTTAACCAACAAACTGTAGAGAGTAAATATTTTAATATTCACATGCATTTACATCAAAATAATTTGCACAGACTGATGTTTAATTAGTATCCCAGTTAAAGTTCCCCATCAGCTTGTGCTGAAGGAAATGTCCTGTATCTTTAAGTCAGTATAATTTGCCTTTAATTTCTACTTTTGGTCCATTAAATTAGCTGACCTTTCTCCATGCCTCTGTACTTTGGACTGGCCAATTACACTGGCTGAAGTGATCATTCTAAAGAGCATAAAATGGAAATGATATTCACGCTGTTCTCAAAGCAGTCTGCCTCTCATATGTGCTCACACCAGGGCAGTGAGGTCATCAGATAGAGCCATAATGTGCAAGAATGAAAAAGCATTTAAGAAGGATAATGACCCAGGGTTCTGCTATTATGTACTAGGAGATAAGCACATTTTGTGTTTAATAAATCAGTTATATTATGTGCATAATGTTATGTTTAAATAGGCTTTTTCTACTGATTTATTTTTGAGTATGTCAATAAACATTTTAGTATTTGAAAGTTTCAATTGGAAATTTAGTGGTTTGAGTCGAGAAATAATTTCCCCCTTTTTCTTACGATTGTTAACTCTATCCTTTTAACCTATCCGTATTAATAAAATTATGTTTTATTGGCATATCATATATCATGCCAGAAAGATCGTACAAGTTTAACGTACATGAACATCACCACAAAGTCGTAATTCGTTAGCCTCATAGCACAATTGCCTAAGTCATTTTTTGTTTCTTCTGGTTTTCCAAAGACATTGAAATATGACTTAGGCAATTATGCTATGAGGCTAACGAATTATGAGTGGGAAACTGAACTCTGTTAATTTAAGTTTTATACAAAATCCCATTATACAATTATAATAGAATATATAATGATTCAATTTACAGCACCTTCATAAATTGAATAAAACATAAAATATACAGCCGATGCGCATTCTTGATTCATCATTCTACAGATGTAGTAAAAATCTTGTTGAATTTTTATAAAAATAAAGGTACATCGCCATCTTGCTCTGACCAAAGTTATTTGAATGTACTTGATGTTGTAATTACAATTTCCAATGTAAATACGAACTTTACAGGAGGACTTGAACGTACCAATATACACAGTCCATTTTTGACATGGATTTTATACAGTCTCATTTATTAATTTTTAAATATTGCTATTCATAGTGCATGTTTCTTTATATTATTTATGAGTTGTTTACAACTGAAACAAATTAGACTAAATGCAACCCAGCTGCTATGTGTAATGCAGCACACGCTGACTGCTAATATTTGTGTATATTAAGCCTTGCCATTACATAATTATTACTTTGATCTAATGTTAATGTACTCTGATCGTAAGTCTCTGCCTCGGGGGAGTGTGCTGTGTGTATAGGTGATATTTCTCTATGTATCACACAGATGGGGGGTCCACAGGGGAAGTCAGTCCACGGGCCTCCACAGAGTTCTGTGAATGATTGCGCACCACGATGGCTCCCCTTGTACAGTTTTGTAGCCTAAATATTTTACAAACTTAATTGGCATTCTCCAGGGAGGGCTGCCAGCTGCCTGCCTGATGGCATGGATGTTTAATTACCAGGCAGGCATGAGCAGGCAGACGGGCGGACTGTCTGGAGAGACGGTGTGGTGCTAACAGAAAGACCATTTACAGTATAAAGAGCTTGAATTCTGCTCTGTATTCAAAGTTATTTGTTTTAAAGGTGCAGCAAGTGATTTCTAAGAAACGCTGTTGAAAGTGTATCGGACCGAGTTGCACAACGCTCTAATCAGCCAATCAGCAGTAGGGGGCGTGTCCACTCATGATGGGGGAGGGAGAGAGGGGGAGATTTGAAGAAAGACTGTAGAAAGAGAGATGGCTGAGAGACATTACAAAAGAGAAAAGGTCAGAGGATTTTCATTGGAAAAAGAAGGGTTATGTTGAAAGAGCTTTAGGACTCGCATTAATATTAGGAAAGCTTTCCAGTGCTGGAGAGACCAAAGCGGGAAGGCCTGAAAACGGACGCCGAGGTTACGTTGTTTCTGTTCCATTTCCGAGTAACATTGATTTTGCAGTGTTTCACAGAAGAAATGCTGTTGTTGTAATTTTATCTAGAGGACAGTTTTGATAGTCATTGTTTGTCTGGAGATGCTGTGCGACTAACAATGAACTCTTGCTTGTATGTACTCTTGTCAACTGTATGTTCATTTTTTGTTCTTCCTTGTCATTTGTTCATCATCTTTGCTTCCATTTTTTGCAAAGCATTATTTTGCTTCGCTTTAGCTATGATAAAGAAACATCCACTCTTACATTGCGTGTTCGTGCATTTTGGTGGCGGAGCAATGAAGGGATGAATGAATGAATGAGGCATTTTCATACTACTGTACACCCAAAGCGCTTTACAATCATGTCAGGAGATCTCTCCTCAACCACCACCAGTGTGAAGCATCCACTTGGAGGATGCGACGGTACAAAGGTGCCAGTGTGCTCACCACAGACCAGATATAGGTGGAGAGGAGAGAGAGGGATAGAGCCAATTCAATGGAAGGGGATTATTAGGAGGCCATGATTGGTAAGGGCTAGTGGAGGGGATTTGGCTAGGACACCAGGTTTACACCCTTAAGGCCCTTTCACACTGGATGCGTAACGAAAAAGCGAATAGTTCGTGTGCGAATAGTTCCCGTCAAAACCCATCACATGAGCCGCGTATACACGGTCTCTATCTCTATCTTTGACGATTAGCTTTCTATCCCAAATGTAGTTTAGCCTGCTAGCCTACACAGCACAGGACTATACAACAACTAAAACTATCACACAACATACTCACAGTCGTGATAACCGAGTTGGTTGGCAATGCTACGCCACACAATCATTGTCCTTGTAGTATATGATTGGCTGAAGTCTTTTCTGTCGCCGCAAAAGAAAAAAAAAATCGACATCGAAACGAAAAAAAAAAAAAATCGTTTTTTCGCCGCAGCACATTCGCGTTCGGTGTGAAAGCACTCATTACACAAACAGCTGATCAAAAAATAAAACCATCGCGCGAATTATTCGTGCGTAAAAATCGCGTCCAGTGTGAAAGGGCCTTTACTCTTTACGAGAAGTGCAATGAGATTTTTTTTTTAATGACTAGAGAGTCAGGACCTCGATTTAACGTCTCATCCGAAGTATACCCCTAGGGAAGGGTGTGTTTGTTTGGGTTGATTTCAAATATCAACAGCGTTTCTCAGAAATCACTTACTGCACCTTCAAATGAATTCTAGAAAGGTGCACCAACATGCTAACAGCATGAGCGCAATAGTCGGGTTCTGGAAGTAAAAACTCCAATCATTTTGTTCATAAGGAAATTGATTTTTAAAGATAACTTATAAATCTTTAAAAACAGACCTACTGGGAGCTCTGAGGTTGTTAATCAACGGTACATGCTTTTGCTTCAGCCGTTACCCAGCATTATTTAACTTATTTTTTATGTTTAACAGCTGAATGTCTGTTGAAAAGCCACATTACCCATGATGCTGTACAGAAAAATCCACCAATCAGAGAGTTGGAGCGAGCAAATCATCAAAAACCTTTTTCTTTTTGTCAGAATACTTTTTTGCTTTAAATAAAAGTTTGTAATGTTGTGATTCACCTCACAGCTGGTTGGCTTGCATGGCTTATAACGCTTTAACGAAAACTTTATAAAAATCCCTATTGAAAAATGAATGGTAAAAAATACCATTCAGAACCAATGCTACTGAAAAAGTGGATGGGCACTAATGCACTCTTTTGTATTCAACTGTGAGTAAAGTGTCCAGTGTGGAGCGCTACTGTAGAGTTGCTGCTTATGTAGAAAATTCCAAATCAATGACACATGAAGTTCCATATTTGTTAGGAGTATTATAATTATATATAGGTTATATATTATATAACCATTAATTAAATGTCAAAACAAGTATCAGCAACAAACAAACCTTTTCTCAGTGTTCTAACAAAGTAATCACATAAATTGTGGACATATTTCACTATTACTAGACAACCAGAAAGCGTCCAAATACTTAATTTCTTAGAATTTAAAACCCAAGAAAGCCAAGTCATTGTTCTACTTTAAAATACTCTGGCATTTGCCCTAATTCAAAAATAAATGGTCAAAGTAATAAAAAAAAGGCATTCTTTGAACTGCTGCGGGAAGTTTAGTAAGTCCTTTAATAAGTAGCTGGAGTATTTAGATAGAGTGCGCTTGTCTCTGATAAATGGAAACTCTCAGAAAGGTTGCTCATTTATTAGTCTTTGACTTAGATAAAGGCACACATTAAATTTCCCAGTGCTCACTAGAATCAAGGATCTGAGAATACATACAGCAAGTTCTTCTGTCAAAGCACCAAATCTTTCTCTGTTTTAATGACCTGCGGTAAGACTGTCAAAATTGTCGCCAGAGGCAGATCTTCATTGTAAAAGAGAAACAAAGGTATTAACAGTGTCCTGGCTATCTATTTTTACAGTAAAAAAACTGGCAGTTACAATTTATTTCGATGGTCCACTTTAGACATTTTACTAACTAACTTTGCAACTAATTGTCAATCAAAATAAAGAGTTACCAAACTGGCAGCTCTGTCTATCAAAAACAAATACAATGTTGATGTTACAAGCATTATGGGATGGTATTTGGTGGTACAATAGAGGGGTAGATGATGACTTAAAGCACATCAGAACATCCCTCTCTATCTACTGTGGCCAATAATGCCAGTAAAGTCAATGGGCAGTGATACCCACACAAACACAAAACATAACAGACAACACTAATATAATGGGAAACACTTTAGAGTAAGGTTTCTATTTGTTAACATAGTTAACTACATTAGTTAAAATGAACTAACAATGAAAAATAGGCCTACTTCTAAAGCATTCAGTAATCTCAGTTAACTGCATTACTAATACAATATTAATAATATTAATAAAATAGAAAGGGTTAAATCTAAAGTTGTATTTTGTAATATTAATTAATGGACCTGAGCTAACATGAACTAAGAATTAATAGTTGTTTTTTTATTAACAAACATTAATAAATACTGAAACAAATGTATTGCTCATTGTTAGATAATGTGGTCATTGTTATATAATATCTAAAATTATACACATTTATGTACACAATTTCTTATAAATCATTTTTACAGTGGTGTCGTATTAATTCAAAAAGTGATATATATCGAAGCCTGCCTCTGCAATTATTAAAGGTGGCTGTGAATCCAAGGCTGCCTCTAAGAATAACAGAGGGATATGTGTGGTGTACAAAAATATACATGTTTTAAAGATCTAGCTCTACCTCTATTAGGGAGACAGAGGTATGCATATATGGGGGTGTCCCTCCAGGAGACAGAAGAATTTGAGTGTTGGGTTGAACCAGCCAGCGCTGTTTGGACGGTAGGACATGTTGACTCAACGCATCTCATTACTGGTCCATGAGTCTGCATAGTCATGTTGGATAATGGACCCGCAGCAGCGGCACGCCAACAGGAAATGTAAAAGTTACAGGCTTTCAAGGGTAAACAGGCTCTTTGCCTTTTGGTAAGGTAGAGACAGTAGAGCAATTCACAAACATCAGTCAAAGAACAAGTGGCCCATGTTAATGATGGATCTTGTTTTAGATATGAGAAGCCAGCAACCTTTGGCTAGATTGCACATATTTTGACTTTTCTTGATGTTGGTGACACTTTACAATAAGGTTCCATTAGATAACATTAGAAAATGCAACAACTAACAATTAGCATTACCTTTGTTTCAGTATTTATTAATCATTGTTAACACTAGTTAATAAAAATATAACTGTTCATTTTCATTTTAGCTCAGGTCAATTGAATAACATTAACAGATGCAACTTTTGATTATAATGATATATTAAGAAATGTCGAAAATAACATGAGTTAAGATTATTAAATGCTTTAGAAGTATTTTTCATTGTTAACTAATGTAGTGAGCTACTGGAAACCTTAAATGGAACCATATTGTATAGCGTTATCAACATATTTTATGATGCTGGCTTTATTCTTGAAGTGTCATCATCAATTTGGGAAACATAGACAGATACTCATGTGGATAGAGTGGTGGGAATGAATGTCATTATTGATTTACTGGCTCAGTTAAGATGAAGGAAATTAATTTTTATTTTAGAAGTAGTTTAGGGAGCCGGAAAACTATAATTTGAGAGTTAAATTCCATGGGTAAAAATAAAAGTCATCTATTCTCACAAAAGGCAAATAAATTTATGATTTTTATGATTACAATATAACATGATAACTGCTGACCGCTCAGTAACAGTTCAGCATCCTATGAAGGATTTTTTTAAATTGTGAATTTGAAATTGTAATTTCAAGCACTGTAATTACATACTAATAACATAGTTATTACTTTGTAATTGCACAGTAATAAATAGCAGGTCTTGAGCATGAATATCTCGAAAAGTTCTAATCCCTCTAGATTTGTTATAAAGAAGTGACACCGCTCAGATACCAAAAGTTGAGCATATGTGGGACTTCTTGCACCATCCAATGCTCAACTTTTGGTATCTGAACGCTGTCACTGATGATTAGTGCACGCACCCTGTTTTCTTAATCCGAGTGTCTTGCATGCGGCAGGACTCTGTCAGGACCCTGTGAGGCAGGCAGACTTCTTTTCTGGAGGGTAATCATGTTTTGGTTACTGACGACTGAGGCTAATCTCTCCACCAGCCTGTAACATGGAGCCCGAGTGGCCACTGATATGTGCCACCACTCGTGAATTAAGCTACTTAATAATCTTATTAGCGTACAGTCATCCTTTACTGCACCTTTCATGTGACTTTAGAAGTCCAAACAACTAGCTCTTCCTCTGTCTTTCCCCCAGACCAGAGGATCATAGCCAGTCTAATTAGCAAACTCCTTCATCCACTGCCCTTACCCATAGTCCTCTTCTTCAGCTGCCCTACTCCCACAAGTCTTTGGAACGAGAAGCCTTCTCTAAGACGTCTTTGGTGCATCTTTACCTCTAGTTTTGACATTGCTATCTATCCCTTTTCTCACTGCCACCGTCCTTCTCTATAATGCTTGTTTCAGTATATGAACTCACATCATATCATATCACAAATTCAAGAGCAAACTGGTGTCCTCTAATTGTTTATCCAAGTGTTGGGGGAGTAACTGACAAAAAGTAGCGATGCTACTAATATAGCTCGGCTGTTTTCAAAATAGAGTAGTTTTTCCAGTAAAGAGCTACTTTTTTCCAACACATGGGGTGTAGCAGAATGATACAGCACTGTTTTAATGCCACGCTGCAGTCTTATAGCCGAGTATAAGGCAATAATCAAATGGCTCTCTTAGAATGTTTCTCTACTCACTTAATAATGTTGGGTTAAAAATAACCCAATGAGTAACCCAACCATGGGGTTGTATAGCACCTTCCCAACTGTGGGATATTTTTAGCATTGGGTTAAAAGCCAGTTGGGTTAAAAGTATTTGTATAAAACAAATATATTTCTAAATTACAAACTAAATATTGGGGAGTCTAGAATTGAATGTAAATATACGTAATTGTATACATAAATAAAGCAATAAGCCCTTGAACCCATGATTTACGGTGAATTTAGAACAGCTAAGGGCGTTGTTAAAACCCCTTAGCTGTTCTAAATTCACAGTAAAACAGGGCTTATTGCTTTTATAAAATGGTTACTCCATAAAAATATTCATTTTAATATTTATTTTATTCATGAAATAAACACCAGCAACAAAAAATATACACATTTATTCCTCCGCCAAGCAATGTAGTTGTAGCAATGTAGAGTCACAAACGGCAGTTGCGCAATAATACTAAAGTAATGCGGTCACAGGTGTGTGTTTGTTGAATAATTTACAACGGCTTAGAACACGGCTCAACCAATCAGAATCAAGGACCGGAACTATCCGTTTTATAATTAAAAATACACAAGTGACCATACAACATACGTATTTAACCCAACAGCCGGGTTATTGCTAGAAATTAACCAATGATTTTAAAAATAACCCAACATAGTGACCCAATATGTGTAACCCAACGGTTGGGTAAAAAATAACCCAACATTTTTTTCTGTGTATGATTCATATACACTCCTGGGCAAAAAAATTAAATGGGACAAGCAATAGACTAAGCTTTTACATTTCTTAACCAGGAAATTAGATAAATGTAAGCAAATGCACTACTTAAAAAGCCATTGCTGTCTCAGAAAAACATCAAAGGCGTAATGAAGTTTTTGGCAGAATATGGGAAGTTGTGTGTGGAGTGATGAATCACAATGAAACACGAGTTGCATGGTGATGCTCCAGAGCGGTGTCTTCGTAAAGCTGCGGAGAAATATAATAATAAATGCATCTCTACAGTAAAGCATGGAGGAAGAGTTGTCTTTTTAGCTGCTGGTATTGTCGAGCTGCTTCACTGTGAAAAGTCAATTAATGCTTTAGAATTTAAGAGAATATTGTAGAATGGCTTTCTTCCCAAAGTTGAAAAGTTGTTATCTGAAGAGGAATGGTCAGATGTTATTGAAGTCCATCAGGCTCATGTTTTGGCCGGGTCAGAGAAACCTTTAGTGAATATTTGGTCTCACATTAAAAAAACTGGGAGACATTTTTCAACTGTATAAAACAGTTTGAAGCAATTAACATTGAGTGGAACAACACTCACTTACTCTTCTTCCTGTTTGCAAGTTGGGAAAGGCTATATCCGTATGAAGTTACTTTACAGTATTTGTGCAATTAATTTTTTTGGTCTTGGTCCTTATTTTGTCCAGGAGTGCAGAGTTCAACCAGGTTTTTTTGGACATCTATACATATGAACAGATTTAAAACATGAAATATCTGAGTCACTGATTTTTTTTAAATCATGAAATAAATGCTGATGGTTATTTTTACTCAAATATTAGTGCAAGTGCACTTAAAAGAAAAAGTGATATGAACTCAATAACTGATCGAATTAAGCAGAACCGAATGAGTTGCAGCAGATTTCATTTTTCCAGCATACTTTGCTTCTGACTGTTTAAGGAGGGTAAATTCAGATTTTTTTTTTTTGTCTTTGGTAAAGATGGTCCAGACTTTCCCAGGCTGTGTGATTTCTTCACACTTCATTGCTCACAGAGTAGTGTGTACAAGTGGAGAGTGCTTGCAAGTGTGTGTGTGCGTGGACAGGTTCATTTGCTCGGTGAAGAATCATGCTTAGGGTAGATGAAAGTAGATGAAAGACTTCATGTCTTCACTTTAGCAGGTCAAGTTGAGCAGCACTCATCCGTGAAGAGACCCTTTTTCTCTTGAACTAAATTGCCCTTTAAGTTACATTCTCACTCTCCCATCTCTTAGTGTTTTTATGCTTCTTTCAGACAGTGAGCTTTACATTTATAAAATGTCAAAAGTGCGACTCACCATATCAGTGATGCATAACTAAAATTCATTCATCCAGAATATTAAAACAATTTAGACAACTTTATAGCTCAAATAATAAACGGATTAATGAATTTTACTATACTGGATAATAATACTAATTGATGTTTAAACTGTCTGTAGGTTTACTTATATTATTATATTATTATTAAGTGTTTTAGTGTAACCACAATTATTATTTTCTTTGGTGAACAATGCCAAAACGCTGTTGATAGAACTTGCATTAAACTCAGAACACTGCATTTAGGTCACAATGTCACATGTTCACCTTTCACAGAGTGTATGTTTGTTGGATTGTATGTTATTGCACTACAGTACAACCACAATAGACACTTTTCCACCATCAGGCCGACTGGAAACCAGGCCGTTACCGTTCCAGGCCAGTTGGCACGACTGCGGTTTCTTTTTCCACTGTTATGCTCCGAAATCAGGATTAGAATACGTTAACCTCAGTGATGCAATAGTTTCCGACGGCGTGATATTGTAGGGTAAACACTAGAGTAAGCATGTTATGGACGTTGATGACATCACATAAATGGTAAAAGTTCAGACTAGCTACAAAGGACATTTATTGACATAATATGATCTAGTAGTATTGACATATACCATTCAAAAGTCAACTTCCATTCAATACTTTTATGCAAGCCCTAGTAAAAAAAAAAAAAAAAATTAAAATACATTTATTTCATACCAAGTATACTACAGTCCATTAACATATTTACTGACATATCGCTTGAGACTTACTGATATAACTATTATAATTAGACTTCATTTAGAGTACTTCTTTTTTACACAATGTACATTTCTTAATTTTAAGCCTAAAATAAGTTTAATATGCCTATTAGTAAGGATAGTATTATTTCTGTATAATATCAGTCTTTAAATGCAAGATACCTAAAGTATACTTGCAACAGATCCATTATAGCACAATCAAATATACTTACATGTATCTTTAGCTGGACCTCAGCACAATTTGATATCTGCATAAATACAAAATTAGTTGTTCCAATTTAGCAGACTTTAAATATACCAATTTAGTATACCAAAAGTACAATTGCAAGGTATATTAAATATTTAGTACATGAATATGTAAATGTATTTGTAGTATACTTAGCATAAATATTTCATTATATTTCAAATACATTTAGTATATTTATTTTTCACATTAAGGTAACACTATTTCGATGTTCCACTTTAGACATTCTACTAACTATAACTCTGCAACTATAGTTATTAGAATGATTTCTGAAGGATCATGTGACACTGAAGACTGGAGTAATGATGCTGAAAATTCAGATTTGCCATCACAAGAATAAATTACATTTGAAATTGTAATACTATTTCACAATATTACTATTTTTTACTGTATTTTGACTAAACAAATGCAGTCTTGATGAGAATGAGAGACGTCTTTCACAAACTTTTTCACCTCGCTGACAAAAAAAAAAAAAAAAAAATGTAGAAAAATGCAAAGAAAACCAATAAAATATCACTAAAGGCAGTTAACCATGCTGAAAAACCCACGGTGGAAACAGTTTGTATGGACCAAGCAGAACCATCCAAATTGAATCTGGAATCGCATTTCTTTTTTAGGCCGATGGTGGAAATGCGCTTTATGTCTCTCTATAGATAGTTTCCTTCAAAAACTGCTGAATTTTGAAAAATGAAAAAAATGAACGCAAAACATAAACTATACCTTAGCAAGACTTCACTAATCACAGAACAAGCTTTGTGGACCCTTCACCTTGAAGCTCAGCAACCTGTGTTGAACAAGCCCCTCTCAGTCAGACACAATTTCCCCCGTGAAAATGTCTCTACATTCGTTTCGCAGAGTAAACAGCATGGAACCAGAAGACTTCAGAAAGGGCAACATCAGGCTGTTGTTTGTTCCAGAAAACAAAAGGGCCTTTTGCCGCTATCAAACCGCCATTAGATACGGGGAATTGAGCGCGTGGCTCTCTCAGTGCTCCAAACGCTGGGGTGATAACACTCAGCAAAGGCAGGCCAGTCTGCTAATTGCACACCGAATATTTATAGACCAGACAATTAGCCACTGCCTTTTATATGCAAACAAACAGCAGCGGCAAGGCAACAGAGCGAAGGAGGGATGGACGAGAGGAAGTAATTAAGATGCTGAAAACAGGACACGGACATGCTGTCTGTTGTACAGTGATTTGTGGCAAACAAACACAATAATTAGCCTGTCATTGTGGGATAATGAAATTGCTGGTGTCTTTCGCTCTCTGCCAAGTGCCATTCGGCACAAGGACGTTTTACTCAGAGTCCTCAGCCATATGGCGAGGAGAGGGAGTGTGTGTTTTTTGTCTCTGAGAGTTCAAAGGTGACAATGTGTGGCGTGGCTCTCAGGAGAGGTGAGAGCGACTGCTCGGATGAGGTGTTTTTCATGCCACCGTAGGAACGGAAATAGTTTTGAGTGACGTGCATGTCGACTGAATTGTCCTCTGACAAATACGGTCACACGCCTCCACTCCTATTTTGTTTAACCACACTAGGAAACAAGCAGTCGGTATCAAATACTGGATGACACATGCACAGAATCATACTTTTTTTTTGCCTAAGGAAATTTATCAAGAACAATTATTTAAATGTAGACAGATGGTTTTTGCCAGAATACTGCAGCCAAGAAAAAACAAGCCAGTGGTCTAAAAACAGATTCTAGATTAAGGAAATCTTAAAAAGCACTTTTAAGCAATTTGTTTAAAATTATTGTTCATTAACCGGGGTGGGTTTAAATAAGTTTGACTTCTTCCCACTCCGTTTCGAGCAATAGATTGATTTATGTTGTTCATGTTGTGAAAGTAGGGTGAATTCATCTTGTCGTATTGATTGAATCAAAATGCTTCTTTGATTGCCTTTGTTATGTGTCATTATATTGCTCGAAATAAATGTAGTCATTCATATGTATTAGTATTTGCTAAACATTATTTTGCATTAATTTGATCAAAAATACAGGAATATTATGAAGTATTATTATAATTTAATATAACTTGTTTTCTATTTTAATATATTTTAAAATGTAAGTGATCAAAGCTGAATTTTCAGCATCATTCCTCCAGTCTTCAGTGTCACATGATCTTACAGAAATCATTATAATATGCTGATTTGGTGCTCAAGAAACATTTCTTATTATCATCAATGTTGACAACAGTTGTGCTGCTTAATATTTTTGTGGAAATCTCAGGATTCTTTGATGAATAGAAAGTTCAAAAGAACAGCATTTATTTTGTTACAATGTAAAAGTCTTTACTGTCAATGCATGCAATAGAGTGTCAGTGAGTGTTTATAAGCATTTTTTTAGGCATTATAAAAGTAAATGATATTTAGACTTAACGATAATATAGAATTCAATTGATGTGCATCACAGGTACATGCACTGGCTATTAAGTTTTACAACTTCAAATGTTGCTCATCCAATCAGAGCCTGATTTATGGTTTTTATGGTTATTTTTATGGTTATTAGTGGTTTTATAATGCTATTTGTTTGCATGATTTCGCTGTGCCTCCATAACGTGCATATAGGGAACATTTCAAAGTCTTCAGACCCTGTAACTGCTCATTCAGACAGGGGTGTTCAGTCTCATTGAGTTTTTCTGACATCTCATTTTCTAGCATTCCATATCAGCTTTGTAGAATTCCTTTCATATTCACTGCATTGTGCTAAAAGACAGAGGCTCAGTGCATTGCAATACGAAGAGGAATGAAAAAGGGGGACGTGTCACTGTTTGGGGGAGAAAGAAACGTTCTCTTATCAGCATGTATTTGGGTGTGTGTAAGTGCTTCCTTATCAGCCAGTATGTACTGCATGAAGGTGTATGAGACTGAGGCCACAGGTTCAGCAAACCTCCGGTTCTACTGGGCAGGATCATTCTGAGAGAGCTGATTTGATATTTGGCTCTGATAGGGCCCATAAGAGTGCCTTTGTTCCGCACCATTGTTGCCGGGCTTAAGCTCAAACCCTCTTCATCTTCCTGACTGGCTGGGTTAATAACACTGATAAAGCATCACTTTGATAGAATCATCTCTTTTTCCTGCACATTCACTCGCCTGTCTGTCTCTCTGTGTGTCTGTCACGAATACTGTCATCTCTTACCTTATTCATCCTCTTGCCTCGTCCTCTGTTTTCCTCTCCTTCTTTCTCCACAGCTAATACCTGTCAGTCAGGAGAGAAGAACCTAATGAGGGTGTTTATGTGGTGGTTATTTAGAGGATCCTTTTTCCAACAGCAGCGGGATCAAACCAGGTTTCATGTGTGATTGTACTTGTTTGTGAAACAGACTCTAGGCAAATAAGGGTTTATAATGCTCTTGGGGGATGATAGTGACATTTGCAAAGGGGACAGCTGAGGGAGTATCATGGAAATACTTAAAATTTGTTTTTAAATTCAACTAACTATATGTAACTTTGTACACACCATAACTACTGTAATCTGGAAGAGATAGAAACACGTTACGTTATACTCGAAGTGGTTCATGACTGGAATTTATGCGTTTCAATGTTAACACTATCAACGCCGAAATGAATCTTCAGCAGTCAGGAGGTACAGGTCAGTGTTCTTTAAGTTGTTTTTGTTCATTATTATTGTAATGTAATGTGTGAGGTATGAGGTAGTTTAACGCCGTCTCTCATGACGCTTGTTTGCTCCCAGTTTTACCGTTCATATGTTTTGAAGGAGGCGTGGTTTTGGAGACGCTCTGAAGGGAGGGAGGGATCTTATGGTTTCAAAGCTAGCTCGCTATTGCTAGCCGTTCTGAAAATTGCCTACCCTAACTTTAAACTCCGCTCCTGTAAGCTTGTGTTCATCTGCCTCCATTTTTGAGTGCAATGCCAACATTTCAAGATCCAATCAACAACCAATAAAGCCAAGCCCTACATTTTTTTTCTTTTTCAACAAACTCACACCAATTCCATTTCATCGTGACTATAAAGTACACCTTTTACACCAAAATGATTGTTGTACCAGATCAGGTGCTCAACTGTGGCAAATGCCGAATCTCTTTCAGAGCCAGCTTCCAGCTTTTGGTTCAATGGTCATAAGTTAAATAAAATCAACCCAGACTCAATGGAAAAACATGCCTGTGCCTTCATGAGAAAAGAACAATATTCCATTCGCCATAACAGTACTGGTCAATCAGGATAAGATTTGTCCTCATCTTGGGTAGAGACATTGGGAACGGTTCCAGATTGGGCTCTGACACTATCAGTGCCCTCCTCTTAATGGAAAAGGGTGTGTGTGAGTTGGCTGTTGAGTAATGATGCATGAATAAAGTTCACTCAGTACTCAACATACAAACTCAGTATGTTTGCGTGTGATCTTTGATCACAGGGACACTAACGTACACACGTACACACGGTTAACCTCACGGTTATGGTTGCCCATTCGTTTGATTTCATATCCTCTCTCTGTGTCGCTCTTTCTCTCACCCTCTCCCTTTCCCCCTTTTCTAATCTCTGCAGGTATTTCTCTCCTCTGCATTATTAGAATGCAGCCAATGCTCTCTATTGATGCATGTCAGAGCTCATTCTTTCATCTCCAACATTTAATTTACCATCCTGTTGTGTGGCTAATCCCGTGTCGTGCCATTTCCTCCACTCCTCAGATTGCTCTCTCAAAGCCCCTTCTTTTGGCCAGATAAAGGGGAAGGTAATCGCCATTGTCAGCCACAGATACACCACCGTGGCCCTCCCCTCGCTGGTCGCCCCCACTCGGGCCCAAATGAAAGGGGCTGCGCTGGCCTTCCGCCTCACTAATCACCGGCCTGCCTCTCGGTAAGAGTGGAACCAGCGGCTATGCACTTTCATCATGAGAGCAAGAGAGTGAGTAAGGAAGAAAGGCAAATCGAAAGAGAGGGGGGGAGAGAGAGAGAGAGAGAGAGAGAGAGAGAGAGAGAGAGAGAGAGAGAGAGAGAGAGAGAGAGAGAGAGAGAGAGAGAGAGAGAGAGAGAGAGAGAGAGAGAGAGAGAGAGAGAGAGAGAGAGAGAGAGAGAGAGAGAGAGAGAGAGAGAGAGAGAGAGCAGTCTTTATAAAAAAATGACTGTGTACCAGGGTCTAATATTAACTTTTGGCCACACCCTCCAATATGAGGTGAATTTTTTGTATTTTTTCTTTTTTTACAGATATTGACAACAACATATATATATATATATATATATATATATATATATATATATATATATATATATATATATATATATATATATCATGTGTCACTTTCAACATCATATACAGTTGCCCCAAAATGCATTTGTCATGGTTAAAAATGCTTGACTTTACAATATAACTCGAAGAAAGTGATATATGTATAGAGAAAATGCACCTATGCATACAAGCAAAACATATAAAAAATCCTATAAAAAATTATAGGATACTGTTCAAAATTTGTATTTGAACAAACAGTTAAAGGGTTAGTTCACCCAAAAATGAAAATACTGTCATAATTTACTCATCCTCATGTCGTTCCAAGCCCGTAAGCCTTTCATTCATCTTCGGAACACAAATTAAGATCTTTTTGATGAAATCTGAGAGCTTTCTGTCCGTCCATTGACAGCTACGCAACTACCACTTTGACGCTTCAAAAAGTTCATAAAGAGATCATAAAACTAATTCATATGAATATAGAAGTTTAGTCCAAAATTTCTGAAGAGACTTGACCACTTTATATGATGAACCAATTTAATTTGGCGCTTTTATTCACATATAAACATTGATCAGCGAACATAAACAGAAGCTCAACCGAACCTGCGTATCACGAGAATGAACCTCATTGTTCTCGCACATCAAGCGAACATGCTTGAACTGATGTGTGAGTTGATGAATGTTTATATGTGAATAAAAGCCTAAATTCAATCTGTTCATCATATAAAGCGATCGTGTCTCTTCAGAAAATTTGGACTTAACCGCTCAATTCATATGGATTAGTTTTACGATCTGTTTATGAACTTTTTGAAGCATTAAAGTGGTAGTTGCGTAGCTGTCAATGGAGAGACAGAAAGCTCTCAGATTTCATCAAAAAGATTTTCATTTGTGTTGTGCTGAAGATGAATGAAAGCCTTACGGGTATGGAACGACATGAGGGTGAGTAAATGATGACAGAATTATAATTTTTGAGTGAACTAATCCTATAAAAAAGTATATGGATACCTTTAGTTTAGACTGTCAAATGTTAGTGAAACATGATCATAGTTAATGTGATGAATGTCCTCTGCTAGGACACCTGTGTAAAATCACATATCTACTAAAAATCCCATTGATAATTGCTGGTGAACAGCATTTTATTGTATTTCACAATTGATTTTGGGACTCCACTTTATTTCACATTTATCGTAAGAGTCATGTTTTTTTGCAGCCCTCTATAAATTCAATTGCCTCTTGAGTTGAAACGGATCCAAAAACATCTGTTAACCCGAGGACATGAGTGGAAGCGGAAGGGCACGCTAAACGCAGGGCTCTTCGCTTGTGTCGGACACTAAACCCAATCACCTCTTCCGACATGTCTCATTACAGTGTCTGCCTGAGAGTGGGAAATCCTCTTTGACTCAAGTTAAGGGGCTGCTTAATATACAAAGCAAATTAATGGACAACATAGGCTGATGCTGCACTGGTACTCAGGGATGTTGGAGGGGGGTGATGGTGGTGGGGGAGATGATTGCCTGTGATGTGGCCCTAGCTTAAGGTTGTAATCCCTGGCCAACAGATTCTCTCTGTCTCTCTTCACCCACATGGAGGCCCTCGGCCAAGGATCACTCCGAGCTTAATTAGAGAGAGAGAGGGAGCGAGAGACATTGAAAGGGAGGGAGGAAAGCAAGAGAGAAATCGGATGGAGGTGTAGCTAATTAAGATCATAGCTAGGGCTGAAATGCTCTAAATTGCAGCGCTGCAGGAGATGAGTCCCTGGGGAAAGGGATAGGATAGGAGGGAGGATCAAGCGAGACTGGGAATATTCTTTTCCCATATAGTCCGAGATATGGGCCTGGGTCAGGGATTAGGTTCTGACTGGGAGTCAGCGGGTCGAGAGGATGGCATTACTTGATCGTTTCGTTATCTTGCCGTAATAAAGAGCCGTTGGTTGGATTACGTCAGTTTTCTTCATGTGTTTTTCATTGATATAGTTATTACTTGATATCACACAGATGAGTCATGGACAAGGTTAAAGCCTTGCAGGCGGCATGTGTAGATAGGATAAACACAAAAACGACACCGAATAAGAGGGAAAGGTGAGAGTCAACATCTCTTTGATGCACAGAAATGACGATTTTTCTGGACACATTATTATATAAAAATTCCCTCCATGGTAATAATTGCAATAATAAATCTACCATTTAAATAAGTGAGTGAAGAGTATAAGTGGCGTGAAGGGCAAGTATGGTAACCCATATTTGGAATTTGTCCACTGCATTTATAGACCATCCAAGTTAGTGAACGCACATTAGGAGTAGTGAGTAGTGAACACACACACACACACACACACACACACACACACACACACACACACACACACACACACACACACACACACTGCAAACCATGGAGTGGTTGTACCAGTGGGCAGCCATTCACTGCGGTGCCCGGGGAACGATTGCTGGTTAGGTGCCTTGCTCAAGGGCACTTCAGTCATTTCTTGCTGGTATTGAGAATCGAACCTGCAACCTTCGTGTTGCAAATCTGACTCTTTAAAATATTAGGCCACGACTGAACTAAGAGGAGAACTCTCTCTCCATGCATGGTTTCTCCCAGGTTTATTTTTCTCCACTACTGTCACCTGAGTTTTGGTTTCTTGCCACTGTTGACTTGCTTAGATGGGTTTAAAATACTCTTAATATTCAGAAATACTATCAGTTTTACAGCACTGACACTACCGCGTGAGAACAAAATGTGAACTTGAGCTGAATAACGACTCTGTTGCCTTCTGTAGAGCTACTTATGCTGAACTGAACTTGTTTCATAACTGATGAACTTTACACAGATATCGATCTGAACTGAATCAACACTGAATTGAGCTGAACACTGACACCATTGTCTTATCCTGCCTAAAGCTTTCTAATCATGAAGACATTGGTTAGCTTGTTCAGGTGTGATTGATCAGGGTTGGACGTAAACTCTATGACAGTGGCCCTCCAGGACCGAAGCTACCCATCCCTGATCTAAGGCTAATGTACTCAATTACACCAACACAGACAGTAATGTTTGTACATACCTAACATGTTCTGGTGTTACTGTGACTGTGATGTACCTTAGTACTCAAAGGGGTTATAAAGTTACCTTCAAATGTCCGTAAACATGTTGACAGTTTAACTAACTTTTACTTGCTCAGCAAGATTTTCTCCAAACTGTTTCTCTGCCATGACAATACTTGACCTGACAAAGAAAAAATTACCATTGAAGAGGGCCGTTAACACTAATGCCTGCTATAGCGCCCCTTGTGGCAATTCTGAGAATGCAACATATTGCCTTCTTGCTCTGATGTTTAAGAATAAAACAATGCATGAAATTAAATATCTAGAAGTAGCTTGTGTAGCTAGAAGCACTTGCATTCATTATCTTGTGTAGAGTTTCATGCCGAACAAATAGTGTTTATGAGGGTGATTAAATGCTTCCTTCATGCGCTATCGGAAATTTCCACTTAAACAATTCCATATTTACGATAATTCCGATAAGTTAAAATCCAGTCTACATCATGTCCTAATTATTCCACAATAATTCTCTGTTGGGTCCTAAAAATCAGTCCATAATATAATGCACAAATATATGTCCAACATATACAACTTAAAAGCTTGAACTTAATTTTTAATATTTTTGAATGAAGTGTCTTATACTCAACAAATCTGCATTTATCAGTGCTATTGTGAATTATTATTACAATAATTTTAAACAACTGTTTTAGGACATTTTATTCCTGTGATTGTAAAGCTGAATTTTCAGCAACATTACTCCGTGTCACACGATCCTTCAGAAATCATTCTGATATGCTAATTTGCTCAAGAAACATTTCTTATTATCAATGAAAAAAAAAAAAAAAAAAAAGGTTTTGCTGCTTAATATCTTTTTTCCAGGATTATTTGATGAATACTTAAAAACAACAGAATTTATTTGAAATAGAAATCATTTGTAACATTATAAACGTCTTCACTGTCACATTTGATCAATTTAATGCGTCCTTGCTGAATAAAAGTATAAGTTTCTTACAAAATAAATCATCTAAATGAACCCAAATATTAGTGTACAAGATAAATTCCACAGATGGTACTCAGTGGTTCTGTGGTTCCATGCAAAAATATCAATTTTTGCCCATTACATTTACACATTATGACATTTTGTGGCATCCAGAAGCCCATTACACATTTTCAATGACACATTCACCAGGTAAAAAGTGATAATAATAATAATAATAATATTCCCTCTAATGCTGCACAGTATAAGGTTTATGCAACTGAGCTGCTATTGACGCAGTGAGTGTGTGAGAGGTGAAAGAGCCCGGGGCTATGACAGCCATGTGTGTGTGAGTGTGTGTGTTTCTCCGATGGGTTTTCCTCAGGCAGTGTTGATCCTGACTCCCCCGCTATGTCATTACTTAATTGGCTCCTTTGACTAGACACGTGTACAATTTTGATTGTTATATCCCCTCTGGAATTTTAGACAGGCTTCTAAACCCAGAGTTTTACGCCTTTTAGGATGTTACATTTAGATGCCATGTTTTAGGGATAACCTTTAACAGACGTCAGCATTTTTTGGTTTAAAAAAGGAAAAAAGGGACAGAAAAAAGGAGAATTTAGAGATGTGGCCTTGAAAAAAGCATTCATGCTCTGACACACTGAGTTGTGGTGCTCATTCTGGAGAAATGAGTTTGAATCCGAGTCATTACTTGATCTTGTTCTCCATCCCATCATTTCTGCCAACTCTATGCTAATAAAAAATATAAAAATATATAAAAAGTAAAATGTGCAAATGCAAAATCTAACATATAAAATAATACAAAAAAAAATACGGCCAACAAAAATATCCGTAACACTTTACAATAAGGTTTCATTTCTTAACATTAGTTAATTCATTAACTAACATGAACTGTGGAAAATTAATGTTGGTTCAACTTAAAGTAAGTTACCAGGTCACCTTAACATTTTTTGTTAATACAATGAAGGAGATTGGTTTAACATATAGACACTATATTATATAGACCACATAGAATTTTTTTTAAAGTGAGCAATACATTTGTTAACCTTTGTTAATGTTGTTTGTTCATGCAACTTCACAGTGCATTAACTTATGTTAACAAATACAACTTTTGATTTTAATAATGTATTAGTAAATGTTGAAACTTTAACATAAAGATTAATAAATGCTGTAGAAGTTCAGTTCATCATGTTAACTAAATGAAGTCTTATTGTAAAGTGTTTCCAAAATAACTACCCCCCCCCCCCCAAAAAAAACGATTTAATATTTTTATACATTATAAAAAATTCTAATTATAACACGAGTCTACAAAATAATACGACATTCTCTTTATAAACGGCAGAATATTAGATAACTGCATGTATTTAGAAAGAGGAATGCATGCTGCGCTCTTCTATGCTAATATGTTGGCGTCGCACAGTGACTGGAATATTAAACACTCTCACTTAATAAAGAAGATATCTGTTACTTCGAGGGTCAACGTCGTCTCATTTTTTGGGTTAAAATCAGTTAAACATAGTCAGAATTCTTCTTCCCTGCTCAATTTCTTTCTCTTCAGAAACTTGACTTGTGCTTGTGGAGGATTTTTTATATTGGCGAACCCCTCCTCTGCCAGTTGATAAAAAGCGAAGTATCTGAATGTAGCAGGAGACCTATTATAGTACAGCCCCCCCGCTCCCTCCCCCCTCCCCCCAGCACCTCTCACCTTTAAATCTGTCTTTTCATATTCCTCTCAAAGCCCCTTGTCTGGGAGAAAAAGACACACTAAACAGGATCTCTGGGCAAACAAGTGACGAGGTACAGAGAGGGCGAGAGTGGAGGGTGGGAGCTATAGCACACATTGTTAAAGGATTCTTAGACCAAGAAGTAAAAAAGTGAGGTAATAACTGCTCTTTTTTTGTGCCGTACATATATTAAGTGTTATTTTTTGGTGTTAGTGAAGAAAAACAATCCGTCTGCAGAATCAAGCAATGAAACTAGCGAAACACATGACTCTTGTGAGCAATGACTTACAAGTGAAACAAAAGGTAGTGTTTTAATATAAAGTGGTCCCAAAAACTGTTTGGACAGTCACACTTAAAAACCTATGGATATCATTGCATTAATAATATTTTTTAACCAAATGATGATAGACAGGAAAATATAGGCTATTTTTTATTTGGCATTTTTTATTGAGCTAATACTTTTACCTACTTGTGAGTACATGCTTTTTATCACATTAACTATGAACATGATCTACTAACGTTTGAGAACAAGGAAGTTTCCAACCACCTTATTTATTTCTCTTGATCATAGATGACACAAAATCTCATCTCAACACTTTTGTTGAATGGCTATGAATATCAACATTTGTGAGATTTAGCCAGCCGAAACAGTTAATTGATCTAATTTTGAGTCTCTGGAAAATAGTGATCTATGACAATGTATTATGTTGAATATCAAAGTTTGTTAATGAGAGATTTGTGAACACATTCATGTTTTTAGATTTGTGGAGTAAAAGTTATAGTTTTTATTTTAAAGTAAAAAGATAAAATTAGATCCGTGGGGTAAATGGATATAATTGAGGAATGTTGCTACTAGTGTTTATTAATTTTAATAATTATAATTAATGGAGTTATTATTCAGTATTTCCATGAGTTAGATGTACATTTCAGACATCTTCGCATTCATTAAAGCCGATTCAATTTGCATTCATAGTGTTGCAATTATGACATATCTTCAATTAAAATATGGGCAAGTAAATATGTAAATATTCATATGCCTGTATATAAGTCATAGAATACTTTTACCTTTCACTAAAACCTCTTTTGAATCTGCTTTTTCTGTCAATGGTTATTCAATTAGTGAACTAAACTCAAAATGATCAATTTTAAATAGAATAGTTGATTTAGTATTTTACATTAATGATGCGTTAAATGAATGAAATTAAAAGTCATTTATACATTCTGTAAAAGTTTATCCAGGGGATTTATCCAAGTTTATCCAGGGGTTACCCCAGTAGCCTCTTTGAATAATTTTACATTTTTGTGTCACAGCATCTAAATGAGCAAATGTTTCTATATATTTCCTATAATAACACATTGACTGATGCATCATAGTCCTGCACATGCTAAATTTATATATAAATATGTTACAATTTAAAAGTAAATGCACAATTTTCTTGGGGTGTGTGTGTGTGTGTGTGGGGGGGGGGGGGGGATTGGCTGGCATCTTCCCCCATGATGACTATATACAGTATACTAAAAATTTGAAAAACTTCTATTTCTGAATGTTTTGCTCGAAAAGTGTGTTTGTACTATTTCACACTTAACACGCATAAAAACCTTGCAAATTGCCATTCATAAACAAATGATAGAGAAGACATTTTTTTATTTGTCTTTTTTTTTATATTTCAAATGACATCAATGTATTTTTAAGTTTGCCTGACAAATATTTGTTTGGGCCGCTGTATATTTAATTGAATTATAGTTATTTTCCCCAGTAAGTCTTCTTATGGGTCAATAGGGAAATCTAGAGAATAAATAAGGTGGCATACGCACATCCAAAAAAACTTGAAAACTAGGGGAATCTAAGGCAAAATATTTGCATTACATCAAAGTGCTACAATTTATAATTTTGAAAAATGACACGTGGAAAAGGGGGAAAAAAACCAGCAGCGTTACAAAATATAAACGTTAAACAAGCATGTGGGTGAACAATGCAGTGTCACATAGGACTGCATTTGATGTATTTCAATTTGGAGATTAACAGCAACTCGCGACCAACAGGCAAAATGGCGAGACAAATGAAATGGGTAATGAGGCTACATGAGGCAATCCAGCAGACTGGCCCGGCAGCCATAGCTGTGACTATGCCGTTTAAAGAAACAGTCAAACGGTAATCACGCAGCCGTGAATCATAAGCCTTAGGTAAGCTATGTAATGCTGGTAAGACGGTGAGCTGTGTTTTATTGGTGCAGAAAGAAATCCCTCACACCATTCAGAGAAAGAATCACAACAGTAATACCATTAACTTGCACCAGGGATCTCCAAATGCCATTTAATTGCCAATAGCAGGCCTATTGTTTGGTGCGGGTAAACACAGACTTGGCAAGAGGGGGGTTCAAGTTGAAGGAGTGTCAGACTCTGGGCGTCTGGCGACCAGTGGCCCCTTCTCCCAGTCCCTGAAACACGAAGAGGAATTTACACACACACACACACACACACACACACACACTAGCATAGCCCCCTCATCTCCACCTAAGCTCCAGAGTAACTAGCTTAACTAAAGTCTTCAGAGACGGTAAATTGGGGCAAAGTCTTCTCTTCCTCTTCTTAATACCAGATTTGTTCGACAATGTGATTTGAGGCTTGTCTATTCAAGGCCTTTTTGGGTTCTGAGCAAAGGGCTTGAGGCTCAAGGCCATTTTACCACACTCATATTATAGGCCCATTTTCATTCGTGTGTACATGTGGATTTGTGCGTCTGTGTGCTTGTTTTATGGAGCTGTTATGTTTATAATTCTGATTACGGTGGAGTTTTTATTTTGCTGTGGATTGCGAATGCGAAGCGGCACTGTAGCAGGTGGCCGTAATGTTGTTATTTAGCTGAGTTGTCTCAGTTTCTCTTTTATGAATTTCTCTTTTATGCCCAACAATGGTTTCAGCGAAAGTGGTGAATGTTTATGCCTTTCTGTTTATGCGGTAAATACGTGTCTTTAGGGTTTTGTTCACTGTTCTCTGACAGGCTTGTTCTGAGAGAGCCGTGATTGGCTGCGAGCGCAGTGCAGTATGTGTGTGCGCTGTGGCTCACAGGAAACTCTATTGTCCGCAACTAGAGTCTGGCCAATGAACAGCCATCAGCGGTCCTCACCGCTGATTGAGTTTGACAGCGCTTCAGGAGGAGGCAAGCACAACGTTTTTTGGCCTTTCATTTGAAAATAAAAAGATTTTTTTTCTATTTTTTTTAGAGGCCTCTTTTCTTACCTCACTCACCCCTCCTTTCCCAGCACCCTCTGTTCTTCTGCTGTGACCAGGAGGTTAAATGATGGAGAGTGGGACACACCATCAACCCTATGAAGAAATTCAAAATAGTCCCAAGTCATTAACGGTCGTTGTAGTTCAAGCTCTATTCTTGTTTGCGTTGTTTTCATGTAATTCCTGTCAGACGATAGTCAACTATTTATTATGCTTTTTCTTAGAACTCCAACCCTGCTGAAAAGACCCGTATAGCTGGTCACCAGCATATGTTGTGTTATGGATGCTGGTTCCTTAACAAGCGATGCTGGTGTGATCACTGGGCTTCTTAGCTAACTTAACCAGCAAGGCTACTTTGGGCAGCCAGCATCACCAGCAAGTGTTGAAGTGTGAACAATGAACATTCATTGCAATGCTGGTCCACCATTTAGACCAGCATCAAAACTAACAAGTACAAATCAACCTGTATCAGCATAAACATGCATGCTGGTTAAATCTTTCAGCAGGGCATGTAGTGGAAGAAAGACTGCGCAGTTATAATTCATTCTTACTTTACTGTAGATGCAAGACTCACCATACTATCGTCATCAAAGACATTATGTTCAGTGTTTGAAAGAAGAAAACCTTTCATTTTAACTCCTAAAAAATATTTTCCAATTATTTCTTAATTTCCATCAATGTAGTAAAAAATAGTAAACTGAAAACATGTACTGAAATGCAGGAAAACAAGACATTAAAAATGTTAATTGGAATCAATTGTAAGCTACAGAAAATGAATGGAAAAGAAAGAGGGGGGGGGGGGGGGTCTTGGTTAAAAAAAAAACATTTTTAATTTCAGTATACACGATAAAGAACAGTTGATGAGAACATGTCTGAATCACACGTGTGTTGACTATAACACATAGAGAATGAAACCCACAGCGCTGTGTGATTTACTTCCAGTTGCAATATGATTCAGGCAGACGAGGTCCCTGGTGCCCCACGCTCCTTATTTAATGCAAATGACTGTCATTTAGAATCCAGTGCATTTCTCGTGGCAGCACATTGCCTAATCAATGTGAAGAGCCGTGTAAAAAAAACATTGGATCTTTGTAATAGTTGTTTTTGACCGAGTCAAGTGTGGCTGCTAGAAGTAATCTTAACCTGAGATTCAATTATGAGTGCCTGGCTAAGCAAAAGCAGAAGCAGAAGCAGAAGGAAGTCTTGATCGAAACGGAGGTCTGTGTGTGTGTGTGTGTGTGTGTGTGGATGTCATAGGTGCTGAAATACAAAAAGAAAAACTTTTGCAAGGCAAATACAAACTCACATCATCCATCTGGGCTCCACAGCTCAGTGTCAGAACATGTGCACTGAACACTAGGCCGTGGCTCAAAATACACTTTATTTTAAGGTGTCCATGTAACAGTGTAATTATACATTTAAGTATTAAGTAATAATAAACTATATGTCCTCAGTATAGGGTTAGGATTAGGGCGTGGTTTAGTGTTAATTGCATGTTACATTTAGTCATTTAGCAGACGCTTTTGTCCAAAGCGACTTACAAATTAGGATTATTATGCACAATTTATAGACATTACTTAGTAACTACATGTGACGTGGCACAAGGACACTGTAAAATACCAAAAACATCTTTTTAAATCACCATAAAAATATAAATGGACAATTTATATGTAATATTACATTATTTATTAGAAATGAATTATGAACATTGATAATTGAACATTGATAATTGTTAGATTATCAATCCATCATTTTCTTAATTCATGTGCCCTCATAATATTTCATCAAAATAACTTCCCTCCCTCTTGCAGCGACATCTCTTTTATTTTCTGATGATGCATTTATCGGCGTGAGGGCGGGACAATCTGTCACTCACATGAGATCACAGTAATAGCAAACCACAACCATCCAATCGATTCTCAATGTACAAATTCAAATTTTACTCCCTAAATTGTTTTCTTGTTCGTGAAGCCATTTCACTCTGATATGTTACAATAGAGAAGAAAAGACTATTGCAACTTCCGTTTCATGCCGACTTTAATAATGTTTCTAATCTGTGATCATCACCATACCTATAGTATTTAGCATAAATAATTTCAGTGCTTGGGATTAAAACTGGTGTTACTGCCACTGAATTGCTGTATTTTTCTCCTTGTTAATAGTTAAATATTGATTTGCTATGTTTCATTTTCTGCAGTGGCGACACAAGAAGAAGTCGTCTGCTGGCATCAGGACTCCGTTCAGTCAGGTGGTGTCAGATGGCCTTGATCGTGCATGGGTTACGAAAGAGGCATGTGGCAAATTTTAGCTCAAAATCTCATTGTCACCTTTTTAATAACAAGCTCCCTGTCTGTTTTCCAAATGTAGTGTTTGGGGAAAACAAAATAGCCCGGAAAGGGAGGGTGATTGCGGAACATCCATGACACCATTCTAACACGCTCCGGAAATTCATATTTATTGTGTTTGCTGGCTGCTAGGCATGGTTAAGCATAGATCATTCAGACCCATTAGGGAATCATTACATCCATGGCCCTCGTTATATGCGCAGATTTGTCAATCTAAAAAATTCTGCATAATGCATAGTGTCAATTAGGATCATCAGCAATGCAACAAATGAGTACAGTTCTAATTTCGGCACATCAGAAGAGGTTCAAACCCTTGAGACAAAATGACTTTGAGCTGATCTTTTCTAAAAAGAGAGAGAGGAGAGGAGATGGGTTGCAATAGAGGAGAGATTGGTGAAAGGACAGCATGAACTGAATAAACATGCTATGAAGTGGATCTTCTATGTCTTTCCCAAGGACATTCAGAGTCTCTCTCACTCTCTCTCTCCACTTCTTTCTCTTTTTCCCCTTTCTCATTCTTCCTAAAATACGACAGTGAGCTAATGACAGCAACATAAATACAAAAAAGGCAATTTAGCTTCTTCTTGTAAAACTTCTTTGAAAATAAAGGAATTTTAATTATGGTGCACAATGAAAAAGAAGAAAAAAAAGAAGGGGGAGGAGAGAAGAGAGAGAGAAAACACTCACGCACAGTAAACAAAGCTGAAACAATTATCTTCTGGTGACCAGTGTGTGTTTTTAGAACACTCATTTAATCTTTTATTTACTGCGGAGAGAGGAAGAGTGAGGGAGGGAGGGAGGGAGAAAACATGCATGTTTGAGAGTGGGAGTGAGAGAGAGGAACTGAGAGATAGGAGGGGAGGGGTGAGAGAGAGGCTAGGGTGAAAAGAACAAGATAACGTGCGAACATTTTGCATATCCTCGCCCTAATAAGTAAAAGATGCATTTTTATGAGGCAAATCATTCAGCTTGTATTGTGTGTGAAAGGTTGTCATTTGTTGTTGAAGGCCGACATTCACCACCCCCCGCGAAACAACTGTGGTAACCACTCATCAGTGCATGTTAATGGACTGACATTGAATAACTGCAATGGCCTTGGAAATAACATCGTGCAAAGGGATCCCAAAGTCCCCAAATGGACCGAATGGTAACACTTTATTTCGATAGTCCACTTTAGACATTCTACTAACTATAAGTAACTTTGCAACTACATGTCAACTAACTGTCATTAGAGTATTAGTAGAGTGTATGCTTAATATTTGCTAACACTTTATTGTGATGGTCCTCCAATAGACATTCTACTGACTATAAGTAACTTAGCAATTTCAACTCAACTTATTCTACAAACCCGAACCCTAACACCTAACCATAACCTAAGTAGTAGACAGTCTACTAATACTCTGAGAGTTAGCTGACATCTAGTTGCAAAGTTACTTATAGTTAGTAGAATGTCTAAAGTGGACTATCGAAATAAAGTGGAACCGACCAAATTGTTGAAATGGTAAAAAAAAAGAAAAAAAAGGTGAAAACAATGCGACACATTAAGTGAACACTGAAGTTGTTCTTAGGTGCTTTCACACTTGGTTCGATTGTTTGATCTGAACCAGAGTTCCCACTTTCCTCTGCTGGATTCGGTTCATACCTGGATTTCTTGGGTCAGAACCATGGTATCATGCGTCATCAAAGCAGCAGCTGTTGCCCCTGTTGCTATGACGATGCTGGAAAAGGCAGAAAAAAATGGATAGTGTTGCTTGCCACACGTTTGTACTTTTTTAATCTTTGGTTTTGTTTTCAAAGTGTCAACACAGAACAGCACTTGTGTCTGTCTGCCGCAAATGCGCAGCAAAGGTTCCAAAGATAGCGGAGGCCAACAGAAGTAAGATCTTAGCTTCCAGTGTGTCAATCCGATCAGGAAAGTGAGTGAGCACAAACACACACACAATCATCAATAGCAGGTTCATGTCCACAATTTAGGACAGAATGTTTCGGGAGTTTGAGACGGCTTGCCAAAGTGAACATTCTGGAAAGGTCCGGTTGGTAAATGCCTTCAATCTATCATTGGTCCGTGGTGATTATGTAATAAGTAGGTGTGCTCTGGTGATCCCTTCTTTGATGTGGAAATCCTCTCCGGTTAATTTCTTCTGTTAAGTCTATTGAGGTCAGATGCGAGTAAAAACTTGAGCACACTGAAGAGCTGCTTTATAGTAGAAATTGAAGTTACAATTCTAATTGAGGGACCCTGACACTGTTTACATGTGTAATACTGTAAAGCTACTTGCTTTAAAGCAATCTATTGTATAAAGTGCTAAATAAATAAGCATGACATTACTTGATTGGAGTGCCATACTACAGAGCTTGTGCAAACATATCCACATCGCTACAATGCTTTCTTAATTTTGTTCCATTGCTGGAATTTTTGTTGTTTTGTCTCGTCAACGTCAGTGAGCCAATAAACATGCAGCATGATTGGCTGTAGCAAGGCATCAAGGAAAAACACTAGTTTACGCTGGTTACGCCCAGAGACATGGCTCACACGTGAAGCTGTAGTGTGTAACCCCATCTGCGGTGCATCCGACATCCGACGGGGCTGATCGCGGCCACTCTAGTCAATGTTTGCTTTTATACCAGCCGCGCTGCGGCACATTTCAGAAGCGCCCCACCGCACTACAGAATGGTGCCTGGTCTATTTTTGACGGACGCTGCGCTCAAGTTTAAATACAAATCTGGCAAATCTCGTGGTTTGTCTTCGCTTCTGAAATGCTTGTGTGAGCGGGCACTGCGTGGAGGACAGAACAAAACCTCATCAGAGACGTGATGCGCCACAGACGTGTGCAGTGTAAATAGGGGTAAGCGTCCCAACCCCCATAGATGGAAAAGATGTGGAAAAGATCAAAAGTGTGGCTACATTTCACCAGGCTCGATGCCAACACTACACGTGCAATATTTGCGACAAGATAATTACTGCCAAGACCGACAACACCACAAATCTGATGAAGCACTTCTGATGAAGTGCACGGACTAACTTAAACTTAAGAGCAGAAAGTTACGCCGTCTTCGACTGCAAGCGCGTCACATAAATTAACCCAAACTCATCTTATAGGATACTTGCCTCACAGACATAAGAAACAGGCCTATAGAAAGCTTGAAATGTCTACTTTTAAATAAATACTCTGATTATGTAATACAAATGAAAGGTGCATTTCCCCCTATAGGCGCAAGCGCTCATTCACTATACTGCGTAGATGACGCAGTATATTCTATATCAATATAAGAATTTTTTTTACGATAACAAACCCTACCCAGCTGTGAGTTGGGATGTTTTCTAACAGTATACAGATGCAAATTTCAAACTTCTTTTTACCCCTAAGTGAAGAATTAAAAATCACTTTGCCACGGGTATATCAGGGCCTTTAGTTTCCACAGGTCAAATTACCCAGCAAAAAATGTAGCATTGGTGGTCATCAGCATAACAACATAGGATGATGGTATGCAGGTGCCCTCACAGGCATCAAAGCTAACATTACTTTCTTGGTCAAACAAGAAAGACTATGCTAAGCAACCACCTACACTGGCTCAGTTCCTGTTCACCAGCCAGACCAGGGTTCTTAACTTGCGATACTCCTCTGTCAACAAGTTACACCAAAAAGAGCATGCCGGTCAACAAGACTTTGGTGGTAAACAGTATAGCTATGCTGGTCCATCATCTACAGCAGCAGCAGGCTCCAGTGAACTCAAATCTGATGCTCATTTTGAATGATGCTATAACATTAAACCATTGGAATCACCAAATCTGCCTTTTCTGGTCCTTTCTTTTGGATGTTGGTTCAAATTCCCTTCATGGATTAGGAAAATATAATTGATGTAAGTCTCATTGTACCAGCAGAACACGCTGCACTTCCAGTCCAGCACAAATACAGTGCGAACAAGCTGCAATGGTGTGGAAGTGATGTGAGAGGCACTCAAAAGGCTATTACGCGTGTAGGCCGCCTCTGAATGACATATGGTGATTAAACTAAGTGGATGTCCAGCGGGAGACCGGTGTATAAGAAACTTAATTAAAGCTATCACTGTCAACTGCCAAACGAGCTTATTGACACGTCGGCCTGTGCTGCTACACCAGTTCACGTAGATCTTTATCAGTCTTTACTCAAAGCTTTCCTGGCTGGCGTCTGCTGGTTTCTCTTTTAGGGTGTTAAATACGGAGCAAGGTGTCAGTGTTATCCTTCTTGTGCCCCTTTCACCAACTTACGTGTGTGTTCGTTCATTGTGATTGGTGGGCCAAGATAGCAGAGAGGGGCCACAAAGCTCCATTTGCAATGAGCAGAAGAAGGAGAGGTGAGGGAGAAAATTCCATAGGATTAATTTTCTTCAAGGCGCCCCCACACCCCCTCTTGCAGTCCCTAGCCACCCCCGACCGTAACTTCAGCTGTGCAGCCCGGTGTTAAAAGGCCCAGAGGAATACCGTCTTTGTCATCCTGTCGATTTGGGAGGAAGAATAAGAGAAGTTTAATCCCCATTGTCCGTGGGTCTGGTCGGGAGGGGGGTTGGCGGCTGTAAGATGATCCAACCAGCCTCGCTAATCCCCCCATACCCAATGGAACCCCCCCCCCCCCATACACCTCAACAATGGCACAGTCCTAACTGGGAGTCAGACCCCAATGTGCACATTCTAAAGAGGAAAATGAAGTGAAGTAAAAAGTTGCCACAACAGAGAGAATGAAGTGCGGGATGGAAGGACAGAGGGCGGAGAAGGCTAAAGGAGGTGTGGGTGGCAGAATACCTTGTGTCCCTCGGAAAGCTGTTGTTGCTCTTTTGTGGGCTCCTTGGCAACAGGGTATGCCGTGAGACTCCCTCAAAACCTTAGTATTCATCTCTAAAACAAAACTCCAGAACAAGGGCAAAGAAGGGGCCTTCCTCAGGAACTAAGAAACAACCCGAATTATGAAAAAGTCATCTTTAGAGAAATCTAGGTCTTTACCTCAATTACAATTAGAAAGGACATTACAACAGTTACTGTCATGATCACTAGTATTAATATCTTTAGAGTTGGAAGATCTAGGCAAATTTTTTGCTGAAGGTCAACACAGAGAAGGTTAATACTATTACAACTAAACATCCAGGATTTGCGAAGACCAAATGTTATATTTTAAGAATTTATTATTGAAGAGCCCGTACTGGTCAACCACTATTCTGAGGGAGGGGATGTTTCCCCCTAATGTCTATCAAATATATACGTAAAGTGCATGCTTGCATTTCTGTGGTTCTCTATGCAGTGATTGGAAAAGGTTGGAAGACAAGGGTAAGCCAGAAAATACTTCTTTAACAGCCAAAGAAAAGAACATGGGAGATTTGAGACCAGGAGACAGACAAAGAGTCTGGGGGGAACTTGGATGACTCTGTAGACCTTCAGGGTAAATATGATGTTGTTGCCTAGTAGGGACTCCATCACTTTGAACATAGGGTATCTAGACCCTGATGAGGTACAGATCTGATGAGGTACAGTTGAGATTGATGAGGCACTGTGAGGGTAGGGTTAGCAAAAGAGAGAGTAAAAGAGACAGAGAAAGGGAAAGAGCCAGGAGACAGCCGTTTAAAATTCAGTTTCCTGGGAGTGAAGAGGCTAATCCTGCCTCCGTAATTCCCTGCAGCAGAAGCAAACCCCCATCCATCCCTCCCTCCCTCCCTCCCTCCCCATCATCATCACTTCTCTCCTCTCTCACTGACTCTACCCTATCTCTTTATTCCTCTGTCTCTAACATTCTCTCTCGCTGTCTTTCTCACTGTCTCACTATTTCTCCGCTTAATCTCTCGCCGTCTCTCTCCCTCTTTCCCCCATCTCTCACTTTCTCCCTCTCTCTTTCTCTCTCTGAGTGACAGTACAATGCCCAGACCCTCACATGCTTATCTAACTCTAGCAGATGGTCGACTTGGATCAATGCACACATGCCACGATCAATGGCTGCGATAAAAAGCGGCGGGGATGGTACTTGTTCCCCCTCTCTTTTTCTCTCCCCATTTCCCTCCCTTCATGCCCATCGTGCTGCCCGGCCGATTGTCTCTCCCTTTTCCACATCTGCATCTGGACCAGCACCCAGTGAGGGGAGGCCTTGCAGAACAGGGTGCTTCCAGTCCTTAGGGGCTGCCTGCTGCTATTGCCTGCTGACTTTTGTCCTCTAGTATTTCTCTGCATCCCTTTTCTCTCACCCCTTTCTTCGTCTTTCCTGCCGTCTTCTAGGTCCTGACTGAGCCCCAATCCCCAACTCGCTATCAGAGTTGGACTCATCATGAGATTGCTGCTCTACATCTTCGCTCCCATCTCTTTCACACCTGCCCACCTGCCATTGCAGCTGTATTTGTTTATAACACAAGTTGCAGGCATCCATGACATGTTCTCAGAAATGTGTAGCACATTCTAGGTGATCGTCGAGCTCCTACAAAACCTATTAACCTAACTTTACATATACCCCACACTGCATGGCCCCACCTTCTCTATCTCGAAAATCTGACCTGCTTCTGTTATTCTCCACACATCCAGAACTTTACCATTTCAAATGTTGATTGTAACATCATTGGACCAGTAAACAATCTTAAGGCTTATGTTTCAGTCGGTTTGTAAAACAAGCTATAAATCGTACTGTATATAAAAATACATCAAGAATTCTTGACTTTGAACGTAAAGATGCAAGCATTAAACAAAACAGAGCACAGACTTTTTCAAACTACCCATTAATCTCTGGCCACATTCAACTTGTTCAGCACATTTGGATTACCTAAGAAACAAAACCAAACACCCATTTTTGAATTTGTGTACCTACAATACACGAAGAGCAAACTAATTCTTCAAGATTCAAAAAAGTGACCTTGGTTGCCCTTATTTATAGTCTCAAGGGCTTCTAATAACATCAATCCTTTGAGCACGCTTCCAAATTCAGAGTCACAAGTTGCCTTTACTTTCAACTTTTAAAGCACACTGTTCAAAGTTTACCAGCATAAGCTGCCTCCTCTCCTCTTATGGAGATTTTTAATTGGGCATTGGTGATGTAATGTGCCTCATAATAAGCCCATTAAGCTGTCTTTTTTTTCTCTGCATAGATAGAGAGCGTTGTGGCAGTGTGGACACCTCTGCTATTTATACTGCTCAAATCCTCATGAATATTTACACTGAACAGCGATGGCAAAGAGAGTAGGCAGGCACCCTGACAAATAGCTCTCATGGGGAGGATTTCACTCTTCCAGGAGACACACTAGCTCTGGAACTTGTATTTTCTATCCGGAATGCACCTCTCCACATGGTTTGGATACTTGCAGCAAAAGCAATTAATTCTTCCATTACACTCTACTAACTAGGACGCGAAACGTAATGCATTAGTTTAACTAATTTTCCCCTTGAGGAAATCTATCTGTATATGCATCTATCATATGTGGGCCCGGGTGAGACTCAAATCACAATTTTGAAGTCTTGATGACTTGACTTGTTAAATATTAGAATACTTGAGACTTCACTTTGATTTTGCTGCAATTACTTATTACTTGGACTTGAGCTGATGACTCAAGACAAGTCATTTTTCACAGAAAACACAAATCTTCGACCTAGATGCTCTTTTGATGGACACATGCAAAAAACATTTTCTTGGTAAAGCATCAAATGTGTGTGTGCAGAAAAAAAAGCCTGGTCTGTGTCATTGAAAACAGTCTAGTGACAAAATCCAGAAATTTCAATCTTCTATCAATAATTATTGATATCAAATTATATAAAACTATAGCTGTTGGCCATCCGTCCGTCTGTACAGTAAAACAACTTGATGAGGTGTTGTCTATACACATTTACATTCTGATAAGGTTTTGTTAAGGGCTGTTTCCATACAAACTTATATATTACATTGAGTGAGTGAATGAATGAACCTTCTAGACAACCAAATTATTTATGTGATTAGGAATTACTTCAGCATCATGTATACTGCCTACTTGGAGAAGTGAGGGCTGTCATGCCATTCAGTTGGCCAAACGCCTTGTTAAGGCTGTGTAAACTTATTTAATATGGATTAGAAGTTGACGCAAACACAAATGCGGTCTGTGTGTGTGCTACGGCAGCAGGGCAGTCATGAGGCCTGGCCATGGTGTCTAATCCTTGTTTAGGGTGTAGTGAGGCACAGCAGATTAGGTAGCCTGCTCCTCATGCCACCCACAGTTACAGACATCACATTCTCTGAGTTTGTATATCTCTTGCCCTCTATCTCCCTCTTTTTGTCTCTTTAACACACACCAGAAAATTTTCAATTTCTTAACAGGGCTTATAGATCACTGAAAAACACTGAAACAGAAAACATTTTACAAAAGAACACAAATCAACAGAAACTGAATTGATTTCTAGTGTTCCGGAACTTGACTTAATTAAAGTGGGAATAATTGAGCACACTTCAGTTGAAACAAGGGATTTCAGTGGTGTGTTATCAAATTTAGTTAGGAAAAAAAGCATTCTTGCGATGTTAAAATTGGTGTGCAATGAAATAAAGACTAACAACTAAACTAAACAATAATACATGTTAAGTGGGGGTTAGAGAGAATATAAAGTACTGAACGTATACTTTGATTAGAAATATACATTTTTCTAATTCTACATTTTCTCTTCTCTTAAATATACATCTTGCTTAGTGGTATAAAAATAGATCTAGTTCTTATAAGGAAAAAATCTTGTCAAGATATTTTTCACTGCTGATATAACAGCATACTACAATAAATATGAATAGTACTGTATGTTATTGTAATAAGTAAAAAAAATACAAATAATAAATGATAATGCTTTAATTTAAGGCATCATTAATGTTACATATTTTGTCATTTAAAGCAAGTAAATTTTCATATGTGTGTGGTATTGTATGTATGCGGCTGGTCACAGGGCCCATTTAGCAATCATCACATGACCCAAAGCCTAAGGGATCCATGATGAACGTAATTACCGTAACTATTCTGATTTGTATGTGATCCTAGAACTCGTAATTACAACTTTAGACTCCAAATCTTCTGAGAGCTTCGACTTGTACCACGCAATCACTGCAGATTTATTTTGGAGTTAATAGTGCAAAAGAAACGTATAAGTCCGAATCCGAGGATGTGTACAGCATCACGTATTGTCATCTCTTATTTACGGTAATTACATCACGGCGTGAACACAGCATTCCATAAAGCAACACACACAACTCCTAACTCACCTAATCCTACTTAATTTTAGTGCAAAAAATGCACAAGTGCCATTAAGAATGTTTTCCGAGTACACTGCCTCAGTGTTGCCCATCTATAATAAAACAGCCTAGACACTAAGCTTTATTGATCTTACAACTTGATAAAGTGATTAAGAGAGCTCATGGGGTCCTTTTAAACACATCCCACTTATAGATTACAGGCTATGCTTCGCTACCCCTGACTGATAGTCAGTTTAAGAGAGAAAAAAAAAGTATGTATGTTGGTGACTTTGCTGCACTGGCCCAGTGAATAGATATCTGTTGGCTAGGTCTGGAGATGTTTGGTATGTGTATGCGCACGAGTAGATGTGTGCAATCTTGTGTGCTTGTGCCTCAGTACACGTGACTGTTTACATTGGATGGAGTTGGAATTCTCAAACCAACAAGATGCATGTGAAAAGGATAATTTGTTGGCAAACCACCTCCACTACATCGACATCACACAGATCTTATGGAGGTAGCATAATGGGTTTAGTCTGCTGAGGGCTACAGAGAATCACACACACTCTTTCCCCCCCCATCCAAATTTTCCACTCATTTACCAACACCTACGTTCTGTGGGTGGGCAGACATAGCTGAGAGACACAACTGTGACCACCCGGAAGCTGTTCGAGTCATGTGACAGTTAAACACTTTTTGAAGATGTTTATTTCAAATGCAGTAAAAAAAAAAAAGCTCTGGAAAAATGTAAAAATATATTTTTTTAAGGTTTCCTTTGGCAGGAAAATATAACAGAATGACAAACATTTCTATTTGTATCCGTTTCAGATATATAGATTAATTTAATGTAAATATTAAGTATTAGAATATTGATCAGTTTAAAACCAGCCTGAATGGTCTTTATTATCACGTTGGCAAATTTTTCAATGGAATTATATATATATATACACACACACACACACAATGTGTGTGTGCGTGTGTGTATGACTCTAGGCTTATTAAAAGCTGCATTAGAGGAATAAAACACATTTTCTTTTTTTGTATAGTATGTAAGGCAAAGTAACTGGAAAATAATCAAGTTGACATAGGCGCCACCTCTCTCCAACAGTTCAGAAAATGCTCTAAATATGAAGTACGTACGACACACGTGTGTGGCCACAGCAGTGATGGATGTGAGATGTGGAGGGAAATGGTATTCTTAAAAGCCCTGGATTGAGTCCAAAATTAAGTATTAAAAACAGGCCCTGTACATAGTGCTGACTCGCCTCACTAACCTCACAGCCCTGCTAATGCCGAAGACAAATTAGGAAAGACCTGATGCAAAACTTTGTGAAAAGAGTTCGCAAAGATTGTCGATTCACTGTGATGGACAAGTTTGTCTATGCACTCCAAAATATGCAATGCAAGATCAAAAGAGGAAAATTAACTAAAACATTGCGAAAATGTACAGTACTCATACATTCCACAATATAATATATACACTAAGAAATTCAACTTAATTTAACCAAGGGTTGTAACAAGTTCCTCTAACATTTACAGGAAGAATCTCCTTGCAAAAGCAACTTCTATGTTTATTGTGACTCAATAACACTATTTTGTCATCAAAAATCTAATCTAACGAAATCTAAAATTGTTGAACATTATATCAACACTAAAATAAGTTGTGTTGTGTCACTATGGATGAAATATTAAATACAATTACAAACAATATTACTGTTCATATTCTAGAACAAGCAAAAAATCCTAATATAAAAATCCTAATAAAAACCTGGAAAGGAAAAGACAACTCTGTTGTTTTTTTTGTTTTTTTTTTTTAAACAAAATCCTTTTCTTTTTGTGGTTTACAAATCGGTCCGTGGCTTCAATATTTCATTCGCACATCTGGGTGGCGTCGAAATGGCCCTCGTCACAGTCTCGTCTTCTGGACAGCATTAATTTCAGTCAGTACGGCACTGCCAATGTGTTTACACTTTAATCAAATCTGTCCTAAACCTGAAATAATCATTTAAACCAGTCTTAGGAATCAAATGAACAGATTCATTGAAAAAAAAACCCTGAAGAGTGATGTCAAGATTTTTTAGTCAATAAGGGCCTATTCATCACACAAAGCTATTGCTGGCTTCAAAAGACGTGGAATATAGTGCATGAGTTGTATTACTCCTGTTATGATATGTTTATGGTGCTTATTTGCTTTTTGAAAGCTGCAGCCCCTATTAATTATATTTTCATGGAAAAGAGTGACCAGTGTAGTGTAAAAACAAGCTTATTTTGTGTTTCATGAAAGAATGAAAGTCATACGGGTTTAGAAAGACATGAGGGTGAGTAAATAATGACAGATTTTTTTAGGTGAATTATCCCTTTAAGTCACTGTAGACTGAAAGATTAAAAAGTAATAAATGCACAGTGGTGTGGGTGAACGAGCGCAAGACGGCCCTGATGCCTGACAGTGATTGATGTTTATATATGGACTGCATCAATAAGTTTGTGAAGGGCTGCAGGTAGCATTGGTCTGAGCTGCTAGGGGTCTGTTTAATTGAAACCTGTCGGAGCCCAGCTTTTTTCCCCTTTCCCCCGCGTGCCTCACCTCATTCAGCTACGCTCGCTCTCCCAGCATCTCCCTGCCTTTTGTTCCTCAGACCTACCACCAGCCTGTTTATTTTCCTTCTCAAATTAATTTAACAGAAAGTAATTAAATCTTTGCTTCAACAACCAGCCGCACACAAGTAAATGCAGCGTGATGAAAAGGTGTGTGGAGGGAGGCAGCCGAAAATCAAGAGAAACTGGTGCCAAATGACTGCTGGAGGCTAAATATAATACTAAAGGTTGGAGTCGTAGGGGTTAGGGCTCCTTAATAAAGGAACTGCACAAGGTGGCAAAAAACAAGTACAGGTCACATTGTTGTAGGCACAGGTTGTGGTTGGACTGATGTGTGTGTGTATATACAGTCAGCATTGTTTAAATCCGCGGAGTCATAATGCATTTGGCAGCTAGTGTGCGCGAGAAATTAGTTTTTATGAAAGTTCTTTGTTCAATAACAGCTGGTCATATTAACAAACAAACAAAGAAGAAATGAGACATGTTGATTACAATATTGTTTTAAACAAAAGATTTTGCTATAAATGTATCCTATGTATATTGAGTCTCCATAAAATACTATAATTGCATTATGATTCATTCACAATAAAGCCATACAAACTTTTAAATGCACTTAAAAAACTCTACTAAAAGGACTCATTTCTGACTGAAGTCCATTTTATTGTGAAGTCAGACTGAAAGTGGGATTACATTTTTAAATCTATTCATTCTAATCCATCTTATTTTTAACATGTTGTTTGTGCCCTCTGTGTGTCCCCTCTTGCCTTTGTCGCTTTGTGGTTTCCTTACATTCGTTTTTCGCCAAGCTGAAAAGCCAATCAGAGTGACCTCTCTCGCCGTGATCTACTCAATCGGCCGAAATGCAACCAACGGTTGTCCGACTAGTACGAACAGTGTGGAAAAGACCACAAAAACTGGGCCGACAGACACTCAACGACGACCCGACACTGGCCGACACCGGGCGGTTGGCTTGGTGTGCCCTTGATGATTCAGAAGTCTTGCAAAGCAGATTTGCTCACATCGGTATACTGACAGTGGACATTTTTTGCCTATGAAATTTGCATCTTCATACAGCATGCATACAAGTTACAATTAGCATGCAAGCCTGCACATGCTTCGAAAGACTGTGTTGTGTATTTCAATTAATTTTTGTATCATGTACAGTACACTTTGACCGAGAGATTGGGACTGAAAGTCATCTACACCACTAAACCTGCTGTAGCTCAAATGTACATGTAAGGAAACAGTGTTGGCTGCACGACTTTCTTCTATGGAACATAAAAGAAGATATTCTAAGAAATTTTTGTTCATACATTAGAAATGGATACCGAAAATCTTTTTTGTGTTTCACTGAAGAAAGAAATGCATAAAGATTTTTCCTTTAGAAGGTTTATTTAGCCTCGCAAAGGTGACTAGGGTCCAGTCATTAGTAGACGTCTAGAGGTTCGTTGAGAAGCTGTCTTGGTGGGTCTGAGGCATGAGTTTAGAGGTCTCGCTCGAGTTCAACAAGTGTCTTTGAACTACACTGTGGCGTTGATTCGGACAGCCACGGCAGGTATTTGCACAGCAAATATTTTAATCCCCAACTAATCACTTGGTTAGACCCCGCGTGTTAAGGGGGAGGGAGCTCGAGGAGGGTGTTAGCATGTTAGCTGGTGGCCTGGCACATTCCTCCTGTCAATGACGCCTTTGTTCTAAGGGGATTGTGGGAAGAGTCAAACATGGTGACCCCCGGAGAGGCACCCTGCAAACGCACCACCCTTCCCTCCTCCCACGACCCACCCCTAAACGCATGTCAGCAGCCTGACGGACCTGCGTGTGCTTCTGCATAATGGCGCCATTGGTCATGTGATGTATTGATGAACGAATTATCTTACAATACACAGCCTGTCAAAAGGATCATTTATGAGCACCTGGGTCTTAGTGCTAGATTGGATGCAACAAAACATTGCAACCTGCCAAACTTCACTGGGCCACCAGGCAAATTATTCAGCTCTTTTAAAAGCTGAAGTGTGCTTGTCTACACCGTGCATCTGGACATATCCTCCTGAGACCCAGAAAAAAAAAGTTTTTTTTCATGTCATCACATTGTTTAGAGCATAAGAAACAAATGGTAAAAAAAACATTTTTGAAAAATAATATTTTATTCATACGTTATGCTATGTCCTCTGTAGTGGACACCAGGACTAAGTTGTTAAAAAAAATAAAATGACATGAAATTATATGTATAGGCAAAAACAATGGGATTTTATTTTTAATCACCAATACATTTTGGGGTTTCGGGATTTTTTTTAACCAAAATTTGTATTAAGATGATTCTCAACTATGTTATGAAAGATATAACGAAATGAATTGGTACACCATTTTACTTTATGCAATATGTGGGTAAAATGTCCATAAATTAATATTCCCATTCAATGCAATGTATCTGATTTGCACATTAATGTGTTCTTGGAGCAACATTTAATGAAAAAAGAAGTGTAATAATTGGAGTAATAATTGGCAACATTTTAATAATAATATCTAATATTTCATAGGAATATTGATGTATAATTTATTTCCATATTCTCTTGTTGTGTCTCCCAAAATGCCTGATAAACATGATTTAAGTCCTGATGTCCTCTACAGTGGACATGTATGAAATCAATGCACTGTTCTGTAACAGAAAGTATTTTTTTTATTTGAAACCCCATAACATTTTCCTGAGATGTTGGTTTATGAAATACAATTTGAAAAGTAGCCCGATTTAAATTATAATTACAATATATTATCATATTTCCTACATTTGATCACTAAATTAATGTCAGACATTTTTAAAGACCAAGGAGAAGTTGTTTTCATGGTGAAACCTCCAAACATTTGGTATCTCTGAAAAGTCCTGAATGTGCTTTGTATGTATGTGACATGTGACATGTATAATGTCAGAGAAATTCACTAAAATATAATGTCCACTACAGTGGACAAAAGTCTATTCCTGGGTCCCAGGAGGATATACTGTAGCCAGCTATAATGTTTTTATCCTCATTTGATGACGTATTCTTGTAATAATCAATAGAAAATGTGCACAAACATATCTATTTATATATTGTCAAAACATCATTTTTCTGTCACTCAGCTTTTGTCATTCTTTAAAAATGAGATGTAAAAAGTGTAAAGTGGATTTAAAAAGTGGAAACTTAATCATGTATTAGTTCTGTATGTACTGGGACTATTTAATCAGAAGATTTAATTTTTCCTGTGTTTTACACACCAGCACATGTACGCTAACATGTAATGTAGAAACTCAAGTGGCTATTGCACTTTTTCCAAGTAAATTCAGACTTTCTAAGTGGGATGGAATGCATCATAAATAAGAAACTGGAGATAGAAAGAAGAAAGATGACCGGAATTAGATGTAGTGCACAATCCCCAAGACTGAGAGATGAAAATCAAAGATATTTCCTACAAAAGGAAATAATTTGTCAATAGAAATTAAGATAGAATAGCGTGAATTGAGTAATGATACCATTAAATGTAATAAGAAGAGATATTAAGGCAAAAGAGTCTCCATCTGCACCTCATTGAGACTAGGAAGAATATGCCAGAGCAGGGTGCCAGATCACAGCCCACTAACTGATGGAGTGGCCCATGAAGACAGCACTGTGGCAGTAGATATGCTTCTGAGAGAGGTTTAAAGAGTGGAACTGATTGTGCATGTCTCATTCGAGCTCTTCACAGCCCTTGCCCAGGGGGCTTGGCTTTCAAAGCTGGGTGACGTGAGTGTGCACACACACATACACACACAGAGAGAAACACACTCCATTGACAAAGCTCCTTGCTTTATTTCTCTCAATATATGAGCTCCCAATTCATTTCATAGAGGTAGTCCAAAAATGTGCTCATGATTCCTATTTCCTCCACTGGTGCTTCCTGTTTCCTGTTCTGTGTAAATGCTTTAGCATGCTTTGGATCAGTGGTTCTCAGTTAGTTTTGCATCAGGACCTTCATATCACATCAAGTGATGAAATAAAGTACCAACATTTTAAATAGAACCAATATCTCCTTAAAGTTCTTTTCGTCTGTATTGTGACATACATCCGAGTCAGAGCGATTATTGAGAAGGAAAAATGTAGGGTGGGGACTCCTGTCAGTCAGTTGTTGATTGGATGGAGTCAGACCTCAATGTGAGCTTTCAGTTAATTGTAAGAACGGGGTGGGGTTTGTGCAGATGAAAGGATTGGAGAAGTCTGGCATACATCACAAGTGTGTTTTCACTACAAGGTAAAAAAAGTTAAAATTTAGAAATGCATGGATTAATTATTTACATTAAGATCAATATTATGCAAAAAAACAAAAAAAAAACAATAATAATAATAATTCTCTCTCTCTGACTAACTGTCACTGTCAATGTCATTGTCTGCACTACAGTTCCCACGATCCTCCTTGGCCCACTCCTCTATTACCCGCACCTGCCAGTCATCGTCGTCATCGTCCTCAGCTGTTGTCACCTTGTCTTCACTAATTCATCTGTGTATTTAAGTTCCCCTCTGTTCAGTTCATTGTCGGTGATTGTTAGTGTTAAATCACACTATTTCGAACCTAGTTTACTATTGTTGTTAGAAATAAAGCTTCTTGTTGTTTTGTTAACCGTTGCCTCCATCGTCCTCATTTGAGAACCCAGCGTGACAATGACATAAGCTGAATAAAAAAAAGAATTTTATTCATGCATACACAACAACAGAAGTATCTAATATAATATAAGCTTATATTATATATCACTTTTTTCATATTATGCTTGTGTATTTTATGATTGTTCTCAATCTGTATTTAGACACTGTTCTTGATGAAGGCTTTTATTTTTTTAAGAATATGTGGCATAATTGGATCTGGATCAGGGAACTTAATGAAACAAAACCCGTATGCTATGAAATAATTGTAAATGTGTTTGATTTTAATATACAACACCACTATCACTTGCACAGCAGACGAGAGAGTCTGAGAATCGGGCTCTGGATTGAGATCTCTGGCCCGTCCCCTGCTGACACTCATGCAGGCAGATCACAGGCTCATCATGTCGCCTGTGTTTGCCCAGAGCCTCCTTCATCAAATGACACGTTTGCCACACGTTTATCTTTATCAGATCTGCCGAGAACCAGAGATGAGAGACGGCGAGGGGGAGCGGAGGACGAGAGCTATTGCCTCTCTTGCAACTCTCTCTTTGTACCCGCCATCGCCTGGGGGCCAATTACCTTCTCCTCTGACAGGAGCACCCCCCCCCTCTCTCTACCGCTCTCCCTCGCTCTCCTGCGCTACAACTCCAGCAACATCTGCCCCTGAATATGCAATCAGCTTGTCAAGGAATCAAGGAAACATATATACATACAAATGTAGCGGCAGGTGTAAAGCTAATATTTACTGACATCAGATCTGTCCGCACTTACTCGCCTCTCATCTGAAGCTGGAGGAAGAGACTGATCCCGAACTCCACCAGGACTGCTATTCCTGAACCTGATGTCAAAACCATCTCATCCTCTATCCTCTTATGGCTGCACTATATTATTTACTATTTAAAGTCGGCATAAAACGAAAGTTGCGATTATCTTTTCTTCCTTATTGTGATATATATATTACAGTGAAACTGCTTCTGGAATGAGAAAAATGCAGGCATTTTTTTAGGATTTGATTTCATCCTTTGGGAATTGATTGGATCATTGGAAGTTGGACATAGCCAACTAAATGGGCGCAGATCTGAATGCAGTCAGGAAATATATATAAATGCTGTTTTTCAATTATTTTACAGGTGCAGTGTATGGAACATCTGGTGAACGTTAATGATTACGAAGGCATATGAATAAAATAAAAAAGATACATGACAGATAAATAATTTATAATAAGCACTACAATATTATGCAAAAAAAGGTCAATTTTGATTTCATGGCAACTTTAAAATATTTAACTGCTAAGGCGAGCATCACTATTACTATGTTTCATACTTTTTGGTTTAGTATAATAATAACACTAAGTATTATGTGCCCTTGAAGATGTGTTTATTTGAAACATGGCAGAGAACAAGGCTGCGTCTGAAATCGAATACTTCCCTACAATATACTATGCGAAAAACTGTATGCCAACAGAGAAACAGTAGGCGAAAAGTACCCGGATGACCTACTACTTCCGGCGAGATTCTGATGACGTACTACATTCGCCATGTTGTCATTATCATGTGACCTGCCGGCATCAGTTGCATCGCAGTATCATTCATAAATCCTCTCCCGTGGCCTCATGGGATAGTAAAGTGTCTATCGTATGCACACTTCAGAATCTCACCAGAAGTAGTAGGTCATCTTTTATGAGTACTGTGAATTCGGACATACTTCTTTTGTCACGTACTGTTTTAGTAGGGAAGTGTGCAACTTCAGATGCATCCCCACTGTCCTGCAGACTTTAGCTCTAACCCTAATCAAACACACCTGAACAAGCTAATCAAGGTCTTCACAATTACTAGAAAGATACAGGCAGGTGATTTTGATCAGGGTTGGAGCGATACTCTTCAGGAAAGTAAACCTTGAAGGCCAGAACTTCATAGTACATAACTCATCCCACACCATTTGTGCTGAAATATATCTCAAATGGTGTGACTTGTTGGGCAAAGTTGAGTTGAAAAATTGAATTAGCCTTGTATTGATATGAGTTCTATCTAGAGACCAGAATATCACAGAAACTAGGGATGGACTTGACTTTGACAAGTAAGCAATCACTTAGACCCCACCAAAAAATACCCTAGCAACAACAACTGCATAGCAACACCCTAAGCACTGATTAAAGTCAGTTTCATACAGTATTTCTAACCCTTTCAAAAATAATTTAAAGGTCCTTCATATCAGTAACCATTTTTAACATGTAGGGTTCTTGAGTTGACTATATTGTTATTTGGAGATTTAAAAGTCCCTCATGTCACAATATGTGTTCTTCTGATCAGTGTATTAAGTATTATCTATTAATAGTGGATAAGCAAAGCCCTTCAGGGTTCTTTGAGACTCTAATTTATAGGTTTTCTGGGGGGCGGACATAAAACTTGATAAGGTCCTCTTCTGACATAAATTGAGCTTAAAACATTCTCTTATAGCATCACAGTAAATGATAAAGGTCCTCCTATATCATCACAGGAACTTAAAACAGTTCTCACTGTTAATTTCTACACAGTTCTTCGTTTAAGTCAGATTTTTTTAAAAACATTATGAGAATACATAAATTTAGTCAATATTATGTCATATTCATAAATTTGAGTACATTTTACTCTAACCCCCCCCCCCAAATTTAGATGAAAAAAATATTAGCGTTTAACAAAAAACGTTTAACAAAAACTATGTGAAAAATGTCCTAGTTGTGAAAACCTGAGCTCCTTAAATAACATAATATTCGTTGTCTCTGTCTATTCACAATCACAGTGACTTACATATTCCGACTAACACATAACTACCATGTAAGGTCACTCGTGCATTTATCATTAACAGGTTCATTCACTGTTCAAGTGGGTAGTTAGAATTAGCACAGAAATGTAATAATGAAATGTAAAAATAAAATATTGCATTTTCTTCACTATATGAATCATATATTCTTATTAAAGCTAAAAACAAAGTTATTCATTAAGTTATTTTCTCTTTTATTTGACTCATATTAATGACAGAGCAGCAGGTTTATTAGGCTACTGTCACTTTAAGACCGAACGCACAGATCCTTTATACTGATACACATCCGGTTTACATCCCAAATGTTTACTTTCACTTGAGACACAACCGAATGTGTTTACATGAATACTCCACAAGATGGGCACTTTGACTTAATTGTGTGTGTATTCGACCATTCAAGCGCAATAAGACGTGAAAGAGAACTGAGTGGCTTTCTGTGCACAGCATTGAGTAAATATTTACTGCTTGTGCTTAACATCGAGAACGCCCCAAATTTATGATCGCCTTCTGAGAGAGACAGCTTTCTGTGTGCGCACTTTGGCAGAGTTCCAGTCAGCATGACATTTTTTAGGATATATTGCAATTTTTTTAACAGAGAACGTCCCGCTTTTTATATTCTCATTCGTGCATTTCATCACTCGACGATTTAGCAAATTCTCTAACGATAGACATATTATACCACGGTAACGATGTAGTTGCAGGTCTGTTAAACCTAATCTGTAAACCGGTCATTCCAGAGTTGATTTGGAAACCAAAAAGTTTCATTAATACTGGGATGCTCTGCGAGCAGTGAGGAGCAACACAATGTTTTCGAGCTTGTAGCTTTTTCCAGCTGTCAGAATGAAACTAAAGAGCAAAAAGAGATAGACACAGACATAGATGCAGATTATCCTCTCTCTCGTTTTACATCCAGAGATTGCAGAAGCATCAGCACCTCAGAGAGCGAGAGAGAGAGATAGAAAGAGGGAGGACTGGGATGACAGGAACAGGCTGCGTTTTGACAGCTGTCTTTTTTATGCGACTCGTCACAATCTCATCCTGCTTCAAGATTAGAGAAACAGAGAGAGGAGAGATGGGAAGAAACAGAGAATTCTATTCTTGTAAAGTGTGTGAAGTTTAGGGACAAGTGAAGAAGAAAAAAAGACACACAAGGACATGAGCAGAACGATACACCGAACTAAAGCCACAGGAGTAGCAGGAGACGAGAGACGGGAGAGACACCGAAACACTGAGAGAGGAAGAGAGGGAGAGAGCAGATATAGAAAGAAAGCATTTGCATAATGTCCTCCACCACAGTCGGACCCCGAGGCTAGCCGCTCAGGATAACAGAGGGCCAATACTCTTAATTCAATCTCGTTATTTTTTCTAATACTTGAGAAATTAATAATTCTGGCCCCCGCCTCCGCAAACCACCATGAGCGCTGAGCATCACAGAGCTGCCTAAGTTTGTAACTTTAACCCAAGCAATTGATGTGGGGAGGCCCTTCAGGCAGACCTACTAATGAATGGATTGCATGTGAGAGAGGGAAGTTAAAAGATGGTCTTTTATAAAGTAATTTAAGAAAATCCTGTTAGCTGGATCAAGTACAAGAGTTTAATTTCTCAAAATGGGGGAATATGTGAAGGCTTTTTTCCCCATGTCTCCTTCAGACTCGGAGATATGCTGTGTAATGCGCACACACAACACACGCGCACAATGCAAACGCACACAGACACAGTTTTAGTAAATAGCAAATTGGGTGAGTGTTAATGTGTGTGGATATGTGGATAGTGTGCGTAGAAATGAAACCACTTAGTCTAGTAAACATTGGATAAGTTACGGGAAGTCAAAGCATACACAGACAGATATTAATCAGATCAGATTCACCATACTTCATACAGCATCTGTAGGACACACACCTTCTCTCTCTCTCTCACACACATTGTATTTTCATGTTTTATGGGGACTTTCCATAGATTTTTTTCATAGATTTTTATATTGTACAAACTGTATATTCTATCCCCCTACACTAACCCTACCCCTAAACGGACCCATCACAGAAAACTTTCTGTATTTTTAAATTTTCAAAAAACATCACTTAGTATGAATTATAAGCTGTTTTCCTCAAGGACAAGGATTTCTGATATTGCCATCTTTGGGGGGACATTTTTTCCCCATAATATAGGGTTTGCCAGGACCAAACACACACACACACACACACACACACACACACACACACACACACACACACACACACACACACACACACACACACACACACACACACACACACACACACACACACACACACACACACACACACACACACACACACACACACACACACACACACACACACACACACAGAAAAGTTTCTCATTCTATGTTTTCCTTTATCAGGGAACACACTGATTCACTTTGTCATTTAGCGTTTATTTTTTTTTTATCCCATTGTTCTTTGAAAAAAAAAAAAAAAAAATCATCCTACATAAATAAATAAATACACAATTATTAATTTATTTAATAATTGTATAAATTATAATTTAGTTATTTATTAATTTATAATATGTATAACAATTACTGTTATTTATATTACCTACTATTTATATTACCTACTATATTTAATGATATTGGTATTAATTCCATTGTTCTTTGACCAGATATCATCCTGAATAAATAAATAAGCATGCAATATTAATTATAATAATAATAATAATAATAATAATAATAATAATAATAATAATAATAATAATGTGATTGTTTTATAATATATTATCATTATTTATACTGGCTACTATTATTTAATAATTACTATATTATATTAGGTTTTAATTCTTTGACCAGTGATTATCCTAGATAAATAAATATGCAATATTAATTATAATCTGTTATAAAACAATACACCGCATTATTATAATTATTGTTTTTTTTGTGTGTATTGGTTATTATTACTTAATGATTATTATATTATTTAAGATCATTCCATTGTTCTTTGACCAAACATCATGATACATAAATAACAATTAAATAAAACTGCAATAATAACTATAATAATAATGTATATTGTTGTTATTATTGCAGACTATTATTTAATGATTACTATATTAAAAAATTTCCTGATCTTTTCTGGCCACAGCATTAAACTGATAACTTTGAATTACTGATTATTCAATGTTTTAAAATATAATTCTACATTTTATTATTCAAACTGCAGTGAACTTAAAATTGATAAATATGTCACAACAAAAAGTTCCGTTTGAACGATTGACCTTTTGTTTGAATGTTTGGACTGTAAATGTTTGACCTTCTGTTTGAATGTTTGGACTGTAAATGTTTGACCTTCTCTTCGCACATAATGATATCATACAAAATTACAAAAAGTTTTCACTGAATGAAAACAAGAGTTTGGCATATGCAATTTTTGCAATGCACTGGAAAAGGCAGTTGAAAATATATACACAGGAAATGAAGGTCAGACACAATTATATATTGTAACACTATTATATTATGATTTAATAAAAAAAAATAAAAAATGTGTGTTCATTATGTTCAAATTGACAGCTTTTTTATTTATTTTGAATGCTTCCTGTTTTTCATGCTATAAACGAGCCTGCGAATTATTTCCAATGGATAAAATTTTGTTGTAAATCGTAATTCTTCTGTCAGTTTTATTTGCAGGTGTCATATGACATTCTACGTTGCTATCGCAAATGCCTCATTAATTAAGTTAATTCTGATTTAGCCTTTCTCCTTGTCTCTCTCTCATCTGTGCCTTGGGACGCATCTTTAGAACTGGAGGGCAATTGAGAGATACTGAAGTGGCTGGATGGCAAGGACTGACTTTGGTACACACACACACACACACACACACACACACACACACACACACACACACACACACACACACACACACACACACACACACACACACACACACAGTTATCCTCACTCCTGGCAGACATACACAAACATTCCCAATTTCTAATCTCTCTCTCTCTCTCTCTAATCTAATTTTCATCATTCTCTCCCTTACTCTTTCTCTCTCTCCTCAATGCCAGCCAACTCTCTTTTTCTAAATTCTCTCTCCTCTCAGCTCTCTTTCTATCTCCCATTTCCCTTTTTGTTCTCTCTCTCTCCCTCTCTTTTCCTCTCCTCTCTCTGCATCTCTTACAAAGGCAGCAGGCAGTTTGCCTCCCCTGAAAATGAGGCCACGCACGGCAAGTATGCAAATGAAAGCAGTGCTGCTGGATTAGAATGGGACACCATATACCCTAAATCATGATTGTCAATCATGGCGAGGGATTAAGGGATACGGGCTTATAGACCTAAAAAAGCAACACTTCCCCCCCGGGCGCACTTCCATTGTGAAAGAGGGAGTGTGGGAGAGAGGGCTTGTTGGGGGGCTGCTTTAGTGCACTACTGCCCTCTGCCTTTCCATCGGGTTTACTGCAGGCTCAGAGCCCAGCAGCTCAGTGGTTCCTGAAGAAGAACCTTAACATATTACACATATTGTTTTATTTTAAGACCAAAGAAACACATAATACAGGAAATTAGAAATAAAGTGCATGTGCTTTTGGCATTGGATGCAAATTGATCACTTTAAAGACACTTCAGTGCAATAGTCATGTGTCATTATTAACGAAATGACATATTATAATAGCATCATAAATATTATACATATATATATATATATACAAAATAATTGCAATTTTTTGGTAAAATTAACTTATCCTATTCATTTATGAAATAACAAAATAACCACTGTCAGGACAGATCATAAAACAAAGTGCTTAGAACTATTTTAGATTTAAAAATCAGTAAATTTTTATGTAAAAAGTCACTAATTTGAAAAAGTTAATAATGAAATGAACAACAAAGTACATAGAAAAAGTGGCAGGTGTATTATTTTGAGAATGAATGCACAGATCATTTGACTTGCAGGATCAGATTGTTTTGATTCGTCCACTGGTTATCAGCGTCAATCACATTCAATTGCACATTTAAATATGGTTGTTTAATCCAGAAACTTTCGATGTGTAGTTGGCAGCATGAAAAATATATAGGCATTATACAGAAAGCAAGCAAAGATCGCCGCCATTATAATCACTGAAGCTGTCAATTACTTCAGATCAATGCAATGTACACAAAGCTGCAAACTCCCGTTTTAATCAATGAAGCCGTCAACGCCGTGCAATGAATCTCTTATTGACATTGTGTTTATACTTTGTTGGTTATGATGAAAGGATTCGCGAGCATACAGAACTTGTGCTGAACAAAAACTCCAGTGTTGCCTCATCTGCAGATTCTGACTAACTTAAACATCTGATTGGCCACTGTATTCACGCGCTCAAAAGATATGTCTGTGATTCAAAGCTCAACACTGCAAAAACACGTGAACAGAAACATCTGACGCTCTTCAGTCTTCACAGAGCGCTTTAAAGCAGCAGCCTGTCAGTGGGTACCGCTGCTGCAGAAGTATCGTCGCATTTAATTATGAATGCACCCATATGAACATTTTGGCAGATACGATAACTGATAATTGTTTATATTTGAAAGTCGATACCCGATATATAAGCCGATAAATCTAAATCAAATTTTCTATCATTTTTGAGAGCCTGATTACAAAAACAAAAGTCACCGTTAAAATCCACGTCCAAAGCACACAATTAATAATGATGTTTTCATGATAATTGTATGTAGCCTATATGACAGACTTGCGCTGCTCATGTTGCGCTCTTCTGTATTTTCCTTTTATGAAGGGATTCCAATCATATTTCAAGCAATTCAAAACCATCATGGCAAACCGTGCACATCTAAAGTGTCTCAGCTGAGGGAAATAATCCATTATTTATCGGCTATAACTATAACATTAAAAATACACATATACTGGCCGATACCCATATAGTGGCCGATATATCGTGCATCCCTACATTAAATGATCAAATAAATCTTCAGTGTGGCCAAAGACTACTTTTGAAGGCCACCAAAATATTATTCAATGCAGGAAAAACAAGTTAAAAATCAATATAAAGGTTATTGCATAATTAATTTTATTGATGCTTATTAGATGGTTTTACATATTTAAAAAAAATATGAATGACTAGAAGAGTCATATACAGAAATGTAATCACAAATACTATTATTTTATTTTAAAGAATCATATAATCAAAACTAACAGTTCCTGATTTGTTGAGCCTGTGTATATGATATAGTTGACCTTCCATTATATTCCCTAAAAATTATATCAGCATTACAGTGTCGGAATTACAAAGTTTTAAATAGACAGAATTTTGGAATGAAAACTCTCAGACAACACACACAAAATAAGATATTGTCAGAAATAAATCCAAATTACACACCAACCTTACCCAAGGTTCATACCTGTATTCTGCTGGATTTTTACATATCCATTGTGTCCCTCACTTAGCATGGCACCAGTGATTCTGCGGGCTTGGCATGGCATAAAGGGTGCAGAGGTGGGTAAAAACAGAGGGCAACATCTGCTTCACAACAGGAGACAGGGCTGCCACCGTATTACATCTGCACACACACACACACAAACCTCATGAACACAAAAAGACTGCAGAAAAAATGCAACAGAAATGAAACCCTACTGTAATCCAATCTGAGCTCCAAAAAATGTGACAGAAAATTCATATTAAATACTCAAATGAAATTCATATTAAATACTTTGTTAATTTTGAATGTACTGTACAGTGTGCCTGAAGCTCGAATACTGTACAAGAGCTTCACCTCAATATACCAACAAACAAACACATAAAGACTAATTGATACGAGTCTATCGACAGGCATAAGAGCAAAGGGCTAATCGTTCAGCATCATTAGGTGAAGATTTAGCTTAAAAGCTTTGAGCTGGCATTAAGCAAAGCTGCTGTTGACATGGATTGAGTGCTGTAATGCTGTATTGTCACTGCTCCAGGAGGCAGAGAGGGCGATTTGAGAGAGTGATGCGCTCAAGCTGGGATTTGTGGGCTGCCATAACACTGGAGGGCACTGGAGGCAGCGTGGACCGAAGGAACGGTTGTGGGAGCTCTAATAACACTGCGAACAATGCTGGATTTACTATCTAATAACTACTGTAATTAAATGTGTGGGTAGGCTCCTGTAACCACAAGCTACAGTAAAGTTGTAAGAACTTTGCTAAAAAAAAACAGTTGTGCACGATCGAAATGCTTTCTGCCCTCTGAGTCATAGTTTGTACTTTTTCAGCAAGTATAAAAGGCCTTTTAGTAATTCTAAAAACATCCCCTTCATGTCGTTCTGGTTTTGTTGTGAAATCTTTAATGATTTTGATAAAGTAAACATAAGAATAACTTTTATATTGTTGGTAATATTTCAAGATGCACATGTACTGGACTGAAGCAACTTATTGTTTACCTGAAAAAAAACATATTAAAATGCAAGTATTAAATATGATACATCAGGAGGAACTTTAATACGTTGTTTATCGTTGTATTGCAATATGTTTTGTCCCCAATGTTAAAACAACAATTCTGTTCATATAACCAAGCAATTAAATATAATCTTAAGACATAGGCTATTATTGGAAGATATAGTGACTACTGAAATTTATGCATTTTATGTAGACTGTTATGCTGTTATAGAAATCTCAGTGATTTATAATACAAGCTATTAGAATTTCATCTTACTTTTTGGCAATATAAATATTAGCAACTACATCAAATTGCATATTTTTTGCATACCTACTCAACTTCTGATAAATTCCCACCCTAAATGTTTTCTAAATGTTTCAGCATCTCGAGACGCTGTTTCACTCGGATGTATACGTCACAATATGGAAGAAAAGACAAATGTTTCATGCCGACTTTGAAGCCTGATGTATCAAAAAATGATACAAACATAAAACATATATATATATATTTTTTTTTTCTTTTTATATATTTTGTCTCAAGTCAAAATTAATGGTTCCATTTTTTTTTTTTTTTTTTTACTATTATTTAATTTCAGGCTTGACAGGTTTAAATAAGGAATGAAACTGTTGACATTGAAACATAAGAAACAGTGCCGTAATCAGAAAAAGTTTCCTTACCTTTTCAAAAAAAGGTAAAAAAGCTAATTATCTCATTCACATGAGACCCAGCAGCTCATTTTTGTTCTTTGTATATGACATCCATTTTTAGTGAATTTCTCTGAGACCATAATATGCTAAAGGACATCCTGATTGTCAGAGACTAGATGTTGGGGTTTGGCAGTAACTTAATTTATTTTTTTTATTTTTTATAGCTGCTTTATATAAAAAAAGAGAGCCGTAGGTATATTATTTCGCAACTAGCATTGGTATTTTATACTTAGGCTACATAGTTTTTTTTTTTTACATAATGTGTAAATTAGATAGTGTGTATATTGTTGGTTTAACAGCCTAAACCATCAAACAAATGCAAATATATTTAATTTGGTTCATATACATTTAATGCATTATAAGAGTATAATTAGGCTATGTGTCAAAGATCTGAAAAACTTGTTAATTTAACTACATCAAATTCCTAAATTCAAGTACAGCTAACTAATATGTACACTTTCGTTTATCTTGGGAACACAAATGAAGATCTTCTTTATGAAATCTGAGAGCGTAACTTACTCTTGACAGCTACGCAACTACTATTTTGACGCTTCAAAAAGTTCATAAAGAGATCGTAAAACTATATGAATTGATCAGTTTAGTCTAAATTTTCTAAAGAGACTCAATCGCTGTATATGATGAACAGTTTTAATTTAGTCTTTTATTCATTTAATAGCGAATGTAAACAGAAGCTCAACCGAACATGCTTGATGCATGAGAACAACCCTCATTGGTTCTTGCAGAAGCTCAAACATGCCGCGTAACACAAGAATGAACCTCATTGGTTCTGATAACACAAGAATGAACCTCATTGGTTCTGGCACATCAAGCAAACATGCAAGCTGAATTATATGAAGGATGGAGTATCTTCAGAAATTACGATCTCTTTATGAACTTTTTGAAGCATCAAAGTGGTAGTAGCTTTCATATTTCATCCAAAAAGATCTTCATTTGGAGATGAACGAAATTACGATTTTAAAACGGAAATTAATTAATTGTCATTCTGACTTTATGGCATAAATTGACAAAAATCAATTTATGGGTGAACTACCATTTAATGCCTTAGCACTGTGTTTTTATTGAATACTATAAAACCGTAAAGTAGCAAAAGTAAGAAAAAAAAACTAAATGCAAAAAAAAAAAAAAAGTGTCTCAAAACTGTTAAACATTTAGTGTTAATAGAGAGCTGTCCTTGGAAGGTTTTTTTATTATTATTTAAGTGCATTGTTTCAAAATGTCAGGAAAAAGTAAAGTTGAACTTTTAACATCTTTTGGATGATCCACCACAACTGGAGAAAGATCATCATTCCACTTGAGGATACGTCTGTAAGTGTGAACGTGTTCCTTCCCGAAAACAAACCTTACCTTTTCAGATATGTGTCAGAGTGAAATGGTAAAATGCTGAGCTCTAATGAGCAGACCGAGGAAAGGGTGAGCAGAGGCTTTATCCAGCGTTCAGTGTTGACAGCACCGCTAATCCTCACCACCTGCTCAAACACACACAGGCCTCCATAAACAACAGCAGCGTCCGCGTCGCGTTCACACACGCGCCCTGAGTCAGCCGTTCCCGCGGGATCCGTCTCTCAACGGTTATCGTGCCCCTCCGCTTCCCGCGCTACGAGCGAAGCGTTAATCGCCATGCAAAACAAATAGTTCTCAAATGTTTGGAAAAGGCCACGCTGTTTGCACCAGGGCCTAACAAAATAATTTTAACAAGGTATCCAGTTGTGATTAGGGCTGAGAGAATTGAATTTCCCTGGCAGTGATCATATTCATATTAGCCTAATTAATAGTGCTGTTTAACTTTGCCTGTTTACCATTGTAGAAACGGCACACTGTGGTGGAAACAGAAGCTCAGTTCAGCTCTGAAGCGTTTCTATCTCTCTCGGCCTTCCCTGGCCGTGACGACCGCACACATCTTAAACACTGCTGGGTGGTTAAGCTTTGCAGTTTTCTCCCATTTTGTCTTTTAAGTCGCGGGAATAATTTTCCTCCTTTGGGAAGATATTACCCTAAACCTTCATGGTTAAGAATACACGATGAGTCCTTGAGAAGAGTCTATTTTTTTCAAAGACCTATTGAGTCTGTTTGAAGAAGAACATCTAAATATAATAATATATAATATATATATAATATATAAAACTCATTAACTTTATTGATTATTGGTTTCACAGTGATGCCATATAAGAATCTTTCAGTGATTAGTTCTTAAAAGAACCATTTTTTTCTTAAAGAGTTAGTTCACCCAAAACGAAAATTATCCCATAATTTTCTCACCCTCAAGCTATCCTAGGTGTATATGACTTTCTTCTTTCAGCCAAACACAATCGGGGTTATTATAGGCCTTTTAAAAAATATCCTGGCTCTTCCCAGCTTTATAATGGGAGTGAATGGTACCTTTTTTTAAGCCTAAAAATGCTCATCCATCCATCCATCATAAAAGTAATCTATATGGCTCCAGGGGGGTGATAAAGGCCTTCTGAAGCGAAGTGATGCTTCTTTGTAAGAAAAATATCCATATTTTTAACTTTATAAACTCACTGGCTTCCAGTTCAGCATACGTTGGGTCAGAGGTCACTCTTCCGCCGGAACTCCACTCGAGTACAGTCGGCCATTATCGGAAGCAAGAGATTATAGTTTATAAAGTTATAAATGTGGATATTTTTAGAAGGCCTTTATTAACCCCCTGGAGCCGTATGGATTACTTTTATGATGGATGGATTAGCATGCGCTTTTTTGGGCTTCAAAATCGAAGGCACCATTCACTCCTATTATAAAGCTTGGAAGAGCCAGGATATTTAAAATTTTTACCGAATGTGTTTGGCTAAAAGAAGAAAGTCAAATAAACCTGTTCGCTTGAGGGAGAGTAAATTGTGAGATAATTACATTTTTTGGGTGAACTATACCTTTAATATGAGAACATTTTAATAATCTAAAGAACCTTTTTTCAAGATAAAGGCCCCGTCCACACTACTGCGTTTTCGTTTAGAAACGGAGAATTAAAACGAATACGATCTCCGTCCACACCAGCGTTTTAGCTGCGTATTAGAATTGATCTCCGTCCACATTAAAACGACTGAAAACGCGGATCACGTGACTATTCACCAACACTGGGCATGCGCGTGCCGGTGTAAACATAGAGACTTTCAGACATAGACTGTAAAAAAATGCTTTCAAACATCAAGATGTCATTTATTAATATGTATTTGTGTCAAAATTATATATTTTCCTATTCTATTTTGCCTGGAAACGCTTCCAACACGTGTCGCATGAAAAATAGGCGTCGGTTCTATTTATAACATATGCACGCGTTTACCGCGCGAGCCGCGCCTGAGACGCGGCAGTTTATTACTGTAAGAAACTGTTCCAGCGGGTGAAGTTTACTGAATATTACCTGTGTACTCCATGACTGATGACACCCAATCATAGAGCCGAGTGTGAGCCTCTGCGTCATTGTTTCTAAAGTCCTCCGTTTTGACCCGTCCACACTAAAACGCCCTCCGGAGATTCAAAACGAAAAACGGGTCGGCAGCGTTTCTAAACTTCTCCGTTTTGGGTCTCCGTTTTTGCCGTTTTAGTGTGGACGGGAGGTGCAAACGTTGCAAAAGGTCTCCGTTTTTAAACTAAAACGCAGTAGTGTGGACGGGGCCTAAAGAACCCTTTGAGCAATATAAAGGTTCCATTCACGGAACTTCCCATCAATGCCAATAAAGAACCTTTTATTTTCAAGAGTGCATGTTTTTCACTTGACACTACACCAAATAAAAGTTCTAACGACATTCAGGGAACCTTTCCATTACCCAAAATATTCTTTATATTGAAAAAAAAGTTCTTTAGATTATTCAAATTTTCTTCACACTTGGTTCTTTTAAGAACTGTTCACTGAAAGGTTCTTTGGGGAACCCAAAATGTTTCTTTAATGGCATCGCAATGAAAACCCCTTTTTAGAACCTTAATTTTTAAGAGTGAAACAATAATATTAACATGAAATATGAGATATTATAATGAATTATCATGTAATTTTCAATACCGTGATGATAATTAATTCATACTGTGAATGTGTGAACACTCCCTCATAGTATCTGTGTATAGAATGTGATGTTAATAATTTTTTTAATTCATGTTTTTATTCTAAATTTAAAATACGGAGGGGAAATATTTCTTTAAAAAGTCTAATTGATTACCAATTACGACAATATTCCCAGAAAACCATGCCTGGAATAATTTAAAGATAAGGAGAGAAAAATCAGCCAGTTTTTCGTTTTAGAAATGAGTGCATAGCACCTGTGGGACACTGCAAAAATGGCAACATCTGCTTAAACCAAAGTAGTGAAATGATTTAAAATTCACCCTTATGCCTTCTTGATTATGGTAATGTTATTTATTTATTTATTTTTAACCTATAACATTTTCAGTTTAATAAGAGTTTGGATCATATTTTATTAAATAAATAAACACTTGATCAGGACAGAAATATGTAGGCTTTGAGGCCACCCTCAATGAAACTCGTCTCATTGTTTCACACTTTTTATTTATGGAAATAACCGATTATAATGAGCAGCTTGTACAGATGAATCAGCTCATATGTAGCATCATTTTGACATAAATTCATGTTTGAAATCAGTACAGTATAACAGAATCATCTAATCCTTTCTAACACTCGCACACCTAGGTCATGCCTAGAGGTCACAGATCGTGACCCCTGCCTCTTCAACAGAGGTTAAGGGTTAGTTCAACTAGTCATATGACATAACTGCATTCAACACACCCCTGTCAGATGAAAGTCTTTTGGATTAATAGTTTGTGACTGGTGGTAAACGCACACATTTCTGCCCAACGAGCTTCAGAATATCCATACAGATGTCAGAATACAAAAAGCAAAGAAAGAATCAGAGCTAAATCCCAAAACCATGTGACCCGAGCCCTTTGAATCCTCATACAACTCTCAAAGCTGTTGTGCTGTGCGCCAATCATTTCTTCATTAATAATGTGAATGCTATATGAGTGTATGCAAATATGACTTTGATTTTAGCGAGCAGCGGGGTTGTTAGCACAGATGCAATAACTATCATTTACATCTCAGAAATATTGTATTTCGTGTATGAGGTTATTATTTTAGCATTGAGCACACTGGGAAAGGTCAGCTTTGGAAGTTTGCATGTAAATCAGACAGAAATTAAACGCCATTCTAATGTAATTTTATCGACAGGATTCAGCATTAAACAGCTCTAAATGAATCTTAAAACTAAATGAGTTCATGTACTCGTGTTTAAAACAATTGTATTTGTAAAAGTATGAAATGAAATGAACATTTGTATAACACCTGCATTGTTCAGCTCAAAACAGTAACTGTCATCTCTGTGAAGCCCTATGTGTGCACAAGAGCCTGAGTGAAATGAGCTGGACAGACTCATTGATCCAGAGCAGCGTGCTGAACCGCCCCTCTCGTCCCAGAAGAGGATGGATTTGGCACAATCAAAATAAAAGCAAATAAAAATGGAGTCTCTTGACCACCCAAGTCCATTCGAGTGGTCCACCTCAGTTCATCTACCATCATCCTCTCTCCATTAGAAACACAGGGAAAATGTACAAAACATCCATCTACTCTTATTTATCCTCTGAAATATTAAAAATCAAATAATTATAAACAAAATATGAGCATATCTGAGATGAAACGCTGTGCTCGCATTAAAACGTGCATGTAGAACAAAACGGGTTAACTTAAAACGGAGCAACCTGGGAAGTGTTGGGCTTTGAAACAGGTGCTCTTTTGTTCTTTAAACACAAAGTTTAATTTCCACACTGAATCATTGACAAAGACACTCTAGTTTGGCCACTTGTGTTTCTGGCAGCGCTGAACGGGCGGCAGTGCGGCCCCGTCGGTCATTAGCTGAAATGCCGGCCCAGTCGAGCGGAGCGATAGTCTACTCTCAGCTGAACGAAAGCGTGGAGGAGGTTCCTGTCGAGGTTGGTCAGCTGCTCTCCAGAGCACACCTGTTTGAGGTTGTCCGGGGCCACGACCAGGAGGTTACACAGAGCATGAAGCGTGTCAAACAGCTGGAGCACGAGAGGAACCTGTGGAGGGTTTGGATGCAGCTGTTAGTCTATGCTTTAGTGCATGCCTAATCTATCTGAAGAAATAAAAACTTCAATTTATCTTAAAAATGTGATAATGAAAATACTTTGAAGCAAGGAGTTTAGTTTTAGTTGCGTCATTTGCTACTTGCTGGTTTGGTTGGTTGAAAGGGAAAGAAAGTATTCGAATTTCTGAATATTTCGATATTTTTTAATTTCAATATTTTTTAATTAATTTAATATTGTTGAGTAATTTGATGACACTTTTAGCAACCAATTGTAGGGACATTTTTTTTAAATGTTTTTGAAAGACGTCTATTCTGCTCACCAAAGCTGCTTTTATTTGAACAAAAATATAGTAAAAGTAAAACTATATTAAAAACTATAGTAAAAATACTGTGAAATAGTATTACAACTTAAAATAACTGTTTTCCATAGTAATATATTTTACAATGTACTTTATTCCTCTGATGTCAAAGCTGAATTTTCAGCATCATTACTCCAGTCTTCAGTGTCACATGATCCATCAGAAATCATTCTAATATGCTGATTTACTGCTCAAGAAACATTTCTTATCAATGTTGTGGAAAAGTTTGGGGAGTAAGATTGAACAAAAAGAAAGAAATTAAACTTTTATACAACAAGGACACACTAAATTGATAAAAAGTGACAGTAAAGACATTTTATAATCTTACATAAATTTTTAAGAAATGCTATTCTCTTGAACTTTCTGTTCAAATATGTTCAAAAAATCATGCTTTGCACAAAAATATTAAGTAGTACAACTGTTTTCAACTAATAATAATAAGAAATGTTTCTTGAGCAGCAAATCAGCATATTAGAATGATTTCTGAAGGATCATGTGACACTGAAGACGCTGAAAATTCAGCTTTGCATCACAGGAATAAATTACATTTAAAATACTTGGTTAGCATAAGAGACTTTTTTTCAAAACAATAATAAATCGATACGGTTTCATTAGTTAACTATAGCTAACATGAACTAAGAATGAACAATACTTCTACAGCATTTATTAATCTAAATTAATGTTAATTTCAACATTTACTAATAAATTGTTAAAATCAAAAGTTGTATCCGTTAACATTAGTTAATGCACTGTGAACTAACATGAACAAACAATAAACGACTGTATTTTTATTAACTAACATTAACAAAAATTTCTGTCCCTCCATTGACAGCCATTAACTTCAAAAAGTTCATAAACAGATCATAAAACTAACTAATTGAGCGGTTTAGTCCAACTTTTCTAAAGAGACACGATCGCTTTATATGATGAATAGATTTAATTTAGGCTTTTATTCACATAAAACATTCATCAATGCACAAATCAGTTATGATAAATGGAAGTTCAAGCATGTTGACGTGCGAGAACCAATGAGGTTCATTCTCATGCATCAAGCAGGTTCGAATGAGCTTCTGTCACCCTGATCAATGTTTATATGTGATTAAAAGCCTAAATTCAATCTGTTCATCATATAAAGCGATCGAGTCTCTTTAGAACATTTGGACTAAACCACTCAATTCATATGGATTAGTTTTACAATCTCTTTAAGAACTTTTTGAAGCGTCATAGTTGCGTAGTCTGTCAATGGAGGGACAGAAATCGCTCAGATTTCATTAAAAAAAAAATTTAATTTGTGTTTCAAAGACGAACAAAATTCTTACGGGTTTGGAACGATATAGGTGAGTAAATGATGATGGACTTTTCATTTTTGGGTGAACTATCCCTTAAAGGCATTATAAATAAAACATACATAATGCCATGAGATGACAAAAATAAGACCTTTGACCTCTCCTTACCTTGAAATCTTTGGCGCAGCGACGGTATTCTGCCACATCACAGATAGCTAGCATGCCACCCATGGAGCTGTAGTTGAACTGCTGCAGGTGCTCATGGATCAGCCTGTGGAACCGCACACCCAGCTCGGTCAAAACCGTGTCCACATTCTTACCATCCATGGACCTCCGCACACGCTCCACCTGCTTGCTCACATACGCACACACCTTTGAGCATGCCTTGAAGAAAGAGCACGGGAAAAATGACATTAAACACAGCAGAATCGGCCAGAATATGGCTTTCAAAGTGATCTTTTCACTGTGCTGACAGGAATTTCACAAGGCAATTATTATACAGTACATGATTTTAAGATCTTACTGTAGTGTACTGTATCATGACATTGTTCTCGTCTTCTGGCTTGAAGTCAGTTTTCTTCTGTTCAGTCGCCAGGATTTGCTTCATCTGGCCTATCATGCAATTTAGTGTCCTAAAAACAAGGAAACATTAGAAAAGGTCACAGAAATTGCATTTAATGGCAATGATGAAGCTCCTTCAAACAGAGCTTTGAACCAACCGATCAATCCCGGTGTCCAGCTTCACCTCCATCTGTTCGATCACCTCTTTCTTCTTGTGCAGGCACTCCGTCAACTTAGGAGAGGAGCTACAGGGGTTAGAGTTCAAAAAAAGGTCACAGGAAAGTCACCAGTCAGCGGGCGCAGAGACAAAGAGTCAGAAGCTAGGGAAGCAAAGTCAGTCAAACTCACCTAATAAGAGGCATTAGATGATCGTTAAACTGCTTATCAAACAGGTGAAAGATTGTGTTGGCCTGCTGGACCACATCCAAGAAGTAGAGGTTGGCATTTTTGGCATCTGCAGATGGGATGGCTGTGCAAGTCGAAAGACAAATAAGAGAGCATTGTCATGTACAGTCCACTTCAGATTCGTTCATTTAATTTGGTGCAAATGTGCTTGTTTAGACTTGAAACTAATGCTGTCTTTTGATTTCACCAAATGAATTGCAATATCTTTGTGGGAAACGCATTGTGGCTTGTATGCGAACACTTCAAATAAACTCTCATTGACTCTCTTGGCATGATTTGTGAATGCAAAGCACCACAGTTTCACTCACACATAATTCCAAATATGGTTGGCAGATACAATGTACTACACAAAGCTAATCACACACAGCTACACTAACTCTTGTGGACAGTGGAAACGTCCTCTTGCGGTTGCTATATAAACCCTTTTAAACCATGTTACCCATGATTAGTCGACACAAAATGAACTGCATAAACATTTTCCATCACTCTCTGTAGTATTACAAGAATGATAAAATATACTAATCAATGAAACGCCTTATGTATATCATACGTTTTTTTGTTATGTTACGCTAAAAAGCCTCCCGTCTTTGTCAAGATGTAACAAAAAAAAAGGTCAGCATGTCCATTTTACTCCAAATACATTTACCAAGGTTATAATAGTTTTAGTAGTAGTTTGTATTACCGTTTTAATTTTTATTTCTCACTGCAATTTAATTTAGTTTTTGTTTTGTTGGTAAGTTCATTATTTTTTTAGTTTTAGATCTAAGAAAATTAGATCTTTGCTAATTTTAGTTTAGGTTTAGTTTTTCAGTACATTATACATTTTTTTATATTTTTTATATTAAAGGACAAGTTCGGTATTTTACACTTAAAGCCCTGTTTTCAGATCGTTTCTGATGAAATAGAATGGTTAAGATTGAAATTTGGACACATGCTGCTGGCCCGGGAATTTTCGGTTTCTGTGGTAGCACCCCCACCCCCCCACCTCCACAATGGGTGTATAGGTGCACTGGGACAATCCTTCCTAAAACGCATTAAACTTTCGTTTACAAAGACGTGAAACTCACCGAGTGGTCAGGGGTGTTCACTGATATGCTCACACAAAAATCGCTGCAAAAGATGCTTTCCAACAGGTGTTTTACCATTGTGGACCTATTTTTCCAAACGTCTCACACCCGTAGATTCTTCCGTTGAGAGCTTGAATAATAGACACTCCAGCCCAGTTGGTGGCGGAGTAATACCGTACCTCACAGCACATCCAATACAAGTCAATGGAGTTGGACAAAAACTACGATAAAACCTGTTGGAAAGCATCTTTTGCAGCGATTTTTGTGTGAGCTTATCAGTGAACACCCCTGACCACTCGGTGAGCTTCACTTCTTTGTAAACGAAAGTTTAATGCGTTTTAGGACGGATTGTTCTAGTGCACCTATGCAACCATTGTGGAGGTGGGGGGGGGGGGGTGCTACCACAGAATACCGAACTTGTCCTTTAAGAGATGAATGAAGAATGGGGGAAAACATACATTTGTGTAATGGATCGTATCTTTTGTAAATTTGTAAATAACAGTTCCCACATTTTCTCTCAATGAGGTCATTTGGATATTAATTTATTTAAAGAATTTATGAATCACAATTAAAACTTAATTTTATTCAATTTCAGAAAATCTTGTGAACTAGTTTAAAATTTAAAAAAGAACCACCCCAACAAAACAATTTTTTGCATACAATTACACATTACTGTAGTTTTCAAGAAAGTTTAACTATACAATAGCAATATCTATTCGCTTAGATATGTAAGAGCAGAACGTAACTACAAAATTTATATCCACAATAGAAATTTCCATGACTTTCCATGATTTCAGTATTTTAATAATTTCCATTACTTTAGCAGGCTTAAAAAAACACAATTTTAAAGTTCCTTGTTGGTTGGGTTTTCTCCATGATGGTAGTGATTCTCACATTGATGCTGCATACACAAACATGTCAATAGGCCTATGTATTATTGTCCTCTAGTGGCATATTTATGTTACAGTAGCAGGTGGGTTTACGGACATACCAGACTAAACAAAACTAAATATTAAATAATTATTTAAGTTCATTTCAGAGTCATTAACATTTATTTTAGTTTCAGTTTTTTAAATGTAGTCTTCAGTTTAGTTTCCGATAATAACCTTGAATAGCATAAACTGCAGGAGGGCAGCTACGGTGGAGTAGGAACGAGTCATGCATTGAATGAAAATTGTTGCTCACATACTGTGCAGTGTAATATAATATCAACTGTTTCATGTTTTAGACGGTGTTTGCCATACCTGACAGCCCAATCTCAAGAGCGTAGTCTATATGGTCCACACACAGGTACTCCACCAAAATCAGGAAAATGGAGAAGGCATTTTTTGGTAGATCTGCTGGATCCGACAACTGCAATGAAGACAGAAAGTAGATCTATAATGCTAATGTTTATGCCCCACAACTTCCAACTAAGAATGACATAATAAAATTCAGGCATTTTGTAACAAATCAGCGCTGAACCTTGTTGCATCTTTCAAAGGCATGCCGGGTTTCCTGTAGCAGGTTGACAACGACCTCTTGTGAGAGGAGAGTCTCTCCATGTGTGTCAATACTAGGTCCCAGCGGCAGGTTAGTGCGCTGTCTGATCCTCTCTTTTAGCTCCTGGATACTGTCAAAATGAGGAGAAGAAATTTTTCAAAGTAGTTTTGGAAAAAGAATGGAAAGAAAAAAACAACAACAACAAACCAACAGTTTCTCACCTTCCAGTGCCCACAGGGCGTTTTTGGTGGTTCTTAGAGTCATAATAGCGCTGAAGAATCATGCCGCTGCGGTTTTGCAGATATTGTCGCTCCATGTCTATGTAGCTCTCCAGATAACAGGAGAAGATATTCTTTATCAGCTTAGATAGAAATGTGTGCTTGTCTGAGCCCAAGTTAAAGTCTGTGAGTTTAGCAGCCAGTGCCGTTGTCCTAAAAACAAATGGGTTATAACAGATCAAAAATGGTGTTCAGTGAAGCACAAACATGTAAGACTTTAAACCATTTCAGAAAAAAGGTGTTTGATGAGAGGAAAAGTGAACTATTATAGTAATGAAATAATAATGACGAAAAACTGATTGATACCGTGTATAGAGGTCATAGAGGTTCTTGAGGTATTGCTCCACATCAGAGTTGCGGGTCTCATCTAGTTTCTCTTTAACATGAGCCTAAAATCATAAAAAGGACCATTTGAGCCAATTTGGTTATTTAAAAATGAAATAAGACACTATAGAGTATACACTATATTTACATATCTAATCTGACAGGTGAATAAAGGCAATTTGGTACCGAAGCACCGGTACTTTGACAACACTAATACTTGATTCTGAAATGTTACAAATTTAACAATTCCATCCTTTCTGTAGTATTGCTAATACCGACTCGATGCAGTACCTGTTGACAGGCAGCAGCTTTTAAAGACTCCCACACATATTTTTGTGTGCGCTCTTGTAAGCTATGCCAAATTACACGCAAAAATAAAAATGGCCAATCAGAGGCATTCTGTGCGCTTTCATTATAACCAACCACAATGTAAATAATAGATTCAAACCAATGTTTATATAATTGAAAAAAGGCTAAATGCTTTTGTCATTTACTTATTAAAAATAATTAGCATTAATAATGAACTTATATACCTATATTTATTTATTTATTTAAAGGCAGTGTGTTACAAACGTTTTTGCTTTGGTACAAAAATTGGTACAGAAAAACATGAAATTTTACTGGTACTGGTACAGACTACTGAAATTTGCTATTGTAATAACACTACACTGTACAACTGGCAAGATGCAACTAGATAACATTTTTACATGTTCTGAAGACATATTTTTTTAGTACTTGCCCGTGCAAAGTCACAGCTATAATGCTTATAATGTTTATTGCCTCAACCCAAATAAAGTACTATATTACATTCCCTTGGTATGGATCCTTTTCCTCTAAGTCTACAGATTTTTTTAAATCGTACCCAGGCATTGCTTTGTTCATATCATAACCCAAAGCAGCAATAGACTTATCAAGCAGCACTAATTCTTTGTTAATATGTACAAGTGTGTTATGTACCTGTATCTTGTTCTCAAAGATGCTCTGAATGAGTTTGGCCATGACAGTCTCTGGACTGCAGAAGACCTCTCCAACCTGCTTATTAACCCGCTGACACAGAACAGCAATGTCTTCAAATACATCATTCCGCATGTACGCTCCCTACAAACACCAAAAGACCAAGGTGATATAACAAAACAAACACTGAGCCTAAAATCAAATGATGGATATAAAGGACAGAAACAGCGAACATACCTCTTGGCATTGCTTGATGTAGACATCCACACAGTGGGCATAACCCTACAACAAATAAGATAAGAAATAATACATTTCACATTATACATGTAACAAATGTCCAAAAAACTGGTATGATCTTGAGGGCTCTCATTTTATCTCCCTACAAACCTTAAAATGTAGCAGGACTGCTGCCACCTCACGCATGCGTCCAATCTCTCCCCTTCGCTGAGCTGCGGTGAACTCCTGGATCAGCTGACGCTCAAGGTCATGATATTTACCTTTCAAACAAACACAGGGCTTATGTTAACACTGCATGTTTAGCAGATGGGTAAATAACATTGTCTAGTTTAGTTAACTGCTGCTTACTTGCTATCTTGGCCTTGACATCAGAAAATCTGAACAGGGACACAACGAGGAAAACAAACATGGGAAAGAGAGAAGAACAGGGGGAATTTAAAACAAATCTTTTTTCAGAGCAAAACACTATTCATGATCAGTCAGAGAATATTTTTTTTGCTTAGATCTCAGACACAGTCAAAACAAACTATCTAAATGAAAAAGCTTTCACTTGTTATGTCTTGGCCAATGCATTAATACATTTGCTTGCTTTGAAGAGTGTTCGGTTGTATTTTCAAATATGACCAAAGACAAATGGAGGGAGTTTTTGGAAACATGTTTTTTTTGTGTGCATATTTTTGCAACTGCATTTGGTGAAGCTAGTTGCGCATAACTTACTTTTCAAAAATAAGCCCAAACCATACAGTACTTTGTTTTTTACGCATAGACTATGGTCACGCACAGTATGTGTGATGTAATAAGCTAATATTTCTCTCATGGTGCAAACACACACTCTCATTAAATTTTTTAATTTTCGCACAATTATTTTTTGCTATTTTATATGTGGCAACACTAGCTCAGGTTGTTGTTTTACTGTCGAAAAAATAAATGGAAGAGAAACAAACAATACCGGAACAGTAAACACCCATGTTGACAAGCGCTTATTTCTTCTGGAGAGAAACGGTGCAGGAGAGTTGTCAAAAGTACCGTTTAAAAAATGTGACGCTTTGAGCGCTGTTGAGCAGAATCGTAAACACCTCTGATTGGCCATTGTGTTCAAGCGCTCATCGGATATGTCTGTGATTGGCTGCACAGGAGCGTTTTAGAGCACATTGAAGTGTTTGAAAGTGTTTTGTTTTGCTTTCGTGTGTATCTGTGTTATCGCTCTGTGAAGAGCCTCATTGATGTATATTTACAACATGTTTTTGAAGCGTTGATCATTGTAGCCAATCACAGACAGTTTACGATTCCGCTCAACAGCGCTCAAAGCGTCACATTTTTAATATTCCAGATCTGACTTGGTACCGAAGTCTGTACTTTTTGACAACACTACGGTGCAAACACGCGACAAGCATGAAACTTTCTAGTACGCATGTATCGACCGAGAGTTAACTTTTAAAAAGTCAATGCATACAGCTGTACGCATATGCTAAGCATACACGTTAAAAACCAAAGTATACTTTGGTCGTTAACATGCTGACGGTTTATATGATCCCTTGTACAGCACACCATTATTATGCCATTCCCCAAATCTCCAATATGGCCAAGACACCATCTACAGGTCGCTTACCTATCAAATGGCAGCTCCTGAGCTATCAGGTGCAACTTTTGAATGATGTCTGCAGCTTCTTTTATCTGTTTGGGATGAGAAGAGACTGTGGTGAGAGACGGAAAATGGTCATTACAGGACAGACACCTCAAAACACGAACAGAGGCCAGAGGCAGCACCCTTAAATCTGGGGATCAGCCTACGGTAAATCTTTCCCTTCCCTTTCGTCCCTCGCTCTTCTCGTCCACCATGAGGATGATAAGAGTTAGCTCAGCCCTGCACACCTGAACCTCATCAGCATCAGACCTTAACCCCTGTCCGTCACCCGCTGCCCAGCCAACATCTTACGTTCACTCATGACTATTAAGAATGGACAATGGCTAATCCCTCAGTAAATCACCTCCCATAATCTGTCCCCATAGGCAGGTAGGAGGTCTAGGCATAAACAGGACCCTGACAAGAACCCCCCACCTATCGCCCAATGGACGAGGAGAAGAAAAAGGAGATCCGAAAGGCCTTGCCGTCCACATATCCTCTGTTCCTACTCTCCTTTTCCTGCCTGCCTCAGCTAACATCATTATTGTGCTCCCGTGAGGTGGATCCATCCCTTTTCCGCTCTCCTCACTGAGGTTTTCTAAGTATCTGTCCCCCAGCTAAGATTAGCTAAATCCCATGTAAGTGATGTAGCCGTCTCCCAGCAGTAGGGGGTTTTACCGGCGCTTGTCTCCTCGCTGCCTGGGCCTGGCCCTCCCTTTCACAGGGATTAACCCAGCCTTCGTTCCTTCCATTTCCCTTCCCTTCACCCCAACCCCCCCAGCTATTCACCGGCAGCTCCTCTCACTTCCCCTCTTTTCTCTTCTGGAGGCGTGTACGTCTTGAGAAATATTGAAAAGTCTGGCGGGTATATTCCCACATGGCTCTCTAGCTTGTTGGTGGCCTTATGCTAATAGCTTCAGAAGATGTAAGACTTGCCACCCAAGTTTGGTCACATCATTACCGAGTGAATTGAGAGATTAACTTATAAAGTGTCATTTCCAATTAAGTTGGCGTACACCAACATCTAAGCAGGCCACATATACTAGCCTCAGGCATTCATTATGGCGGGATGCATCACTGTTGAGTTTGAAAAAATTTTTAGCAGCTTTGGTTGCAACAGTTGCTTCGGTTACATCCTCAACATAGACCACTGTCGAGAAAGTCCTGTTGGGGTGCAAAATATTTAGAAGTAAATAAGCTAAAGTTGTAACTTAGTGTCAAAATACGTCGCAAAGAACTTTCGCACACTTGGTGCAACCGGCCTCTGACATGAGCTTGTTACACATGCATAACTAGGCATCAGCCAAAAATGGCATGATCTTTTGTACCACAAATGATGACGACAAAGAAGGGAAAGCACATGACAATGTGAGATGGGCACAGAGTGTTGTACAAATGTGTCAAACCATACACGCCATACACGCATTTTACAACTCCACCTTCCTTTGGACTCTTTCATCCTCAAAAGATGACACATTCATGTACAACATAGTTTTATGACTGATGCCACACATCAATTGAATTGACTCAGATCATGTCCATGATTCTGAATGATGTAGCTACATTTAGAATGAAACAGACCTGAAACCTGGCTCTTTTTTTTCCACACAGAAAAAGAAACGATAATATATAATTTCAGCGCTCTGTTTCATTTGTGGTTTGAATGTGGCCTCTTGGATTTTTAAGTCGAGTACTTCTGATGTAGTATTGTCAGGCAGTCTATCTAAATCTGACCTTGTCAGGATTGTTGAAGACATCACTGCGCAGCTCTCCATCCAGGAACTCGTTGAAGTACGTCATGAGTCTCTGAGCCTCCACTGCCCTCTGTCTTGGTGTATTGACTCCTTCCAGCTGATCTCCCAGGTGACACACCTTGGTGGCCACGTAACTGATATGCTCGTCTAACTCCTGGAAGTGCTGGAAAGCTACCTTTGAAACAAGCATAACAAGAAAGTGAAGGTTATACTGGTACATGTAATTGATGGTAAAGTCAAAACACAAGGTTACCCAAATGGTTCAAAGCTCCTTGTCTTTTGACGTGTTAGAAAAAAATGCAAAAATGTAAAGGCCACTGACTTGGTTGCTCCTCTGCAGGTCTTGGACCTTGTGGGCAAACTCCTTGGCTTCCCGGTGGCATTGCTGCTCCAACTTCTCCACCTTCCTTTGGATTCTTTCATCCAGCAGTTTTAGTTCCTCAATGTGGTTCACAAACTCTTCCAGCAACCTGGAACCAAAGACATGATATTAAAGAGCTGCAGGCGGCAAAACACAATTTCTGACTTGACAAGCATTTTAAATACTTTAAAAACATTAAAGGGGTGGCATAATACCCTTTTCACAAGATGTAAAATAAGTCTCTGATGTCCCCAGAGTGTGTATGTGAAGTTTTAGCTCAAAATACCCCACATATTTTTATATAGCATGTTAAAATTGTCACTTTCTGAGGGTTCACCATTTTTGTGTCTGTCCCTTTAAATGCAAATGAGCTGCTGCTCCCGGTACAGGGGGCGGAGCTACAACAGCTTGTGTCCTGAAAATTTCAAAAACTTTTAGCCTTTTATGTTCACACCGGAGTCAGACAAAGATGGAGAGACTCAAGAAGAAGTGACAACATGTAGACAACCTTTCTAAATGGTTAGTTGATGAATTTATGTACCTTATGTGTAGTTATCTTCTAATCTAGTCACTGATTAGCATATTCTGTCATAATAATCAATAATAATCTGAATTTACTTTTTACTATTTTCTTCTGGAAACAAACTTTGTTGCATTATTTTCCTGTTATCTCGGTAAAGCTGCTTTGATACACAATCTGTATTGTAGAAAGCACTATATAAATAAAGGAAAAGGTAAAAAAATTCATAAATTGCGTTCCCGGGGCGGGGTTTATATAAATTTTAGGGTTCATGATGTCACTAACCCAGGAGGAATGTCGTGTAGTCCCTACCAGCTGTTTGTTAGTCCTTAAAAAGCAATTTCTTTAAAAGAAAATATCTCCCTTTGCTTTGAACTTTGAGCATTGTGACTTTGCGGATGTTGTTTATGCTCAAACAGCAACATTACACACTAACTAAAGTTAGAAAAGAGAAATCATAATCAACCACCCCTTTAAAGGAAATATAAAACTACATGTTTGTTTATAGTATTTATTTTTCTCCCTGAAGTCCACTTATAATGTCAATCTTGGCTTCTTGCAGCAAAAACCCAATTTAGTTTCACAACACCTCTGTATTTTAAAACTTGTAAGTGTGCTGTTCATTCACTACATGCATAAACTAAATAGTGATGCAATATTATTACTATAATTTATTATTATATACTTTCCCCATAAGCCTTGCAAGTAGGCTTAAACATTTATGTTTGGTTTGTAATGGATGATATGCTCGGTGTCTTTATCATCGAGAATGCATGGACTGTGTGTATGCTGGAAAAGGAGGGTTGATTAATCTGGGTGGTCATTTGTTAGAGCGCTGGTAGTTTTGACATATTAATTAAAACATTCTGATCAACCTGTTTTTAAGATTAGTTTTGTGACATAAAAGTACAATACTGTTCAAAGGTTTGTAAGTCAAGTCAGACTTGTTTAAAAAAAAATACTTTTATTCAGCAAGAATGCATTAAATTCGGTTAAAAGTGACAGAAGAGACTTTTACATTGTTACAAAAATATATATATATTTCAAATAAGCGCTGTTCTTTTGAACAGTAGTGTATGAACACTTATTTTAAAAGAGCAAGGAAAGTCCTGTTTTCCATGTTATAATCCTCTTTGTGTGGATATGGTCATAATATTAATAAAATCATCATACTTAAATGTTATTAATCATTACCAATTCTATTGTTTCAGTGGAGTTTAAAAGAGAAGAAAATCTGGATTTTTTTTTTTTTTTTTTTTTCAAACATGGAAATAAACAGGTTTTAGGTTTTGGAAAATCAAAGAATGTAAAATGAATACATATTCTGTACTATTCTTTATAATTTCTAGGTCATAACCAAATAAGCAAATTTGAATGTAAAATCATTTGTACAGATGAACAGATTTTCTTCCTTTAATAATAATTCTCTTCCTAACATTCTCAAATCATGCGGGATAACATAATCATCAGGTTTTACAGATATGTGCTGCAAATGCTCCGCAAATGCAGATTTTTTTTTAAGCTTCAATCAAATTGTTGTGCTGACATAACTTTTCTCCTGTTTAATGGTTAGTTAGGGAGTGAGGGAAGTTATATGTTGTTTTGTTTTGTTTTGTGTTTTGTATAGGTAAGTTAATATTATCCCCATTTTAGGTAGAGGTATTTTCGTTTTCTTTTGAGTTGGGCCCTCCTCCCGAGGTTTGGATTTATTTGGGATGTGTTCCTTAACTTCATATTATTATTTTCTTTTCTAACTCTTGCTGAGATTAAAATAAAAGGCAGACACGCCATTTCAAATTGAAACTTGTTTGGTTATTTTGTGAATCTGGGACTTGAGAGCTGGAGATCCTCAAAGTCTCTCCACTATTTGTTCGTCGTTCCCTATTTACCCCTAGACTAAAGGCGGAGACGTAACACTATAATTTGTGAAAAAAAGATACGGAAATTCACAAAAGAAGCATTTTCACAACTTCTAGATCTCACTTTATGTTAAATTTGTGCAGATGGGCTATGTTGATACTAGGTACTAGCCAAATGAAAGAAAATCACTGACAAAGTAGATTTTAGCCAGAACTCTGGAGTCATTTTCATACATGAAAAGTACACTAGAGCGGAGGCTTCGATGAGCGTTCCAAAGAACACTCTTTGTGTCCGCCGAACGCTGAAAAAGGATCCATTTCACAGTCTGATTTGCGAGATGCAGGCTTACGTCCCAAATTAGGTTAGCTTGGCTAGCATGTAATCTGTGAGGAAATGTTATATAAAACCTGACCAATAATATGAAAATGCCTGAAGCTCTGTTCCCAGATCCCGAAACCAGCTCAATGGCAGGGATCAGTATATGCTGGGCTGAGATTCATTTATCGTTCATGAATACTTCTCCAAATAGACTGATCTCAAACTGTGAAGCGAAAAAGCATCCAGGGAGAGCATCTTATTTGTCAAAATCACATAAGCACTTACCTCGGCAGCAAATCAGCTAATGGCCTGTTACCATAAATTGTGGTTCTTCATAAAAAGAGCCTCTTCGTGCTGTGTGTGTGCGTGCAAATATTTAGGAAACCTCACACATACAACCAAAAGCTTCGTCAGCTGCATTTCAAAGAACTTGTAGGACAGCAAAGTCAAAAGCTCGAACTCAGCAAGTTTGGATTCTCTGGGTGGTAGCAAAACGTTCTGAAGTGATGAGTATATAATCTCATATCACCGTAATTCCCTAAACGCTGCTGGCAGCTTAAGTTCTTTTTCCTCTCCATCTTTTCCACTCAAATTTGTTCTCTTCCATCATTTGTAAGTCAATGGTTTGCCCAGCTCACAACAGCCTCTTCATGGTCGGTTATTTGAGAGCTTGGTGTAAAATTTGGGGCGATGTTTCTGCTCTGGCAGTCAAAAGCACTTTTGCTGTGTGTGTCTGTGTGTGTTAAAGTAAACTTCATGTCTTTTTTATGCTTTTGACTGTGAAAGTGAAATGACTGTCAAAATAGTCAAGTTGTGATTGTGGACACTATATAATTATTATAAAAGGAACTGAAAAAGTTTTATTTCACTTTTAGGCAATTAAGTCACACTAAATAAATGTGACATTGTGGTAAAACAAGAAGCATCTGCAAATAAATAGTGCTAGACCTTTTCGCTGGGAAAACAAAACAAAAACTTTACTAAAGCCACTTTACTAATTACTTTTAACCAAGTGATCTCAAGGTGATCAAGGTGGATGTTTGAAGTCAGTTCCCCTGAACTTCACACAGATTTCATAGCAACGTAGCCACAGGTGTAGTTCATCATCATTAAAGTGTTAGTTCACCCAAAAATGACAAAATTGTCATCATTTACTCCCCCTCATGTCATTCCAAACTCGTGAGACTTTCGTTCATCTTTGGAACACAAATGAAGATCATTTTAATGAAATCTCAGAGCTTTCTGTCCCTCCATTGACAGTCTACGCAACTACCACTTTGATGCTTCAAAAAGTTCACAAAGAGCTCGTAAAACTAATCCATATGGATCAAGCAGTTTAGTCCAAATTTTAAGATGAAAAGCTGTTATTCAAATCTAAACTTTGATCTGCGAATATAAACAGAAGCTCAACCGTACTTGCTTGACTCGCAAGAACAAACCTCATTGGTTCTTGAAGAAGTGCAAACGTGCAGCGTAACACAAGAATGAACCTCATTGGTTCTAGCGTGTCAAGCAAACATGCTTGAGCTTCTGTTTACCACAACTGATGTGTGAGTTGAGGAATGTTTAAATGTGAATAAAATCCTAAATTCTGTTCATCATATAAAGCAATTGAGTCTCTTCAGAAAATTTGGACTAAACCGCTTGATACATATGGATTCGTTTTACAAGCTCTTTGTGAACTTTTTGAAGCATCAAAGTGGTAGTTGCGTAGAAGATGTCAATGGAGGGATAGAAAGCTCTGAGATTTCATTAAAATATCTTGATTTGTGTTTCAAAGATGAACTTGATTTGTGTTTCTGACGAACAGTGAGTAAATAATGACAGCATTTTCATTTTTGGGTGAACTAAACCTTTAACTATGAACATGTTCCGCATGTTGTCCATTCAATGACTTGCATTCATTTTAAACAATAAATCTATTGATTTATTATTTGAAATTTATTATTTATAATTTTTATTTATAATACATTTTACACATTATTATTTATTATTTAAAAAAAAACATTTTTTTTACTTATTTCTGTAAAATGTTTTGCTTGAAAAAAATGTTTGTGTAACATTTCTTTAAACTAAATGCCACTTGGTTTAATATTTTGTTATATAATGCAACAATAATGCAACAATATTCAAGCAAACGTGAAATGTGGCTTAACTTTTTTGGTCACTGTATGTAAAACTAGACCCAGAAGGCACAGAATCTGCCAGACATTTATTTTTTACATTTCTGTCCTAATTTGGAAAAAAATGTAAAATGGATTTAGATAAATATTTCAACAGCTGCAGCATCGAAAAATTTATAAAATCTAAAACCTGTATGCTCAGTCAAAAGTGTATCCTCATTACACATTCTTTATGATTATCCACATTTTAATCAATACTATAAGAGAAGACAAATGAAACTGTTCACATCCCATTTACCTCTTTGTCTCAGTCTCCTACAGTGACTATCAAAACGTGTTTTTAAAATAAAATAAAAATGTTAAATCTTATAATTCAGTTTCTATAAAATGGCCAACTTTTGTCTATATTAGAGCTCTGCACATTCTGGTCTTTTCTTAAAGGGATGGTTTGAAGTAATTTCAACCTAGGGTCCTTTGCACCATGACTGGTCTTTTCTTAATCAATTTCATGATGTGCATTTTGAGATTCTTTTTACACACCACAGCACTGGAGTTGTTCATATCTACATTTACATTTACATTTATTCATTTAGTAGACGCTTTTATCCAAAGCGACTTACAAATGAGAACAATAGAAGCAGTTAAACTAACAGTAGGACAACAATATGCAAGTGCTATGACCCTTCTCAGTTTAATCTAATGCAGTAAATGTTAATTTTTATTCTAACAGAACAGAACAGAATAGAACAGAATAGAATAGAATAGAATAGAATAGAATAGAATAGAATAGAATAGAAGAGAAAGTTAGTATTACTGGATCAAGTGCTGTCTAAAAAGAAGCGTCTTCAGCCTACAATGGCCGTCTTGTTTTCATTTACTATTCCAGACAACTTTTCAAGAAGAAATTCATACATAAGCAAATGTATGCTTGTCTACAAAACTTATTTCAAACATTTAAGCATAAGTCTTTAGATCAAAAGGTTTTTAATAACATGAGAAACATAAATTAAAGTCAAGAATTCCAAAACATATGACCAGTGGTGTATGTTTCTGACAATCATCAATATTTTGTGACTCACTTTTTGGGGTCAAATGCCTCCGCACCTCCTTTGGAACCTCCTCCAGGTGTTCTCCATGCCAGTCTCTCAATATACTCATCAGCATCAAACGGCTCCTGGTAAGATGATAAAGATGAATGAGCAAAAATGTAATTGCTAATAACATGCATAGATAAACAAGCTTTTACAAATAAGAAGGATAATCTGGACTGCCTATATACGAAGGCAGTCTAGAGGGGGTGCATAGAAAAGTAATAAATAAATAAATAAATACATTTAAATAAATAATACATATAGCCATACAGTACTACAGTGAGTAAAAAAAATTTTCCACAATACTTTCCACTAATATTAAGGTTAGGGTAGGTAATTTTCGGAGCGGCTAGCAATAGCGAACTAGCTTTGAAAGCATAAGATCCCTCCCTCCCTTCAGAGCGTCTCCAAAACCACACCTCCTTCAAAACACATGAACGGTAAAGCTGGGAGCAAACAAGCATCACGAGAGACGGCGTTAAACTTCCTCATATCTCAAAAGCACATTACATTACAATAATAATGAACATAAACAACTTAAAGAAGACTGACCTGTACCTCCTGACTGCTGAAGATTCAATTTAGCGTTGACAGTGTTGCCATTGAAACGCATAAATTTGAGTCACGAACCGCTCAGAGTATAATGTCACGTTTCAATCTCTTACAAATTATAGGTTATAGTTATGGCGTGAACGCAGCATTGTTGTTTTGGTTCAGGAGGAACTGTAAAAGGTGGCTGCTGTTTAGGTTGTGGTGCTCGGTGACTGACATCTGTCTAACTGGGCGTATCATGAAACCAGCTGATGGAAAAACATATGTTGATAGGCAGGTAGGACATCGGACCGAATGCAATGATTGGACGAACATTTTATGGTCCGACGCCTTCAACAGATGATATACTGTATATATAAAAACATGTAGACCACTTAACTTAGTGATTGCTACCAGGATGAGAGGAGACTTTCAACCAGCAGAACAAAAAATAAATAAATCTGGAACAAATCGCCTACCCTGCCTTTAATTCATTCACAATACAAACTGGGTCTTTAAATAGGAAAATACAAACAGTAGCTGCCTTTTAAATTATAGGATGGGGGTCCAAGGTACGAGGATGATCATATTTTGTGATACGTGGCATCTAAAAGAATAAAAACACCTGGTCTAGAGAATCTGAATAGCTTTTATTCATAATTTTGTTTGAACATGTCGTCAGCTGAGTATTTTGTGACAGTTGGTGTTTAGCTTCTCACTGATACTCTAACGTTACTGCCTGCATTGTAGCATGTCAATATTAAGTCAAAACTAAACTATGTAACGTTATTAAAAACAGCACGCAAATGATGCACTTATGTGAACCATAAAAACAATTAACTTAATCTGCAAGCTGTAATGCAGACCATGACAGCTTCCGTGCCATATATAAAAACAGACTTACCTCGAATAACTGAGCTGTCGTAGCCATATTTCACGGCGCTAGAAAGCAAAAGTAAGTCCGCAAATACTCCTTAAAGAGCGTCTTTCTAAACTATAATTTGCTTCTTGTTGTTTATACCTATTCTGAAAACAGTTGCTTCCTGCATCTAGCTGCCATGACTGGGCCGGAAACAGAAATAGGGGGAGAGGATACGGGGGCTGTGTGCTTGAAAGCAGATCTGAGATCAGTTATACAATTCTACTCCAATGCAGCTGAAAACAGCGAAGTGTTAAGGCTGATCCTACGTCAGTACGTTTTTCGACCACGCCTCAAAACGTCACGTGATCACTGGCAAACAGGAAGAACAAGCTGTCAGATGGGAATAACACATGACAGTTGCGAGTTCCTTTATTTTTCTTTTCTTTTTTTTTCTTTAAACATGTATGTTAAGTTTAAATTGGTTACTCAGTGTTGAACTGTAAACAAATAAAAAAAAATCGTCTTACCGAGTGAGATAATAATTGCATACTTCGCTAGATGTTTGGCATGTTAGATTAATACCCACTCATCAGTAGGTACATAAACAACAGCATGAGTATACGAGCACTATGGGTTGTCTCACACGAGAAGGGTGAATCTGTAAAGATTCGGTTTTCCAGGTAAGGACTCTGTCTGTGATGAAATATTAGCAAACAGCTTTTTTGCATACTGTGTAGTATGTACTGCATACTGTCTATTACTTTTATTTATTTTTATTTTTAAGAATGGCATACTAACGTAGGGCTACTGCTTTTATTGATTTTCTGTATGGAATACTTGGACGATACTACATTTGCCAAAAATGTGCAGTATACAACCAAGCACAACTTCATGGAATCATTTAACCCACAATGCAATACTCTCAGCATGATCTTCCATTTCCTATCTAGGTTTCCTGTACATATCTCTGTTTTAACTAATTATTTAATTGGACAGATATTTTTTTTTAACACAATTGAATTGAAATGAAAAATAGTTCCATTTATTTCCAATATGATAGATGCTACTCACAATTGAATTTATATGTGTGACAACAGTTTAGCATACTACTGTTTAAAACTTTAAAGTTGTCATGAAATGGAAGTTGCGATAGTCTTTTCGTTCCTATTGTGACGTATATCCGAGTGAAATGGCTTATTGAATAAGAAAAAATGTTGGACAGGGCTTGATTTTGTCCATTGAGAATTGATTGGATTGTTAGATCGTTGTGGTTTGCTATTGGTCGATCTCATGTGAGTGACAGGTTGATCCCGCCCTTGTGCCAATAAACACATCATCGGAGAAGAGAAGATATGCAAGAGGGAGGGGAAGTTTTGATTAAAGATTACGAGGGCACATGAATAAAAAAAAAATGGTGTTAATTTATAATAAATACTGCAATATTACATAAATAAAGAATTGTCAATTTTGATTATTTTCTTGTGAATTTCAGTTTTCTGGGATTTCCATGATTAAAAAAATACAATCTGTGCACAGCACGCATACTACAGTAGTTTGAGATAGCATGCTTTTTTAAACAGCCATTTTTCTGTTTTACTTTTCTACTCAGTTTTGTTATATTTTTCTTTTCCATTTAGACGATTCCCAACAGTCGAGTTCCGTGCCAAATCCTTGGCTGGAACTCAGTATGTGTCTGTTCCGGAGGACCGCGTCGTACCCCAGCTTCTGCTGACAGAGTTGGGCCTGGTGGATGCTGACAAACCTTACGTAGACGCACGGGACGACTGTGCCCGTCCTCACCGTTCACCGGCAGTGGAACTCTGTGTAAATGGGAGAACCCTCTGGCCCGTTCTCATCGTAACTCAGGGAGCGTTAATCCTAGCCTGCCTTCCTCTAGTGGAAGCGGCCCATGAGCCTCGGCCTCCTCTCCCCAGCCTGGCCTCAGTCTCTCAGGGCTTAGCTCTTTTGTCAGGCCTGCAGGATTTCCTTTGTGGCCCTGGAGGTAAACCAGAGCCTGATGTGCTGGCGTCCCGTTTGGCTGCCCTTCCTTCTTTGCTTCTGCAGGTTTGCCCTTTGGGGAGACCACTGGACACCCCTCCTCCAGCTGGATCGGTGCCTGTCGCTGTGTCTCCAAGCCCAGGGGGGGCTCAGAAACAACCAGCCTGGAAGGCAGGGGTCCATCGAGGCAGGGCGGTAGTGAGTGTGGCCCTTACCGAGAAGGTGAGGTCCATGCAGTACGGCAAGAGTAGTCGACAGGATCTCTGGGATGTATTCGGCATGGTCATGTGCAAAGTAAGTCCCTGTCCTGTGTGCTTAACTTATAGTTTGATTTGTGTTATTAAACTTGCATTACATTTGTTACTTCATGTTTTTCAGTGTGAGGTTGAAGGTGTTCTGCCCAATGTGACCGTCACCCTCACGCTCCCACCCAACGGTTCGCCCCTGCTGGACATTCTTGTCCATCCCTGTGTGACGTCTCTGGATGCAAGCATTCTCACAGCCTGCAGTGTGGATGAGAACGACGGATCCGCCTTTTCAGGGCCATACAAATTCCCTTTCTCACCACCTCTGGAGCTTTTCAGACTCTGTAGCTACACCTCACAGGTAAAGCTTAGTCTAGGAATAGTCTGTCTTTTAATAGGTTTTCACAACTCTAAGGCCCTGTTTACACCTGATATTAAGATGAGTTTTGGTTGATCGGATCTTAAGGAGATGAGGGAGACACATACCCGGTGTTTTAATGCGTCCCTTTTGTCCACTTTCAACCACTTCTGTCCTGATTTCTTCAAGGGGGAGGGTCTATGGGCGGGTAAATGTATGTTTTTTTTTTTTTGATCTTTTGATCTAATAGACAAAATAAGTTCACGCAATTTACATATGAACGCGACCGGAGACGACGGAAAAACATGCGGAGAGCAGCAGCTTTAGTTTCTGTTCTGATAGCCACAAGACCATCCGAGTTTGTGTTAGAAATCAGGAATGGTGAGAGAACATTGTGCTTGTTACGTTTTTCGTCTTCAAACCAAACTTGGGTCTTCAGCCGACAAAGTTTAAATCCTGTCTGGCTAGCGCACTTTCCATAATGTTCACGCATTAGGTCAGTAAGCGGAGAGTAGACGGCCACATGAGCGTTTACACTACGAAAGCAATCCGGTCAAATGCATTTTCGACTACATCTGGAAGTAGTCGAAAGTGGACAAGCTCAAAACGTTTTAATCCCCATTTACACCTGTATTTAGCGTCAACCAAAACACATCTTAATTCCAGGTGTAAACAGGGCCTTAAATCTACACTACCGTTCAAAAGTTTGGGTTGGCAAGATTTTTTTTTTAAGTCTCTTTTGCTCACCAAGATTCCATTTATTTGATAAAAAATACAATAAAAATAACTTTAATTGTCTCCCATTATGGTATATGCACACACTAAAAGCTTTTAACTGACTTGGGCTTATAACTTTTTTTGAGGTACCTGTGCCGCCGATTCTTGGCTCCTACCAGCTGAAGGCAGAGGAGAATCATCTAAAGATTAATGTCGTCTTGAAGCTTCATGAAAGTGTTAAAAACAGCTTTGAGTACTGTGAGGCGCACCTTCCATTTTTCAACAAGTAAGTAATGTAAATTTGTAGTAAAAATGTTTTAATTTTGCACTCCACACGTGTTGGGTGTGCTGCTGGGATCACTTAGACACTTATAATGGCGGTCTTTATTATCTTTAGCTGGTTCTGTATTTCTGTGCTTATATAGAGGCACATTGGCTGTTATAATGTCCTTGTGTGTGCTTCCTCACAGGAATCTAATGGGAAGTGTGGAGGTCAAAGTGAGCTCAGGACAGCTTGAGGTGTCGAAAGAGAAGAACTTACTGGTTTGGGTTCTTGGTATGTCTAATCTTAATATTCTATGATGTTTCATGTTTGCGTTTATCCTTTTTAGGGGCCGAACACAGAGAGTACCTAGGCACATATTATATGCGTTAGTGTTCTTTTTATTATTATTCCTCCTTCTTCTTCTCTTTATTTTTCTGCTATTGAGTCTATGGCAGCCCATAGAAACACTTGCGGGAAATTCATGAAATTTGGCACACAGATAGAGGACAGTCTGTACATTAATCACAGCAATTTTGAAGTCTCTAACTCAATCCCTCTAGCGCCACCAACTGTCCGAAATTGCACTTACCTTTATGCTAGTAACTTTTGAACCTTAAAGGCTACAACGCAATTTATTTCCCTATGATTCCTTGCCTCAAGATAATTCGATTGCACCCTATGACATAATTTTCTGTCATGAAAATCAACCATTTTGAGTTTTCTGAAAAAAATTGATACTTTTTTTCTAGCTCCGATCATCTTCAGACCGTGCTAGCAAAAAGTTAAAAGCTTTAAAAGCTTTATAATCTACCCAAACCGTTTTCAAATAACCCGCAAACTGATTCAATGAAGAGCATGTCAGCATGGATGCGAGGCTATATCTCCACAACGCTTTAGCATATTGAGACAAATCTTGGTACGTCATCACAAGCATGACCTGAGGCTACTTGCAGCGTTTCGGCTCAGCGCCACCTACTGGTCAGGAGAAATGAAAAAATGCCTCTTTTTGCTTATAACTTATAACGATTTGCCCAAAAATCATAAACCAGGTCTCTTTTGATTCAGTGCAACAATGCTTGAGTCGAATGATAGCAAATTTTCCCATGTCGACCATTTTGGGAGTTGGCCATTTTTAATGTTTTTCATAAAAAGCTGTATTTTATGAGCACATTAGCGAAACCCCATGTGGGTCATCAGCACCATGCCCTGAATGTACTCAAAAAGTTTCCGAACAACGCCACCTTGTGGTCAAAATTTGTGAGGAAATTTCAAGAAATGCTAATGGCTTTTGTTCTCAAATAACTCATTAACTAACTTGATGGACATGAATTCATGATTTTTCAGCCATTTTGACTAAAATCATCAAAAAAAAAAACATTTAATTACTCATTGTTGCGGTCTGATACTCCCAGCCATGCTTGCATAACTCACCATGCTTTTTTTCTGTGTGTGTGGACCATTAATTGCTGCTTGCAGCTATATTTATTATTTATAATTAATAGACATTTGTCTTTGTACCTCCTCAGGTCAGAAGTTTCCAAAGGCTCGTGAGGCAACACTGGAGGGGACTATTCATTTTTCAGGGACTGTTGCAGGACCGACAGACCCTCTATGCACAGGACTCACTGCATATATAAAAGTGGGTGAATTTAGGATAAATTAATTTATTCTATCTATCTATAATAAGATATTGGGTGTCAATTTATTGCACAAGATGTCTGTATTAATGTGCATAATAACAGTTGTGTCACTTTATTCGTTCCAGCTTTATTTCCGTGTGCCAGATTTGACTTTGTCTGGTTGCTGTGTGGACCAACACTCAGTGCAGGTTTACTCATCTGCCAAACCACGTATTGTCACAAGTGAGTGATTCAGTGACAGTGTTGTTGTTGGTAACTAAAACCAAAAGTATTAAAATCATTTTTGTTAATTGAAATAAAGCTGAAATAAAATAAAATATAAATGTTAACACTTTACAATAAGGTCCTATTAGTTATTAATTGTAGTCATATTAGTTATTAATATTATTTATTGTTAATGTATTAACTAAAAATTAGCAAAATATTACAGTACAGTAATTATTCATCTTTGTTAACATTAATTAATCTCAAAACTACTTTTCATTTTTAGTTCATGTTATCTCAGGTCCATTAAATAATATTTCCAGGTACAACTTTGGATTTTATTAATGTTTTGGTAAATGTTCGAAAAAATACCATTAATTAAGATTAAGAAATGCTTAATTGAAGCATTGTTTGAATGCATCATTTTTTTCATTGTTAGTTCATGTTAACTAATGTAGTTAGTAACAAATGGAATCTTATTGTAAAGTGTTACCATATAAATATTAGAAAAATATATAAATGTTAAAAAATATATTTAAAAAATATATAAATGTTGCCTTGGCAACTAATTGAAATCAAATTAGTTTAATTTGAAGAATTAAAATAAATAAAACAGTCATTAAAAAAAACTAATTAAAATTACAAAAGCACGTTACAAAACTTAACTTATACTTAAACTAAATTAAAAGTAACAGAAAATATAAAAATAAAGTATTATTCAAAATATCATAAAAGCATATAGTAAAGTAAAATAACACTGTTCTTCAGTGATGAGCAGTGATTGCATGTTGAAATAAGTTCACAATAAAATAAGTTTTAAAAAAAAAGTATTAATTACATCAGGCAATGAGAATTACCCTGTGTCTTTATGTTGTCCTCTAGCCCGAGAGCTGGTCTCCTCAGAATACTACATCTGGAACTCAACAGGTGACGCGCCCGTCTCATCTGGACTCACCGCTCTCTGACCTCATCTGATCAATGCACACTGGCCTTAATAAATCATTCCAGGTATTAAAGGAACAGGGACTAATAAATGATATTCTATATGGAAATGTGGCCTCTGACAAATGTTGCTGTCATACAGTGTTAGCTTTCATTTACAGTATGATTTTCTAATCTGTCAAAAATAAAATATTCAGTGTCTCACAGTGTGCGTATGTCTCCTTTATTTAGCTGAATATGGGCAGATGCATGATGAATGGTCAGAGAGATCCTGATAAATATTTATAATACAATATTCTTTATTTTTATCCGTTCTATCAAAATAATTAGTTATTAACTATATTTTTATATATAAAGAAAAAGCTATTTTTAGTCAAATGCTCTTTTTTCTTTACTAATAAGAAGTAATGAAGAATTAAAATTCAATTAACAGTCCTTTCATTTAGCTTCAGACTGATCCCTAAGTGTTTACTGCTGTTCAGGCTTCGGTTTTCCCTATTAGCTGTTCAGCTGGTTTATATAGAGGCTCCTTGAGCTCATTCACATGAGGACTTTGGCCCTGTGTTTGTTTGATGAGGCTGAAAAGAGTGTATTCTGATGGCAGAGAAGGAGAGAAGGCAATTGTTAAAGAGAAATACCAGTCTGGTATCCAAAGAGGTCCTTAATTAGTTTCCAAAGTGACCCATAGAGGTCCCACTTAAGCTTGTCTCCGTCTCTCTCCTGCCCAACAAAAACAGTTAATGGAGACTTAGAAATACCAGTCATCCAACTCGCAACTAAAGGACCCTTTACGTCTTTAACTGTTGCAATAGAAAATCAATTATGCCGCCTATCCTAGTTTGGCTAAATGCTGAAACTAAATAAAAGCATCAATTCTGTGTCACCTTATATGAGCAGCAAGCAGTCACTTCTGTATGTTTAGCAGCTGAGTAGCAGAATTCCCATGGAGAAGACAGCAAGATGATGATGGTTCAGCTGGAGCCACATAAGAGCTCTCCACTGAAGCAAACCATTGTCTGAGAGATTAATCGTCTGCCACGTCGACTGATTGCCTTGCTGTTTCTCTGCAAGAACAAGGCAAGACTGCATTCTCACAAGGATTTCCTCCTCAGAACACTGAGCGTGATCAATCTTATGGCCGAGGCCAGTCCCCAATAAGGTCCTCTTCATTTCCTTAATCGTCTGTCTGTATTCAAAGAGCTTCTCGGAGAGTTTCACACTTCCTCTTAGTCTGACCGGAGCCATTCCCGATCATACGTTTTCTAATCAGTCTTAATTCTAAAGGAATGCGTTCAAGGTTCCAATAGAATTTTCTATAACAATTAGAATTCCATCCTGAGATATATATCGATGATATACCTGAGATTGATTTTTGTATTAAAATGTGGGTCATACTTTATATTAGTTGTCTCTTAACTATATGTACATCAAAAGAAAATTTGGTTACATTTTATTTCAAGGTGTTTGTGTTAGTGTGTAATTATACATTCTGTGTAATAATAATTAACTACATGTAATTACTATAGGGTCAGGGTTAGATTAGAGTTTGGGGTTACACTTTATTTTAAGGTGTCAGTATTACAGTGTTATTATACATTTAAGCACTGAGTAATAATAATTAACTACATGTAATTACTATAGGGTTAGGATTAGGATGAGGGTTTGGTTTAGAGTTAATTGCATGTAATTATGCATAATTTATAGTTATTACTACAGTAATTACATGTAACATATGTAACAATGGCACTGTGAAATAAAGTGTTACCAAGTTTGGTTTAGAGTTAGTTGCATGTAATTATGCATACAGTAATTTATTACAACAGTAACTACATGTAGCGTGTAACAAGGACACTGTAAAATGAAGTGTTACTGAAAATTGTTTGGAACAATGTAGTCTACTTATTGTGTCTATGTTGTATTGCAAAACACTTGCTGCTTATGCAGTGGGATACGGGTAAAGTCAAGAACAGGTTTAGTGGTGTGTGTAGGTTTAAGGAGTAGGAGTCGAGTCAGCTGTGTAATTACATGCAAGTACTTTTTTTTTTAAATATAAGTATAAATGTAAAACATTCATGTTTTAAATGTTATAGTATAAGACACTTAATGTAAAGTGGGACCAAAATTAGCATCCTATTGGATATTATGTAGTTTTTATTATTTATACTGGACAGTTGAAAACGCCACAGGATCCTGAATGATTTCTTTAAATTAATTTTGATGTTCTAGGGACATTTCGATATATATTGGTACTAAAAAAAAATAGTTGAGATATTGAGAATGTGTTTCTTGTAGATGTTGTCCCCCCTCAAGTTAGAATCATGGTTATTATAGATAACAAAAACTAAAACCATAAAAAAAAAACATTTTCATTACTTGAAATAAAATAAACATTACTGAAACAAAAGAAACAAACAAAAAATAATACAAAACTTAAACTCATTTGATTTCAGTCAGTTACCAAGTCTTGATGTAACAAAAACTAAAATACTAATAATAAATACCACTACTACTACTACTAATGGCTAATTATTGAAAAAAATCTAATTAAACTGGAAATGGAACATTTACATTTATAAAATATTCAGAATATTAATAAAAACTGTAATAGTATCTTAAATATACTAAAATAATGTACAAATAATATTCCCATTAAATCCTTTAGGATTGTTTTTTCTCATTAAAGTTGAATTGGTCAGCCGAATGTTTCAGCATGTCATTAGAGAGTATTATTTCACTCAGGCAACTTCTGTAGCCCTGGACATAATGAAGTCATGCTCAAAACACACACAACCTATGGCAAGCCGTTTTAACTTTTATTCATTTCCGGGATATGAATTGTTGATATCAAGAATTACATTTTTGATATCAACAATTACATTTTTTGATATCAAAAATGTAATTCTTGATATCAACAATTTAATTTTTGATATCAACAATTGAATTCTTGATATCAACAATTTAATTCTTGATATCAAAAATGTAATTCTTGATATCAACAATTGAATTCTTGATATCAACAATTGTATTTTCACTAGTGAAATGTCACCATAGGCTGCCATTCAAAATCAATTGTTGATATCAAGAATTGATTTCTTACTAGTAGAAATATAATTGTTGATATCAAGAATTACATTGTTACTAGTAAAAATGGCAATTACTGATATCAATAATTCAATTGTCACTAGTTGAAATGTCTATTCTTGATATCAACAATTTAATTGCTACTAGTAACAATGTTAATTTTTGATATCTGAAAATGTATTTCTGATATCAATATTATTTCAGATATCTAAAATGGCTTTCTTACTAGTAACAATCACATTCATGATATCAGAAATTAACATTGTCACTAGTGAAAATGGAATTATTGATATAAAAAATGAACATTGTTACTAGTAGCAATTCAATTGTTGATATCAAGAATAGACATTTCAACTAGTGACAATTGAATTCTTGATATCAAAAATAAAGGTTTTTACTAGTAAGAATTGTATTTCTGATATGTGTATTCAGAATTTTAACCAGTAAGAAATCAATTGTAGATATCTGTAATAGTTTTGTCGCCCTTTTAACATTTAAAACACATGTAGGATATGAATTCTTGATATCAAGAATTTAATTCTTGATATCAACAATTCAATTCTTGATATCAACAATTCAATTCTTGATATCAACAATTACATTTTTGATATCAAGAATTAAATTGTTGATATCAACAATTTAATTCTTGATATCAAAAATGTAATTGTTGATATCAAGAATTATATTTTCACTAGTGAAATGTCACCATAGGCTGCCATTCAAAATCAATTGTTGATATCAAGAATTACATTGTTACTAGTAAAAATGCAAATTCCTGATATCAAGAACTCAATTGTCACTAGTTGAAAGGTCTATTCTTGATATCAACAATTGAATTGCTACTAGTAACAATGTTAATTTTTGATATCTGAAAATGTATTTCTGATATCAATATAATTTCAGATCTCTAAAATGGCTTTCTTACTAGTAACAATCACATTCATGATATCAGAAATTAACATTGTCACTAGTGAAAATGGAATTATTGATATCAAAAATGAACATTGTTACTAGTAGCAATTCAATTGTTGATATCAAGAATAGACATTTCAACTAGTGACAATTGAATTCTTGATATCAAAAAATAAAGGTTTTTACTAGTAAGAATTGTATTTCTGATATGTGAAACTGGAATTTTAACTAGTAAGAAATCAATTCTTGATATCAACAATTGATTTTGAATGGCAGCCTATGGTGACATTTCACTAGTGAAAATACAATTACAGATATCAACAATTATAGTTTTTACTAGTTGAAATTCAATTGTTGATATCAAGAATTATCATTTTAACTAGTGAAAATGTAAATTCTGATATCAAGAATTAGCATTGTTACTAGTGGAAATGTAATTCCTGATATCAAAAATTGCCATTGTTACTAGTAGAAATCTAATTCCTGATATCAATAACTATCATTTTAACTAGCGATAATGTAGTTGTTGATATCAAGAATTCAAATCCTGCGAATGATTAAAAGTCAAAACGGCTTGCCTATTGCCATTCCCAGGATATAAATAGTTAATATCAAGAATTATAGTTTTTACTAGTTCAAATTTAATTGTTAATATCAAGAATAATAGTTTTTACTAGTTAAAAGTCAATTGTTGATATCAAGAATGAACATTTTTACTAGTTGAAATGTAATTCCTGATATCAAAAATTGCCATTGTTACTAGTAGAAACATTATTCCTGATATCAAGAATTATCATTTGAACTAGTGAAAATTGAATTGTTGATATCAAGGATTCATATCCTGAAAATGAATAAAAGTTAAATCGGCTTGCCATACACAACCTGCAACAATGATATGCTCTGGAGCAAAGTCACGCAAAATTGGATGTATATAGGTCCATCTAGTGGCCCTTCTTGGAAAATAGGTTTAGGACATCCAAAATGATTTGTTTAGGGGGAGGGGGAAATACATATCAGTCATTACGACAGTTTGTAACCAAGACGGCTAATTCGCGATGGCGGGTTTCCTCTGCAATTTTATAGCTTTTTAGAATTTAGAATTTCAAATTGGTTTCGTAAATTGAAATAAAACTTTTAAGATTTTTAATACAATTAGAAATGTATTTATTTCACGTCTCAAGAAGTAGGTACTAAACTGACGAAAACAGAAATAAAAATAAAGCTAAATAGATTTTTTTTTTAAATATTAAAAATGACAAAAAACAGCACAATTAATTAAACTACAAATAAAATGAAAACTGAAAAAATATCAAATAGCAAAATCTAAATATTAATAAATACTAGCCCATAATATTATATAAATAATACTAAAATAACACTGGTTTGGGGGGTGGTCTGCTTTTTTAGAAGACTAATGTCTCATACGAATATTTCTCAAATGTGTTATTAATTTATTAATAAAATATTCATACACACACACACCTTAAATGTGTGCGAACTGTTTTTTATTTATTTATTTATATCAGTTGGTTAAAAACTCCATTACCCAGCATCCTTTACTGCAACGCGCCGACATAGTGTCGTAAATCATCCGCTCTGCTTTACGGCACATAATAAGCAAGTGTGGAGTGAATTGAGTAATGGCAGGAACAGACACGAGATAGTCCACGAACTTGACATTATTCCTACATTTATCAGGTTCCGGCAGCCGGACGGACGCCTGTCTTTGTCGTCGTTCGCTGTGAGAGGCTGATTCCGACCCCGTTTTTCTGTCATCATAATAACTGTATGCAGTGGAATGGCTGAAGTGCCGCCAGGGCCTAACGCACTGCCTTCATCCCCGAGCGAGATCACAGCACTGCCCGTGGACGGCTGCACCTTCCTGGGCAACGATGAGGGACGGGACATCATCAGCCCCGGACAGGGACACCAGCACGCCAGCGACCATAAGGCGATAGTCAAATCCAACCAGAACAACGTGCATCCCAATGCATCAGCCTCCCAGTTCCACACAGCCCAGCTGAACGGGGTCCAGTGCAACCACACTCACCTCCAGAACCACGTCCAGCAACACCGGCCGTCCGACAATCAAAACGCCGCTTCTGATCATCACTTGGACGGAGTCGCTGCTGAAACACAGGGCGATCACACGGAAAACAACAATTTAACGAGAAATAAACGATGTAGTGATCAATCGCCACCGAACAACGGGATAAACTGCAATGATAGTATGGCGATAACGGAGAGCAGCTCTTGTCGATTGGAGAATGATGTAAGTAGCAGGACTGGTTCGGTGGGTCCGGCTCGGATGGACGGGGCAGAGCCAGGCCCGGGCCCGCAGCGGGCTCGAGTAGAGCAGGCGCCGGCTGACAGTGCTCCGGTGGCGGCGATGTCGAGACTAGCGCTGGAGGAGCACGACGAGTCCATCCGATACGTGAGATACGAGTCTGAGCTCCAGATGCCCGATATAATCCGACTCATAACTAAAGACTTATCTGAGCCCTACTCTATATATACCTATAGGTACTTTATTCACAACTGGCCTCAGCTCTGTTTTCTGGTATGTATCGTGTCATTCGGTTATTCTTGATGGTGTTGAAGAAATCAATATCAAAGCATTCAACATCATAACAAAATGTGTACCACGGATAAAATGCTTCTGATTAGCATTTTCGTATGTCTTTCCATCTAAATGATATTGCAATGTAAATCAAAGAATAGCATGATATCACTGTTCAACATAAACATGGCATTACTATAGTAGCCTACATGTCCAAAAAATGAGATTCGTGTATTTTAAATGCTTGTCATATTTCTTAAAGGATTTAGTACATGCCCAATTTAAATCACATTCTGACCCTTTCTGAAAATGTATCGTGATTTTTCTACTGACAAATGAGTACTAAAAAAATAAATAAATCAATATCGGAGCACCCAACAACATCATCTCTGACATAATCAAATGTAACAAGTCCATGGTACAGTGATGGTAATATCATGCTACAGTGATGTATAAAATGTTACTGATTGATTAGCTTTCTCATATATCGTGGTATTTAAATGATATGCCAATTTACATTAAAAAATAGTGTTCAGTACATAGTATGGCCATGCCACCATATATTACCATAGTTTATCTAAAAAACATGACATGGCCAAAACACAATTATCTGTTCGTTATGTATTTTCAAATGTTTGTCATTTTTTAAATGTCATATTGCTTAAGTGTTTCAGATGTAACCATACTGTTGTAACACTAAATATTATTTATTGTATCTTTTGCAAGAATGATGTTTAATATGTATATAATCTGTTAGTGAGTATGCTTGCATAACAGACGAGTATCAAAAAGTGTCATGGTACACATTTTCTGTGGTAACACCATGCATTTTTGACACTAATACCATAGTATTGTAGTTCTAGGGTAGGGTAATTAATCATTCAGTACAATGGGATGTACCATCACTCCGCTGTCTTTTGTAAGGGTAATTTTTAGTAAACAGATGGTGAGTATTGTAGTTTCACAACAAAAACCAGGATCTAACCATGGTAATGTGAAATCATGGTTTTACCTGTGGTTTTATTAAAAAGTACCACAGTATGTCAGAAATATGGTACGTTCCAAAATGCATTTATATCTTTTTGAACGGATTGAGGGTGGTGTAATTATCATCTTGAGCCTATTATTAGAGATATTTGTCATTGTTTTGCACAGTTCCCCATATCTTGATGACTCTTTCTTTGATGTGTCACAGGCGATGGTTGAGAAGGACTGTGTCGGTGCCATCGTGTGTAAGCTAGACATGCATAAGAAGATGTTCCGTCGAGGATACATCGCCATGCTCGCCGTGGACTCCAAATTCCGCAGGAAAGGCATCGGTAAGAGCTATGCTAGCATGGTTGCCCTCACCTCAGAATGGCAACAGAAGGGATCTTTTTATAGGACACGCGTCTGCTTCAGTGTCAGCTCATGGATACATTTAGTGTCTCTGAATGCCTTGACCTGCTGCTATAAATCAATGGTTTGCCTTTCTGTGTCGAAGGAGCTCGATCGTTCCATGTGCATTCTCCATTCAATACTGTATTATTTACCATATTCAATTGGTATATATAATACTGGAAATGTATTATAAATGATTAAAAGCTGTACTTGTTTGTTAGGCACTAACCTTGTGAAAAAGGCCATTTATGCTATGGTGGAGGGGGATTGTGATGAGGTAAGAGATTAATCTTGTAAATATTTCACGCTACGGATATATTTGGAATGGAATACTACTACATACTACACCGTAGAGAAGCATGGATTCTCCCAGATGAGTCTTGTGTTTATAATGCTATTGACATTAAAAGTATTGTTCTTAGAATTGCCTTTAAAATTAGTATAATATATATATATATTTTAAATAGTGAACTATATAGTAACGCATGTTTTAAACTGCCTTATGCTACATTTTGTCGTGTGTACTGATGTTGGATCTCAGAAACTAATGCTATTTGTCATGATATATGCTAAATGTGATTGTGTTGAGTATTTAAAATAAAAAATAGCATTTAATTTTTGTGTAAAAATGTTACATAGTGTTTTCAGTTAAAAGCGAGAAGTGAGGAAATATCATGCCATAATACTCATCACTGTCCATTTTTATATTATTTTCTTAAATAGAAGATCAGGAATATTACATTGTGAGATACATTATCCAAGGCTAAGCTGCCAGGCTGTATTCATATATATACATTGCAAATGCATATTCACAGTGCCATTCAAAAGTTTAAATACTTTCTAGCAATTTTCAACATTGATAATAATTATAATGAATGTTTTTTGAGCAGCAAATCATCATATTAGAATGATTTCTGAAGGATCATGTGACACTGAAGACTGGAGTAATGATGCTGAAAATTCAGCTTTGATCACAGGAATAAATTAAAGGGGTGGTTGATTATGATTTCACTTTTCTAACTTTAGTTAGTGTGTAATGTTGCTGTTTGAACATAAACATCTGCAAAGTTACAATGTTCAAAGTTCAAAGCAAAGAAAGATATTTGCTTTTAAAGAAATTAAACATTAGTGACATCATGAACCCTAAAATTTACACAAACCCCGCCCTCTCAACACAATTTATAGATTATCAAGACAGAATATGCTAATCAATGACTAGATAGAAGATAACAACACATTGGCTACATAAATTCATCAACTTGCATTCTACATGTTGTCTACTTCTTGAGTCTCTCCATCATTGTCTGACTCCGGTTTGAACATAAAAAGGCTAAAAGTTTTTGAAATTTTCAGTGCGTGTCTGTGTGAGTGCAAACTTTTGAAGCTCCGCCCCCTGTGCCGGGAGCAGCAGCTCATTTGCATTTAAAGGGACAGACACAAAAACGGCATGTTTTTGCTCACCCTCAAAAAGTGACAACTTTAATATGCTATATAAAAATATCTGTGGGGTATTTTGAGCTCAAACCTAACATACACACTCTGTGGACTTATTTTACATCTTGTGAAAAGGGCACCACCCCTTTAAAATTTCTAATTAAAATAATAAAAAGTAATTTTAATTTGTAGTAATATTTCAAAGTATTACTTTTTTTACTTTTTTTTAAAAATCAAATACACCGTAATTCCGTTCAAAAGTTTGGGGTCGGCGAGATTTTTTAAATGTTTTTGAAAGACGTCTCTTATGATCGCCACTACTGCGTTTATTTGTCCAAAAATACAGTAAAAGAATCAAGAAACATTTCTTATTATTATCAATGTCAAAAATAGTTGTGCTGCTTAATATATTTGTGGAAACAGTGATAGTTTGTTTCTCAGGATTTTGCAAATGGAAAGTTCAAAGAACAGCATTTATTTTAAATATAAATCTTTTGTAACATTATAAATATCTTTACTGTCACTTTTGATCAGTTTAATATATATCCATAATGTAAAGAAGTGAAATAATGTTAGAATTAATGGGCTGTTTACACCTGGTCTCGTCATGTGTTTTCTCTGATCGGATAGCTAAATATCCCAGGATGTCCTTCGGAAAAAGAGTAGGGGTTTAACTATTGGCCTCTGTCTATCATGGCCTTCTAATCATCTCCATATATACTGATTGTCTTCATATATACTGTCTCCTCTCCACCAATAAGCTGGTGTGTGGTGGCACAATATAGTTTTGCAAAGACCCATTTATGTGTCCAAGTGTAAATTGAACCGTTTTAACAAATCTGCTATCCGATCAGTAAAAACTCATGAAGCGACCAGGTGTGAATGAGTATGTGGTGCTACGCCATTCCAAATATGCCTCAACTTCTATTTTCCCCTCACTTGTGTTTTACATGCAAGAATGTATTTGAAAACCTCTGCTATGCCCATTATTTCTACATGCTTTATTTTCATCCTCAGGTGGTGCTAGAGACGGAAATCACCAACAAATCAGCCCTGAAACTCTATGAGAACCTGGGCTTTGTCAGGGACAAGCGGCTGTTTAGATATTATTTAAACGGAGTGGACGCACTTCGGCTTAAACTCTGGCTTCGCTAAATCAAACTACGGGGTCCCTCAACTCTTTCTCCATCCCTTTTGGCCTCCTCTTCCTCCGCCCCAGTCCTTTGGCTCAGATCACCTGACTTCCCATCAATAGAAAGACACTCGACCTCTGCTGAGCCACAAAGGGGAAACTCTGAGGGAAATTTCAACCAATCATAATAAAGTGTTTTAAGAACTTTTTGTGTAAACAAAAGAGAGGTCATTGCAGAAAAGAAAAAGATGTGCAAAGTCGGGTACTAATATGACATTGACACCGAAAAGAGAAACGCGTGTTGGCGTCGATGTTCAGGTGTCAATAGCCTGGCTTAAGACCTCCGTGTATTTGCGTCAGGCAGTGGAGGCGGATGGGCAGAATGTGTCGACGGCATTGGAGAAATGAAACGTGCCGAAAGCAAACAGTGCGCTACACTTAGTTTTTTTTTTTTGTTGTTGTTGTTTTTTTATGAACAATCACAATGCGAAGGATGGAAATGTGTTTAAACCGACTCAACGAAACTACTCAAATCAATTTTTGTTTTACAATTTTGTTTTTCTAAAAGAGGGTGCACGGGAGCATTGCAGGTTGCGATTGTGCCTGCTACTTTGCGTTGTTTTTGTGCGTACGGGGGTCTGTGGTTTATTTTATGTGTATATTTTATGTTTTGGAAAACACTGAGCAGAGCCTTGTCTGCTTTAGAAGTTTGATCTTCGACAAACTAACATACACAGATACGGAAACACTTTAACATGAGTGCTGCGAAACCGTGCAGACGGCATCTCTGCTCTTTTAAGTTGGTCTTATTAGCTCACGTTTTGCCATATTGGTTTATGTGGCTTGTGATTCTGACATAAGTGTTTTGTACAACTAAATTAAAATGAATGAAAATCAATTACTAAATGGCCTAAAAGGAGAGTATTCCCTGTTTTTTTTTTTTTTTCAAGTACTTTTTACCACAGACTTCATCATAGATACTCCCTTTCCATATCTGATACAATGTTTGGATATGCTGAACTAGAGAAATGAACCTCAAACAGACGCACTTCTCATTTTTGCACTGATTAGATAGGGAATTTGTGCTCTGTATATTTCCCTTGTCCGCCACTGCTTTAGTGGACCAGTAAAGGACAGACTACAGATCTCACCAGCTCAGTTGCTCCATTGGACTCATGCAAATAGTTGCTTTAAAGTCATGAAACTATGGATGCTTGTTTCCGCCTTGGAATCAAAAATAGAAAAGATAATTGCCACTTTATCTCACAATTATAACTTTTTTTTCTCGAAATTGCAAGTTTACGTCTTGCAATTCTTTTTTTCTCAGAATTGCCTGATGTAAAGTTGCAATTGTGTGTAATAGTCCCAATTGCAAGATATAAACTTCCAATTGTGACACTTTTTTTTTTCTCAGAATCTCGTAATTCTGACTATTACACGCAATAGCGACTTTCAGTCAGGCTTGTCAGTCTTTTTTCCTCAAAATTGGACTTTATAACTCGCAATTATTGCGAGTTTATATCTTACAAGACAGAATTGCGAGATATAAACTTGCAATTGTTAAAGTAATTTATTTCTCACAATTGCGAGTTATAATGTCAGAATTGCGAATTATAATGTATAAAGTCGCATTTGTGAGAAAAGTAATTTCTTTATTTCTCTCAGTTGTGAGCTATAATGTCAGAATTGTGAGTTTTAAAGTTAGATTTTTTTCTGTGACTTTGTATCCCCCAATTCTCAGAATCTTTAGAAATGTTTTTTCATTCCGAGATGTAAACTTTCTCGTGAGAGAAAAAAAGTCGTCATTGTGAGATAAAAAGTCGCAATTATCTTTTACATTTTTCTTTTTTTTAATTCCATGGCGGAATCAAGCTTCCATATAATACAGATTGATTATATGCAAGACGACAATGTTTAGAGGTGTTTTTAAAATTGAATGGAGGAAATTTCCAGAGGTTCTTGTTTTTATCGGTTTGTGTTTAACAGTAGTGTGCTGTGGCAGGTTGTACCATCACGTTGTATGTAAGTGTTTCTATGTCATTGCCAATAGACCCCCATTTTGCTTTGCTGCTGGCTCATGAGTTGTTCTTGAAAAAAAAAAAAAAACCATAGTTTTTTCAAGTTTGGAGTGGGAAACAGTTTCTTTGATTTGCTAAATGTACATATGGAAGTTTGATTTGTTGTTTTTGATTGTCAACAGAAAAGATCCCCATAGAGCTGCTGCTCTCAATTGTCGAGAAGATGGATGGGTTGCTTTATAAATTTGCGCTTAAATACACTGATATTGCTGATGGAATTATGGGAAGAGGAATTTATGCATCTTTTGGTTGTTTTCTGTTTTATTGCATTTTTTTTTTTTTTATAAAGCCCAAATTGTAGTACATCTCCCAGAAATGTAACGGTCCCATCAATTCCCTGGCTCAGGTGTTTGGTTTCTATTCAATTCTCCTTTCATTAGTCACGGGCTCCTTTCAAGGACCCAGTGGTTCTTAACAGCCAACTTGTCTTTGATTCCTTTTGATTTAGGTGGACAGTCAGTGTTGAAATGGAAATTTGAGAGCCTTTGAGTAGCTTTCGTCCAAACAGACCAGCTAAGTTTTTAGATGGCAGATGTAAATTTAGCTTGAAATACAGGGATTGTTCACATTCAACATCATCATTTATTCACCCTCATGTCTTTCCAAGATTACGTAGTTTTCTGTAGAACACACTAGAAGACATTTTGATAAATCTGTTTTTTCCCCTACAATGCCACTTGGGGTCAAAAGAACATTCGATTTATATTGTATAGACAAAAATGGTTGAAGCATTCTTCAAAATGAGTCATTCAAGTTTGGAATGACATGAGGGTGAGTTTAATAAAGACAATTTTCTGTCCTTTTATTAAAATCCAATGCTTTTCACAATATGCCAACTTTGCCATTCTATGCTGCCCATATTTTCGTACTGGAGAAATACTGGTGGTTGGCACGATGATGTTTTTTGCACTGCCAATATCTGACTTTTGTGGTTTGTCACTGTAAGCAGTCCATCAGCTTTAGACCGAACAGCTGGCAGGTTCTAGCTGGGTAAGATCACATATTTAGATGATGTGGACACTAATCTGACTGGCTTCTGTTTTGGGGAATCATTCAATGATGGGACTAATTTTGAATCTGCACTTGTGGCTAAATATCACCCTTGTAAACGGTGGAGTTTATGTTGTAGTTAGTGTAACTCTTGTACTTTCAGCTGATGATTTGGACGAGCGAGATCTGCACCTCAAACATGGATCCATTTTGCTGGGGGAAGAGCGACCGTTTGCATGTTGATGAACATTTTCTCCACCCTTGTTTCTCCCACTTTCACCCCTGACAAAATGTCTTGCAAAAGTTTCTTTGTTTTCAAGTGGACAACAGACCTGGTTTAAAAATTATAAATAAATTATTTGATTTTTAAGCAAATGTAGTAGTTTGTTTTTTTCTGAACGGAGAGCTTGGAAATCAAACTTTGTATGTTCAATTATTTAAATTATATTTTAATGTTGTGGTTTATTGATATTTTTTCAATTAAAGGTTACTTAAGAAATTTATGTGCTACTGTTAGGCGACACCAAACGGAACTACAATCTGTGTGAGCAGATTAAAATATTTTTGGTGTTATTAGGGGCCAAGCACCGAAGGTGCGTAGGCACCTATTGTATCTGTTCCCGTTCTTATTAGGGGCCAAGCACCGAAGGTGCGGAGGCACCTATTGTATCTGTTCCCGTTCTTATTATTAGGGGCCAAGCACCGAAGGTGCGTAGGCACCTATTGTATCTGTTCCCGTTCTTATTATTATTATTCTTCCGTTTCTTCCGACTGGGTGTCTATGGCAGCCCATAGAACCGATTGCGGGAAAGTTGTTTTGGATTGAAATTCTGATAGAGGACTCTCCCAACATTAAATACACCAATTTTGTTGTTTCTAAGTCATTCCCTCTAGCGCCACCACCTGTCCAAAGTTTCACTTTTATTTTGCTAATAACTTTTGAACTGTGAGGTCAATCAACAAAATTCTTTTTTCCTCTGATTCCTGAGCTCATGCCGATTCGATTGCACCCTATGACTTCATTTTCCGTCATAACAATATGGCCGCCATTTTTAATTTTTCGTAAAACCTACTTTTTCGAACTCGTCCTAGACGGTTTGTCCGATTCGCACGAAAATTGAACCAGATCATCTTCAGGCAGTGCTGACAAAAAGTTATGGAATTCAAATTGATTCGTTAAACCGTTTTCGAAAAACGCTCGAACTAATTTTACGTAGCGCCTGCAAAAACAGTCGTAGGGCTCTATCTCCGCAACGGTTTATCGTATTCAGACCAAACTTGGTACATGTCATCACAGGTATGACCTGAGGCTACATGCTGTGTTTCGGCGCAGCGCCACCTACTGGTCCGGAGATATGGAAAATGGCTATTTTTGCTTATAGGTTTTGAACAGTTTGTCCAAAAATCATAAAATTGGTCTCGTTAGATTCAGGGCAACATGCCGATTCGACTGATATCCAATTTGACCATATCGGCCATTTTGACTGTCAGCCATTTTGAATTTTGTGCTAAAATGCTGTATTTTATGAACGCATGAACGAATTGTTACGAAACTTGGTATTGGTCATCATCACAATGTCCTGAAGGAACCTGAGAACTTTCGAAACAGCGCCACCTAGTGGTGAATTTTTTTTCCCAAATGCTTATAACTTTGGGTGTGGTCGACTTATTTTCACGAGACTCATCTCATTACAGTCCTGAATCGTTGCCGAGTCCCACGATACCAAACATGCTAGGTTTCGCCTTACGGTTTGTGTAGCGTTGTGATTTAGCGCTTAAAAAACATTTGGCTATATCTTCGAAACCGATAGTCCGATCAAGACGAAACCACCGTCAGAAGTTTGGAAACATAGGTCGATAGCTATACGCCAATGCCCAAATGCAAAAATATTGATGTTTAGGGGTAGTAAATTCCAATCAAAGTCATGTGTCAGTCATTTTTTACGTGTTTTTTCATATAAATGTCTATAACTCCGAAGCGAATTGAGATATCTTCACCAAAATTGACACACATATGTATGGGCTCACTCTGAGGACACATAAAAAAAATGGTGTGACTGAGCCTCTTGGTGGCGCTATAACAGAACAAAACATGAAATTCCCATTGACTTCAATACAGTTTTGTGAAATAAAATGCTATACTAAACAAATGCATTGGTGTAATATTACGAAACTCAGAATGTGCCATCAGCTCCATCCCCTGAAGGTACCCGAAAGATTTCGAGACAGCGCCACCTAGTGGTCAAAAGTTATAACAAAATTTCCAAAAAGGCTAATAACTTTTGAATAAATCTGGCTATTGAAATGCCACTGGTCTTAATAGATTCCCTGGGTCAAGCCGAGAACATAGATACCAAGTTTTCCTTATTTGGCCAAACTTCCTGTCCGCCATCTTGATTTTCATTCAAAACCTACTTTTTCGAACTCCTCCTAGACCGTTTGTCCGATTTTCACCAAAATCGAATCGTATCATCTCCAGACTGTGCCGACTAAAAGTTATGGATTTCGTGTCGATAGACGAAACTGTTTTCGTATAGCGCAGCAGCAAAGTTGAGGCATGATGCCAAAAGCACTATTCAGGCTTTATCTCTGAAATCCCTTGAAATATTGACACCAAACTTTGTATATGTCATTGTCACTTCACTCTGACCACATCACATCAGTTTTGTAACTGCTCCACCTATTGGTCGAAAGTGATAATCCATTAAATCATATTTTAAATGACTTTTTATATGATTTTTCAGCCATTTCGCCTAAAATCCTCTTTAAATGTATTTAATTGCTCATTGTTCCAGTTGGTCTGACACCTTCAGCCATGTTGGCATATCCTGTCATCTGCTTGCGCTTGGCCCCGATAATTGCTGCTTGCAGCTATATTTATTATTCTTCCTTCTTCCAACTGGGAGTCTATGGCAGCCCATAGAACCGAATGCGGGAAAGTTGTTTTGGTTTGACATTCTGATAGAGGACAGTCCCAACATTAAATACACCAATTTTGGTGTGTCTAAGTCATTCCCTCTAGCGCCACCACCTGTCCAAAGTTTCACTTTTATTTTGCTAATAACTTTTGAACCGTAAGGCCAATCAACAAAATTCTTTTTCTCTCTGATTCCTGAGCTCATGCCAATTCGATTGCACCCTATGACGTCATTTCCGTCATAACAATATGGCCGCCATTTTGAATTTATCTAAAAAGCTACTTTTTCGAACTCGTCCTAGACGGTTTGTCCGATTTGCACGAAAATTAAACCAGATCATCTACAGACCATGCTGACAAAAAGTTATGGAATTCAAGTTGATTCGCTTAACAGTTTTCGATAAACCCACGAATAAATTTTACGTAGCGCTTGCGAAAACAGATGTAAAGCCGTATCTCCGCAACGCTTTATCAGATTCAGACCAAAGTTGGTACATGTCATCACAAGCATGACCTGAGGCTACATGCTGTGTTTCGGCGCAGCGCCACCTACTGGTCCGGAGATATGAAAAATGGCTATTTTTGCTTATAACTTCTGAACAGTTTGTCCAAAAATCATAAAATTGGTCTCGTTAGATTCAGGGTTACATGCCGAGTCCACTGATATCCAATATTACCATATCGGCCATTTTGGCTGTCGGCCATTTTGAATTTTGTGCTAAAATGCTGTATTTTAAGAACACATGAACGGATTGTTACGGAACTTGGTATGGGTCATCAGCCCGATGTCCTGAAGGAGCGTGAGAAGTTTCGAAACAGCGCCACCTAGTGGTGAATTTTTTTTTTCAAATGCTTATAACTTTGGGTGTGGTCAACTTATTTTCACGAAACTCATCTTTTTAGACTCCTGAATCATTGCCGAGTCCTATGATACCAAACATGCTAGGTTTTGCCTTACGGTTTGTGTAGCGTTGTGATTTAGCGCTTAAAAAACAGTAGGCTATATCTTCGAAACCGTTTGTCCGATCGAGACGAAACCACCGTCAGAAGTTTGGAAACATAGGTCGATAGCTATACGCTAATGCCCAAATGCGAAAATATTGATGTTTAGGGGTAGTAAATTCCAAACAAAGTCATGTGTCAGTCATTTTTTACGTGTTTTTTCATATAAATGCCTATAACTCTGAAGCGAATTGAGATATTTTCACCAAAACTGACACACATATGTATGGGCTCACTCTGAGGACACGTAAAAAAAATTGTGGGACTGAGCCTCTTGGTGGCGCTATAATAGAACAAAACATGAAATTCCCATTGACTTCAATAGAGTTTTGTGAAATAAAATGCTATTTTCATTCAAAACCTACTTTTTCGAACTCCTCCTACACCGATTGTCCGATTTTCACCAAAATCGAATCATATCATCTCCAGACTGTGCCGACTGAAAGTTATGGATTTCGTGTCGATTGACGAAACCGTTTTCGTATAGCGCAGCAGCAAAGTTGAGGCATGATGCTAAAAGCATTATTCAGGCTTTATCTCTGCAATGCCTTGACATATTGACACCAAACTTTGTATGTGTCATTGTCACTTCACTCTGACCACATCACATCAGTTTTGTAACTGCGCCACCTATTGGTCGAAAGTGATAATCCATTAAATCATATTTTTAATTACTGTTTATATGATTTTTCAGGCATTTCGCCTAAAATCCTCTTTAAATGTCTTTAATTGCTAATTGTTGCAGTTGATCTGACACTTTCAGCAATGTTGGCATGTCTTGTCGTCTTATTCTGCTTGGCCCCGGTAATTGCTGCTTGCAGCTATATTTAGGGGCCAAGCACCGAAGGTGCGGAGGCTATGAAGGTAAAACAGTAGCAAAACTCGAGAGCATGTAAATGTGAATTTGAGAACTTGTACAATAAATATTCGTACTTGTACATGAACATTTACACTCACAGCCCCAATGTGAAAACCTGTAAAATAAAAATCTGAAGTTGAATTTTGAAATTTGCACTCGCAGATAATAGTCACAAACCTGTATTCTGAATCTGAAGCTGCAGACGAGTAGACACAAATGTGTAAAATGCCATTCACAGAAATACAACGACAGGCACAAACTTGTAATATATATTTTGCGTTTAATCTTACGTTCACAATCGCGGTACTACCTCAAATAGGCACTTGCAACTTCTCAAATCTGTCACTGCAAGTTCAAATTTCGCGCCTTGACTTTTGCTACTCTTTTCGCGATATATCAGGTGCAAAACTAACTTGTGCACTTGAAACTCAGAAGCGGTGAGAGAGAAAGGGGGGCGGGAGGAGGGGGGGTCAAAGGAGACGTTTTATTGGTTGGCACCTAGCCAATGAAATGGGAGTTCGATGATGTCACGAAACCCGCGTGCACTGAAACACTAACATGGCTTAATGCATTAGACTGATATTAAAATAAATAAACGATATTATCAAACTCAGTAGACACAATGCTTATAATGCATACTACAGAAAAGCAGATGAGCACAGAATATGACGTAAAACATATGACGTATGCCATATATATTTGCCATATCTGGTATATATATATACCATAGACTGTAGGCTAAAAGACACACACACGTACGTACGTATATATATAATTTATTTATGTTTTGTTTGTTTTTGTGTGTCCAACAGTTAGGCTAGGGTGAATATTTAAAACATTTACAATACATTTTTCCAAAGCGACTTGCATTGCATTTCAAGGTATACATTTTACATTCTTATCAGATAATTTAGGTGCATTTTCATTGGAATTGGCATATATATAAGCAAATGTGTGTTCAGTGCAAATAAACTCGCTGCCTGTGTTTTATTAATAAAGGAACAAATTATGTGTTTTTTTATTGTTTTTAATTTTTATTTTATAACTGTTGGTCCATTAAGCCTCATTAAGTGTTTTCTTGGGTTCGAGGAAAACGTACAATTAAACGCGTTGCGTTCATATTCTGTGCTCATTTTTTTTCTGTATGCTTTATGGTGTTTCCTGAGTTTGGTCTTTTAATACCACTGTCTCAATTAAACGCGTTGCGTTCATATTCTATAAAACTATTCCAGTAAAACTAATGATATTTCATAAAAATATTTTCCAAGCGTTTTAAAAAATAGCTGATACATAAGCATAAATGTTTTCATTGTGGCTGGCGTTGTTCATTGGTGAGGCATCGACCAATAAAATGACTTCATTCCGACCCCAGCCCCGCCCCCGACTCTGCTCTCTCAAGTCTGCATTTACAAGTGCACGAGTGAGTTTTGCTACAGGCATATCGCAAAAAGAGTAGCAAAAGTCAAAGCGCTAGGATTTGAAGCTGTACTGCCAGATATGAGAGGTTGTGAGTGCCGACTTGTGGTTGTACAACGAAACTGAACTAAAGCACAAAGATAAATGTGTAGTACACAATTGTGCCTGTCATTTTGTTTATGTAAATGACACTTTACACATTTGTAACTATTAATCTGCAACTTCGAATTCAAAACACAGGTGTTCTGAGTATTGTCTGTGTGTGCAAATCGATAGATGCAGCTTTTCACATCAGAGCTGCAAGTATAAATTTCAACTTACAAATACAAATATTAATTTTACAAGTTCTCACATTCAAATTAGCAAGCTTTCGAGTTTTGCTACTGTTTTACCTTCATAGGAGGCACCTATTGTGTTTGTTCCGGTTCTTATTATTAGGGGCCAAGCACCGAAGGTGCGGAGGCACCTATTGTATCTGTTCCCGTTCTTATTATTATTCTTCTTCCTTCTTCCAACTGGGAGTCTATGGCAGCCCATAGAACCGAATGCGGGAAAGTTGTTTTGGTTTGACATTCTGATAGAGGACAGTCCCAACATTAAATACACCAATTTTGGTGTGTCTAAGTCATTCCCTCTAGCGCCACCACCTGTCCAAAGTTTCACTTTTATTTTGCTAATAACTTTTGAACCGTAAGGCCAATCAACAAAATTCTTTTTCTCTCTGATTCCTGAGCTCATGCCAATTCGATTGCACCCTATGACGTCATTTCCTTCATAACAATATGGCCGCCATTTTGAATTTATCTAAAAAGCTACTTTTTCGAACTCGTCCTAGACGGTTTGTCCGATTTGCACGAAAATTAAACCAGATCATCTACAGACCATGCTGACAAAAAGTTATGGAATTCAAGTTGATTCGCTTAACAGTTTTCGATAAACCCACGAATAAATTTTACGTAGCGCTTGCGAAAACAGATGTAAAGCCGTATCTCCGCAACGCTTTATCAGATTCAGACCAAAGTTGGTACATGTCATCACAAGCATGACCTGAGGCTACATGCTGTGTTTCGGCGCAGCGCCACCTACTGGTCCGGAGATATGAAAAATGGCTATTTTTGCTTATAACTTCTGAACAGTTTGTCCAAAAATCATAAAATTGGTCTCGTTAGATTCAGGGTAACATGCCGAGTCCACTGATATCGAATATTACCATATCGGCCATTTTGGCTGTCGGCCATTTTGAATTTTGTGCTAAAATGCTGTATTTTAAGAACACATGAACGGATTGTTACGGAACTTGGTATGGGTCATCAGCCCGATGTCCTGAAGGAGCGTGAGAAGTTTCGAAACAGCGCCACCTAGTGGTGAATTTTTTTTTTCAAATGCTTATAACTTTGGGTGTGGTCAACTTATTTTCACGAAACTCATCTTTTTAGACTCCTGAATCATTGCCGAGTCCTATGATACCAAACATGCTAGGTTTCGCCTTACGGTTTGTGTAGCGTTGTGATTTAGCGCTTAAAAAACATTTGGCTATATCTTCGAAACCGCTAGTCTGACCGAGACGAAACCACCGTCAGAAGTTTGGAAACATAGGTCGATAGCTAAACGCCAATGCCCAAATGCGAAAATATTGATGTTTAGGGGTAGTAAATTCCAAACAAAGTCATGTGTCAGTCATTTTTTACGTGTTTTTTCATATAAATGCCTATAACTCTGAAGCGAATTGAGATATTTTCACCAAAACTGACACACATATGTATGGGCTCACTCTGAGGACACGTAAAAAAAATTGTGGGACTGAGCCTCTTGGTGGCGCTATAATAGAACAAAAAATGAAATTCCCATTGACTTCAATAGAGTTTTGTGAAATAAAATGCTATTTTCATTCAAAACCTACTTTTTCGAACTCCTCCTACACCGATTGTCCGATTTTCACCAAAATCGAATCATATCATCTCCAGACTGTGCCGACTGAAAGTTATGGATTTCGTGTCGATTGACGAAACCGTTTTCGTATAGCGCAGCAGCAAAGTTGAGGCATGATGCTAAAAGCATTATTCAGGCTTTATCTCTGCAATGCCTTGACATATTGACACCAAACTTTGTATGTGTCATTGTCACTTCACTCTGACCACATCACATCAGTTTTGTAACTGCGCCACCTATTGGTCGAAAGTGATAATCCATTAAATCATATTTTTAATTACTGTTTATATGATTTTTCAGGCATTTCGCCTAAAATCTTCTTTAAATGTCTTTAATTGCTAATTGTTGCAATAGATCTGACACTTTCAGCAATGTTGGCATGTCTTGTCGTCTTATTCTGCTTGGCCCCGGTAATTGCTGCTTGCAGCTATATTTATTATTATTCTTCCTTCTTCCAACTGGGAGTCTATGGCAGCCCATAGAACCGAATGCGGGAAAGTTGTTTTGGTTTGACATTCTGATAGAGGACAGTCCCAACATTAAATACACCAATTTTGGTGTGTCTAAGTCATTCCCTCTAGCGCCACCACCTGTCCAAAGTTTCACTTTTATTTTGCTAATAACTTTTGAACCGTAAGGCCAATCAACAAAATTATTTTTCTCTCTGATTCCTGAGCTCATGCCAATTCGATTGCACCCTATGACATCATTTCTGTCATAACAATATGGCCGCCATTTTGAATTTATCTAAAAAGCTACTTTTTCGAACTCGTCCTAGACGGTTTGTCCGATTTGCACGAAAATTGAACCAGATCATCTACAGACCATGCTGACAAAAAGTTATGGAATTCAAGTTGATTCGCTTAACAGTTTTCGATAAACCCACGAATACATTTTACGTAGCGCTTGCGAAAACAGATGTAAGGCCGTATCTCCGCAACGCTTTATCGGATTCAGACCAAACTTGGTACATGTCATCACAAGCATGACCTGAGGCTACATGCTGTGTTTCGGCGCAGCGCCACCTACTGGTCCGGAGATATGAAAAATGGCTATTTTTGCTTATAACTTCTGAACAGTTTGTCCAAAAATCATAAAATTGGTCTCGTTAGATTCAGGGTAACATGCCGAGTCGACTGATATCCAATATTACCATATCGGCCATTTTGACTGTCGGCCATTTTGAATTTTGTGCTAAAATGCTGTATTTTAAGAACGCATGAACAGATTGTTACGAAACGTCGTATGGGTCATCAGCACAATGCCCTGAATGAGCCTGAGAAGTTTCGAAACAGCGCCACCTAGTGGTGAATTTTTTTTTCCAAATGCTTATAACTTTGGGTGTGGTCGACTTATTTTCACGAAACTCATCTTTTTAGACTCCTGAATCGTTGCCGAGTCCTATGATACCAAACATGCTAGGTTTCGCCTTACGGTTTGTGTAGCGTTGTGATTTAGCGCTTAAAAAACATTTGGCTATATCTTTGAAACCGCTAGTCCGATCGAGATGAAACCACCGTCAGAAGTTTGGAAACATAGGTCGATAGCCATATGCTAATACCCAAATGCGAAAATATTGATGTTTAGGGGTAGTAAATTCCAAACAAAGTCATGTGTCAGTCATTTTTTACATGTTTTTTCATATAAATGTCTATAACTCCGAAGCGAATTGAGATATTTTCACCAAAATCGACACACATATGTATGAGCTCACTCTGAGGACATGTAAAAAAGATGGTGGGACTCAGCCTCTTGGTGGCGCTATAATAGAACAAAACATGAAATTCCCATTGACTTCAATGCAGTTTTGTGAAATAAAATGCTATACTAAACAAATGCATTGGTGTAATATTACGAAACTCAAAATGTGCCATCAGCACCATCCCCTGAAGGTACCCAAAATATTTCGAGACAGTGCCACCTAGTGGTCAAAAGTTATAACAAAATTTACAAAACTGCTAATAACTTTTGAATAAGTTGGCCTATTGTAATGCAACTGGTCTTAATAGATTCCTTGGGTCAAGACGAGAACATAGATACCAAGGTTTCCTTATTTGGCCTAGCTTCCTGTCCGCCATCTTGATTTTCAGTCAAAACCTACTTTTTCGAACTCCTCCTAGACCGTTTGTCCGATTTTCACCAAAATCGAATCGTATCATCTCCAGACTGTGCTGACTAAAAGTTATGGATTTCGTGTCTATAGACGAAACCGTTTTCGTATAGCGTAGCAGCAAAGTTGAGGCATGATGCTAAAAGCACTATTCAGGCTTTATCTCTGCAATGCCTTGACATATTGACACCAAACTTTGTATGTGTCATTGTCACTTCACTCTGACCACATCACATCAGTTTTGTAACTGCGCCACAGATTGGTCGAAAGTGATAATCCATTAAATCATATTTCGAATGACTTTTTATATGATTTTTCAGCCATTTCGCCTAAAATCCTCTTTAAATGTATTTAATTGCTCATTGTTGCAGTTGGTCTGACACCTTCAGCCATGTTGGCATATCCTGTCGTCTGCTTGCGCTTGGCCCCGATAATTGCTGCTTGCAGCTATATTTATTATTATTCTTCATTTTTCCGACTGGGAGTCTATGGCAGCCCATAGAACCGATTGCGGGAAAGTTGTTTTGGTTTGACATTCTGATAGAGGACAGTCCCAACATTAAATACACCAATTTTTGTGTTTCTAAGTCATTCCCTCTAGCGCCACCACCTGTCCAAAGTTTCACTTTTATTTTGCTAATAACTTTTGAACCGTAAGGCCAATCAACAAAATTCTTTTTTCCTCTGATTCCTGAGCTCATGCCGATTCGATTGCACCCTGTGACGTCATTTTCCGTCATATAAATATGGCCGCCATTTTGAATTTTCTGAAAAAGCTACTTTTTCGAACTCGTCCTAGACGGTTTGTCCGATTTGCACGAAAATTGAACCAGATCATCTTCAGGCAGTGCTGACCAAAAGTTATGGAATTCAAATTGATTCGTCAAACCGTTTTCGATAAACGCACGAATACATTTTACGTAGCGCTAGCAAAAACAGTCGTAAGGCTGTATCTCCGCAACGGTTTATCGTATTCAGACCAAACTTGGTACATGTACTCACAAGCATGACCTGAGGCTACATGTTGCGTTTCGGCGCAGCGCCACCTACTGGTCCGGAGATATGAAAAATGGCTATTTTTGCTTATAACTTCTGAACAGTTTGTCCAAAAACCATAAAATTGGTCTTGATAGATTCAGGGCGACATGCCGAGTTGACTGATATCCAATTTTGCCATATCGGCCATTTTGACTGTCGGCCATTTTTAATTTTGTGCTAAAATGCTGTATTTTATGAACGCATGAACGGATTGTTATGAAACTTGGTATGGGTCATCAACACGATGTCCTGAAGGAGCGTGAGAAGTTTCGAAACAGCGCCACCTAGTGGTGATTTTTTTTTTTCAAATGCTTATAACTTTGGGTGTGATAGACTTATTTTCACGAAACTCATCTCATTAGACTCCTGAATCGTTGCCGAGTCCAACGATACCAAACATGCTAGGTTTTGCCTTACGGTTTGTGTAGCGTTGTGATTTAGCGCTTAAAAAACAGTAGGCTATATCTTCGAAACCGTTTGTCCGATCGAGACGAAACCACCGTCAGAAGTTTGCAATCATAGCTTGTTAACTATATGTTCATGCCCAAATGCGAAAATATTGATGTTTAGGGGTAGTAATATTCAATCAAAGTCGTGTGTCAGTCATTTTTTACGTGTTTTTTCATATAAATGTCTATAACTCCGAAGCAAATTGAGATTTTTGCACCAAAATCGACACACATATGTATGGGCTCACTCTGAGGACACATAAAAAAAATGGTGGGACTGAGCCTCTTGGTGGCGCTATAATAGAACAAAACATGAAATTCCCATTGACTTCAATGCAGTTTTGTGAAATAAAATGCTATACTTAACAAATGCATTGGTGTAATATTACGAAACTCAGAATGTGCCATCAGCACCATCCCCTGAAGGTACCCAAAATATTTAGAGACAGCGCCACCTAGTGGTCAAATGTTATAACAATATTTCCAAAACTGCTAATAACTTTTGAATACATCAGCCTATGTAAATGCCACTGGTCTTAATAGATTCCTTGGGTCAAGCCGAGAACATAGATACCAAATTTTCCTTATTTGGTCAAACTTCTTGTCCGCCATCTTGATTTTCATTCAAAACCTACTTTTTCAAACTCCTCCTAGACCGTTTGTCCGATTTTCACCAAAATCGAATCGTATCATCTCCAGACCGTGCCGACTAAAAGTTATGGATTTCGTGTCGATAGACAAAACCGTTTTCGTATAGCGCAGCAGCAAAGTTGAGGCATGATGCTAATAGCACTAATTAAGGCTTTATCTCTGCAATGCCTTGACATATTGACACCAAACTTTGTATGTGTCATTGTAACTTCACTCTGACCACATCACATCAGTTTTGTAACTGCACCACCTATTGGTCGAAAGTGATAATCCATCAAATCATATTTTTAATTATTGTTTGTATGATTTTTCAGGCATTTTGCCTAAAATCCTCTTTGAATGTCTTTAATTGCTCATTGTTGCAGTTGGTCTGAAACTTTTAGACATGTTGGCATGTCTTGTCGTCTTATTCTGCTTGGCCCCGGTAATGGCTGCTTGCAGCTATATTTATTATTATTCTTCATTTTTCCGACTGGGAGTCTATGGCAGCCCATAGAACCGCTTGCGGGAAAGTTATGAAATTTGGCACACTGATAGAGGAGGGTCTGACCTATCAGCATAGCAAATTTGGAGTCTCCAAGTCATTACCTCTAGCGCCACCATCTGTCCAAAGTTGCACTCATGTTTATGCTAATAACTTTTGAACCAGATGGGCTAGAAACAAAATTATTTTTTTCTCTGATTCCATAGCTCAAGCCGATTCGATTGCACCCTATGACGTCATTTTCCGTCATGAAAATTTTTCCGCCATTTTGAATTTTCCGAAAAACCTACTTTTTCGAACTCCTCCTAGGCCGTTACTCCGATTTTGACGAAATTTGAACCAGATCATCTCCAGACCATGCCGACAAAAAGTTATGGAATTCAAGTTGATTCTCTTAACCGTTTTCGATAAACCCACGAAGAAATTTTACGTAGCGCTTGCGAAAACAGACATAAGGCTGTATCTCCGCAACGCTTTATCAGATTCAGACCAATCTTGGTACATGTCATCACAAGTATGACCTGAGGCTACATGCTGCGTTTCGGCGCAGCGCCACCTACTGGTCCGGAGATATGACAAATGGATGTTTTTGCTTATAACTTCTGAATGGTTTGTCCAAAAATCATAAAATCAGTCTCGTTAGATTCAGGGCAACATGCCGAGTCGACTGATATCCAATTTTCCCAGATCAGCCATTTTGGCTGTCGGCCATTTTGAATTATGTGCTAAAATGCTGTATTTTATGAACGCGTGAACGTATCGTTACAAAACTCGGAATGGATCATCAGCACGATGCCCTGAAGGAGCCTGAGAAGTTTCGAAACAGTGCCACCTAGTGGTGAATTTTTTTCCCCAAATGCTTCCAAATGCTTATAACTTTGGGTGTGGTCGACTTATTTTCACGAGACTCATCTCATTAGAGTCCTGAATCGTTGCCAAGTCCCACGATACCAAACATGCTAGGTTTCGCCTTACGGTTTGTGTAGCGTTGTGATTTAGCGCTTAAAAAACATTTGGCTATATCTTCGAAACCGCTAGTCCGATCGAGACGAAACCACCGTCAGAAGTTTGGAAACATAGGTCGATAGCTATATGCCAATGCCCAAATGCGAAAATATTGCTGTTTAGGGGTAGTAAATTCCAATCAAAGTCATGTGTCAGTCATTTTTTACGTGTTTTTTCATATAAATGTCTATAACTCTGAAGCGAATTGAGATATTTTCACCAAAATCGACACACATATGTATGGGCTCACTCTGAGGACACGTAAAAAAAAATGGTGTGACTGAGCCTCTTGGTGGCGCTATAACAGAACAAAACATGAAATTCCCATTGACTTCAATACAGTTTTGTGAAATAAAATGCTATACTAAACAAATGCATTGGTTTAATATTACGAAACTCAGAATGTGCCATGAACACCATCCCCTGAAGGTACTCAAAATATTTCGAGACAGTGCCACCTAGTGGTCAAAAGTTATAATTTTTTTTCCAAAAAGGCTAATAACTTTTGAATAAATCTAGCTATTGAAATGACACTGGTCTTAATAGATTCCCTGGCTCAAGCAGAGAACATAGATACCAAGTTTTCCTTATTTGGCCGAACTTCCTGTCCGCCATCTTGATTTTCAGTCAAAACCTACTTTTTCGAACTCCTCCTAGACTGTTTGTCCGATTTTCACCAAAATCGAATCGTATCATCTCCAGACTGTGCCGACTAAAAGTTATGGAATTCGTGTCGATTGACGAAACCGTTTTCGTATAGCTCAGCAGCAAAGTTGAGGCATGATACTAAAAGCACTATTCAGGCTTTATCTCTGCAATGCCATGACATATTGACACCAAACTTTGTATGTGTCATTGTCTCCTCACTCTGACCACATCACATCAGTTTTGTAACTGCGCCACCTATTTGTCGAAAGTGATAATCAGTTAAATCATATTTTTAATTACTGTTTCTATGATTTTTCAGCCATTTCGTCTAAAATCCTCTTTAAATGTCTTTAATTGCTCATTGTTGCAGTTGATCTGACACTTTCAGCCATGTCTTGTCGTCTTATTCTGCTTGGCCCCGGTAATGGCTGCTTGCAGCTATATTTATAATTATTATTATTATTTTGGGCGAAACTATATCTTTTACTGAATAATGGCAGCTGGAGAATTGTTTGGAAGTTGTTTGCATCGTCATAATTTTTCAGATTCTGTTTGATGCTGATAGTGGTGCAGCAATTACAGACTTGACCTTTAAACCTTGCTTGCTTCAGTTTAAAAAGGCCATCACAGCAAAAGGGCCGCTGAGTTCAACATCAGCTGTATTTAGATGCAGTAGTTCATTAAGCTATTTACAGCGGCAGAGATACTTGATTATTCATTGCTGTTAATTTGTGTGTGTGAGTACACTGATTTAAATCTGTTAAAATTCATTTTTGTTGTCAAGAGGAGGCAGCTGTACTCAAAACCACTACAATGTTTTGTTTAACATAATTGCACAAGACTGATTCACGTGACCAGATTTTTATTTTATTCCTCAGACTACATATACAGACATGTTCTGCAGGAAAATTGCATGATTTGCATCTTATGTCTTTCTAGTTTTGCATAATCATAATACCTCATCATGTGTAACAATTTATGCCAGTTTTAAATTCAGTTATACATGTATACATTTTTCACAAGTTGCTTGTTGGTTACACTTGATCCTTGATTTTGCATGGTTGGTTTTGCTTAAAAAGTGCCCTTTATTTTACAGTCATGTTCCCCATGTACATCCGTACTAATAGTAATTGTAATAACTGGATAATAACTAGAACTAAACCTAACCTTAACCCATGTAGTTACCTTATATTACCCATTACTTTCTTAGGTAAGTACACGTACTGTAAAACAAAGTGCCAAATTGGCTTGCTGCCTGCAGGATTAAAAAAAAAAAAATGATATAAATATTACATATCATTGGAAGACCTTTGGTCAGTTTCACAGATGAGGATTAAGTCTAGTCCCAGACTAAAATGGATGTTTGAGCTGTTTTAACTGAAATCAACTTGCTGATATATCTTAAAATATGTCAGTGCCATTGTTTTGTCTCAAGATTTACACCAGTAATGTTTTCTCAAGCACATTTATAAATGTTACTTAAATGTCTTAATTGATCAAAGGCCTAATCCTGGTTTAGTCTAAGCCTTGTCTGTGAAACCAGGCGCTTATGTTGTAGGGGGCACAATAAAGGAGGATCATGGTCTGGTGGCTTCAATTTCTGGTTTTCTGGTAATTGGGATTGTAGGCTGTAGATTGTACAGTCATCTCGCACCACGAAAGTTCCCAGTTAAAGACGGAGGGAGGACTTTCGGTATGGAGTTTGCATGTTCTCCCCATGTTGCCATGGGTTTTTTCCCACTTTCCCCCAGAATTCAAAGACATGCAAGATGAATTGGAGGCCGTAAATTGCCAGTAGGTGTGTGAATGTGTGTTAGTACTGCGATGGACTGGCCATTTGTGTGTGGGTGTGTCCCTGTCTGCAGCCAGAGAAGCTGGGATAAGCTAACCGCAACCCTACTTAACACAAATAATGTGAAGTCTATGGATGGATGGTGCTTGGGAATGACCTTGCAGCTTTTGTGTTAGCAGTGCAGGTTGTTAACCATTATGCTCTCACTACTGTTAAAATAACTATTCCAAAATAAATGCTTACAACTTAAGGTCTATGTACAGCATTTGTGGCATGCAGATAAATACCTTTAAAAACAATTTACCCCATACTTAAGTCAATAAAAATGAACAAAAATGCAATGCAATACAAATTGACAAAATAAACTCTAGCAGATGTGTTCAAATGAGATGTGAGTAAGATGTGTGATATAATTGCTTACCAACCATGGGCCAGATTTCCTAAACAGGGCGAATTAGCATGAGAGCGCAATTCCATAAAAGTGCCAATGGGAGTTGAAAGTTCTGAGCGTGATCTACTGATGACATGCAAATGAAAGAGCACAAATGCCCCTGGATCATAATGAGCAACACAATCTACCAAGAGCAGCGCAAATTAGTGTCTGGTTTAAGACATGCTTTTTTTGGCTGGTAAATAATGGCGCAAATACCAGTAAATTGACGAGTGCAAACCTTAATAAATCACCTCTCATGATTCATTTAAATACTCTCCTCCCATACATTTTGTCTGAAAGGGAAACTCCTACAAATGCATATGCAATAATAACTCTGTTCATGTTTTTTCATTGCAAATTTTTCACTGCATGTCTTTAGTAAATCCTGACAGTAGTTTTTAAACACCAAAGGAGGGTTTGCGCTTGTTAGTTTAGATTGTTAGTAAATCAGGCTCCATGTCTTTACCAGGTCATATATCCAGTTGTTTTAACACGTGTCATGACTAGCAGAAAAAGTTCATTAGGTTCATTCCACTTGGTATCAACAGGAAAATATCTGGCAAAACATGGAAGAATCACAGTGTTTCTGTAAAGCAATGTTGACTTGACCACAGGAATTAAAAGCAAGTATGGCCTGCTTGTTTGCTAGAAGTTGTACTACTGTAATGACATTTCCCAATCATTTATGAACTTGAGGATGAGTTAATGTTGCCTGTGTCACTGACAGAATACCACAGTACAAAGATCATGTACACTTCACCTCCTGCTTGCAACCTCTTAGACTAACTGTGCTTTTCAGAGTCTGCCTGGAAGAAAGGCCTCTTGTTAAGTTCCCATTCTTCCCTGTGTAACCGGTCCTACTGACCCACTCCGAGCGGGATTCAACCGTGGTCTCTGGCTTGGGAGTCGGGCGCTCTAACGAGGAGGCTAAAGACCGCAGCCGCTAGCATCAGTCGCTAGAGCGCCTCTTAAGATCAGGGGAGTTAGGTTTACACAGTTTTTCAGATTCATGATGTTTCTCCTCAAGTCCCTTCAAGTCAAGGTAACTTCATGTTTGTGTTGCAAAACCTTTGCACAGTTTCTATCAATTGTGGGTCTAGATTTGTTATGCTCTTTGGAGAATGCGGGTCCTTATGGTGACTTTCCTTCCCCAGACCTTCACATTTTTGGTCTTCTACCTCTGGCCGGATTCCATCTGCCATTAGCGGTTTGTCACTCATGTCTCCCACGTTTGGGTCTGTCAGCTGTGGACTTGGCTGCAGCAGTTCCCTTACGTCCAGAATCCGTCCCTCAAACTCATCCCAGAAGACATTTTGTTGCATTGACCTGGATACAAGCCGGACCCTCTGACTTCTTTCCATCTCCTCTCCTTCCACTGATACATAAGACAAGACTGCAATGAGCTAAAGTACACAATCAAAGTGAAAAGGACAATTTGGGCAATTTAATAATGGGAAAAGTGTTGAAACTGAGGGACTCACCATAAGAGGTGTAACCTCTCTTCGATTTCCTCCGTCTTTCCCTAAAGCACCTCAGCTGAGCTTGCCGCTTCTTGGTTGCTTGGCGACTGAGCATCGTCTGTGCCAGCAGGACACCTTTCATGTGTCCCTGCTAAGGTAAAAAAAATGCTTAAGTGATCCACCTAAGAATAGCCTTAAATGTGTTAATGTAATTCTGAGTGGTATTTGTAAGTAGTTGCTAAACTATTGTCATAAAACTTAAAGACTCAACAGAAAGTGTCCCACCTTTGGATTAGAGATTGGGATATGGCTAATGAGTGGAGCTTGATGTCCAGCTCCACCTCTCTGGATGTAATGGGTGAAGCTTGAAGGTTGAGCCCGGTCCTAACCATAACCCTATTCATATCTAGGTCAAGACCACCTATTACATCCAGAGAGGGGGAGCAGGACATCCTTTGCCTCAGTACTTGCTTGTATGATGCAAGTGTGCAATTATTAAAATTGATTGGAATGGTTGGCTGAAGGCGTGCAAGTAAAGATCTCTCTCAGTGTTGATGACACTGGGATTTCCAGAGTGTGGAGAAGGGATCTACTCCCATTCCCTGTACCCTGATCCCAGAGATGAAGGTACCACAGCTGCACCCCAGCATACTTTCCACTCCAACAACACCGTAATCAGATCTAGTGGGACCACAGGGCAAGGCTCAGTGCTCACCAGCTGTCAGTCTTCTCCCTCCTTATCTACATCTTTTATTCTTTAAACACCATCACAAACTCTCGGTTCCTGAGTTGTCAAAAAACCCGTTTAACAATATATCTGACTGCATGTCTATTTGCATACTTTTCCTATATGCAAGAGAAGGATCAGTGCTTGAATTACACTAATGCATCCAGGAGTGGGGCTTTAAAGCGGCGCTATGCAGTTTTGGCAATTTCTTCGCTGTTTTCTTGCTTTTTGCTCATGGGTTTCTCTATAGAGCTCCCCCTACAGCTTCGGAATAGATATTTTGACAACACTTTCGTAAAAACTCGTTGGTGACCCCCCCCCCATCTTCTCTCTCTGGTCATGTGCATTTGTTTTCAAAGAAGCCGGAGAACACACGGAGCCATGTCCACTGAGGTATGTATAATGCACAGAAGGCTAGCACATAAATGTATGTGTGCAGTGCCGTAAAGCAATTCCTGATATCACACGGTACTTCCTGAGGCTGAGGCCAACGGCCCAAAGTTGCAAGTGTGGTCACCATTCAACCCGAAAAAAGTCATATAACCATCCCAATGACCATTTAAGGTAAATTAAGTTAAAAAAGCTGCATAGCTCCCCTTTAATATTTGTAAGACCCACTGCATGGGGATCCTGATCAGGAAGTTTATTTTGCGATATTGGCCGATTGATTGTAGATTATCCCTTACATTACATCCTACACAACCCATCAATGAATCTTTATAGTGCAAATTTAACTGTTACTTTGAGAAGATTCAAGAAAATTTGTTTGGTTTCACAAATGTTTAATTTTTAAATGTCCACCAGAGATGGTTTTATTATTGGGAGATACGAGGGTCCGTGGCTCTACCATTGGAGAAAGCGTAGTGGCCAAGTTGGATCACGTGTGCCTTGATAACCAATCACAATACAGCCTTGACGTCATGTTCATTGTTGTACGACAGTCAATAAGTTTGCGGACACCATAAAAATGAACGAGAAGTGCCGTAAACTGAATCATATCTGATGCGCAATTGTCCGTGACTTCTCTTATAAAAATATATATATTTTTCAGTATAACTCTATAGATCAATCCAAAAATAATGTTTAAGAGCAACATTATTTTATTTTAGCAACATTAAACGCCTCCTCTATTGATATTGTTTTAAAAAAAAATGGCCTCTGGTCTCCTTCCCTGCGTACCGCAGTGTTAACAAGGTGTTATGCTTTAATGCTAACCTTGGAGGCTTGTCTTAAAGTGGCATTCCTTGGCTGCATCTGAAATTGCATTCTTCCCTACTATATAGTAGGCAAAAAAAAAAAAAAATGTGACAAAAGAAGTGTGTCCAAATTTACAGTACTCATAAAAGAGTAGGTTAAAAGTATCCAGATGACCTACTACTTCGTGCGAGATTCTGAAGTGTGCATAAGATGGACACTTTACTACCCCATGTGGCCACGGGACAGGATTTATGAATGGCAGTGAAGCGACTCAACTGACGCTGGTCACATGATAATGACAACATGGCGAATAGTACGTCCAGATTACATCCATACTGCACACGTATACTATACAGAACGTACTCTTTTAGTGGTCGTGAAGTAATTACTTTTTCAAAATAAGTACCTACTCAAGAGAGTAGGCTATGCGATTTCAGAAGCAGCCTGTATGTCCACCCAGAAAAGAGTTGTTTACCTGTAGTGTGTTGCTTGTGCCACAGTGCCCTCCCAGGCTGGGAGTGGAATAGCAATGGACAGGCCCATCTCTCCATTCCGTGTCCTGGCAAGAACAAAACACATGATGCTCATTTAAAGACAAGACAGAAGCTACCCTTAGATTTGCCCTCTTTAGAAACAACTTTTTAGTGATTCATTCTTTCAAACTATTCAGAGAAGATGGAAGAACATAGTGAAAGACCTCAGACTCTTCCGTTTTGCATGCCATGCGTGCATGTTTGGCAGGATTCACATCAACCCCTGTGGCAAGGGCCATTGTTTGCCACCCCTGTGAGTTGAATGATGTTCATAATTAGGATCAAATTAGAATCATAAATTGAAGGACTGTATGAATGACTTCAAAGTATTTATACAGTAAAGTAACTATACAACATATTCAGACCTTTGCTGGCTGTGGTGGATGAGACTTAATAATGCTTTTATCACAGGCACTTTGAGATCCTGTGGGTGACAATACAACTAACAACACACGTATGAATGAAGTAATAAAAAACAAGGTCTATGTCAGGCCCATCAAAATGGCTTACCCAAGTTGGGTCTTGCCGTAACGTAAAAGTAATCCACTAGTTTGTTATTCAAAATTTAGCCTTATAACCTATGCCAACTAGGATAAGATCAATCATTTTAATATGGGGGAAAAAATCAGTCTGAACATTCACTTTGCAATGTCATAAATAGATTTGATAGTCGGCACTCTATTTCGCCGAAATTTAAAGGCCAAAAGAGTAAAGATTAACTATTGTCTAGTGCAACACATTGCATGATTCATAGAATAATATTGTTCATAATTAGTGCTAAGCATAAAGTCTAATTATCACACCACTGACCTGGTTCTAAACGAACAATATGAGGCACTTCGTGTCTTCCTGTCAAAGGAGGAAGATGGTTGGTCTTCCTCTGTCCCACAACCCCTTTCTCTTGCCTCTCTGTGCCTTTAACAGCAGTTATCATCCATGGTGAGGTTGGAAGCAGGGAAGGCTCATCCTCCATTGGTTGACCGAGGGATGGTGCAACTTGACAAATCTTTGGCCTGGAGTTGCTGTTTCCCATGGTCCATTTATACTCCCAGCCAAGGTAAGTTATGTCAAATATGATTTTCAAGGAACCACATTAGTCTAAATTTCCTAAGCTGCTTTCAAAGGTGTAATCCAGGCCTAACTTCTCACTCCATCTGAATGTTGTATCCAGGTTGAATCCGGAAGGTTAAGTTTTGACTTAACCTAAACAAAGAGTATTCCCCATCAGTGCTTCTTAAGCGTACAAACTGAAACTCTGGCTAAGTTGTGTTGTGAAATGGCAGGTGCGTGCCCCCCTCTCGCGCTTTATATTTCTCGGTTTTGGCGTAATGAGGTAAGTTTCCATGGTGACTGTCCCCACAGGTTACTTTATAACTGTGTGTTAATGCTTGGACGGCGCTGAGAGGGCCTGTCTTACTGATTGCTCAGGCATGCGACCGCTCAGGGAACCAGGCTTAATGATTGACAGAATTAGTGACAGTTTTCTGTTTGTCGGATTACAGCAGGTATAACTTGACTTTAGAGACCTAGATGGCTTGCAGTTATTACACAGCAATACTGTATAAGTTATGCCCATTCATAATCAATTTTTGGTTTTCTTTCAATAAATAATAACTTATTATAATGCCTGCTATGACCTCAGATATATCCACATCTTTATGACTATGACGAGTAAGATGGTGAAAAGAAAAATCTAGGTTGAAATACATTTTAAGAAAAAGCTTTGTATCTGTTTGTTGGTTTTTATACGTACCATTTCCACCAAAAGTTTTGATTTTATTTTGAATAGCCTAAAATGTCAAATAATGTCAAATGTCATCTTAAATATATGTGAATGAACACACAAATTTTACAAAACATACACTATATGACCAAAAGTATTTATAAAGATGTATTTTTCAATGTAAATTGTTTGTTTAATGAATTTTATAATTTTTTTGAAGAAATGAGATTTGATCAAAAGTGACAGCAAAGTGTTGCAAAATGTTCTTTTGAACGTTCTATTCATCAAAGAATCCTGAAAAAAAAAGGATCAGCATATTAAATCAGCATATTCAAATTATATAAAATAGAAAATACTTTTATTTTATAAGAATATATAATTATTTTAAATGTGAATAATATTTGTCTTTTTGATCCAATGAATTCAGTCTTGGTGAGCATAAGAGGCTTCTTTAAAAAACATTTTAAATATCTTACCGACCCCAAACTTTTGAATGGAAGTGTAGGTCATAAAGAATACTGCAAATCTTCCCGTTGAACTGTGTCAGCATATGGAGTGTTATCGGCACCTCCCAGGGTGAACGAACTGGGCCCCATAATGTGGATTTAAAGACTTCCTCTGTTCTCTATATTCCTCCCCTCCTGTTACCCCTCTCTTCCTTTCTCTGCCTCATTTGATTTAATGGGCTTCTCCAGCGCTCTGAAGATGTTCCGCCTGCCCACTCAGCTCACATCTCGTTACATTTCCAAGAAAGCAAGGTCGTTATATGTATTCGCACAGATCAGCTGTCACAGGACTGTGAAGGTGTCCCAGTGTGTTTATAGCAGTGAAAAATGAGGTAATGATGAGTATTCCTCAGTCAATCAGCATGTTTGTTTTCCAGAGCTGTGGCACAGTGACCACTGGACGTTTTCAATCTCACGCTCACTCATGCTCAAACCTATAGAGCTCACGGGGTGCAGGTTTAAATCTGCTGTCATTTAAAGGTACCTCAAATCTCCTGTCTTTCTTAGTTTTCTTGTACTAGGAAAAAAAGCCCTAAAAAACTACTGATACCACTCATCTGCTAAACTGATCTTTTGATTTACAGCACTCAGATTCGGAAATGAGAGTTACAATATTTACAAATTAAACAGTAATGGTTTAATTCGTTTGTCATGGGAAAAAAAGTCTTATCTTGCTTGCAAATGAAGCTCAAAAGATGGAGTTCCAGAAGTCAAATAAGACTTTATTGGACAAAGCAAATGTCAGTCACCGCATCTGAATTTGTCTCTTGCCAGGGAGATATTCTTATACATTTTCTTATCTGCTGTTTGGCAATGACCATGCAACTTTTTTTTTTTGTAAGATTCACCCCAACTGTTTCCCAGAGTTAAATCTCACTCCGCTCGTCTTTCTCTCTACTTGTTGAATCCTGCCAGTTGATAATCAGCCCTTTTCCAGAGGTAAGATGCCCAAATAATCTTTATTTTAACCTTTTCCAAGGACAATCAACCCTTTCCCGCAGAGGCAAGATGCCTCCAAGAGACATATGTATTTCACACTTCTTAATAATAGTTTGATATGTTCTTTGGTCTTTCATAGCCATCTGTTGTTTGATGGAAATCCCCTGACTTTACAATCACTGCTCAGCACACCACAAGACATTCTCAGACGCATCTGACCTTTGTAATAAGCTTCATAATACTGCTGCTACAATTGTTTATTTGATATTGATTAAAAATACTCTGACACCATTCAGTATAAGTCTAAAAACAATGTACACTACATTTCAAAATTTGGGGTAGATAAAATGTTTTTAAAAGAAGTCTCACATGATCCTGCATGGTCTTCAGTGTAACATGATCCTTCAGAAATTATTCTAATGCTGATTTGCTGCTCAAGAAATATTTCTTATTGTTATCAACGTTAAACACTGCTTAATGTTTTGTGGAAACCATTTTTTAGAATGCTTTGATGAACAGAAAAGAACAGCATTTAATAAAAAACAGATCAATTTAATGCATCCTTGCTGAATAAAAAAAATTATTTTACTTTTGAACTGTGTATTTTTATTACAATTTTTATTGTCATTTTTTTATTGCAAATATTCAAATATATGTTGTTTGAAAGTATGGGGAGTTCATTATGTAAATTACGATGCTTTCCGATTTCTGTGTCCATTCTAACAGCGACTTCTCTGATTGGTGGATCTCATCAGGATTATGGGTGGTGTGGTTCTTCACCAGGAATTTATTTGGCTATTAAACACTTGCGTCTTCTTCCAAAGTATGTAAGATTACTTAACAAACTCAAATCTCTTGAAAAGTCTATCCCCCGGTTTCACATAGCCATTCTTAGACTAAAATGCATGTTTGAGCTGTTTTAACTGAAAGCAACTTGCACTGACAAATCTGAAAATATATTAGTGTCATTGTCACAAGATGCACATCAGTAATGTTTTCTAAGACACGTTTACAAAAGCTACTAATTGAACTAAGGGGCCGTTCGGTATTTATGGAAGGGGCCACCGGAGGAAAATAGGGGAGGGTCATGTCTTTTTATTCTTTGTTGAGGGGAGGGTCATCCAACTTTTTTTAGTCTAGGGGGAGGGTCACCCAACTTTTATATTCATTAAAACAGCAAAATTTCAAAGTGGCTTGTTTGGTGCTATTTTTTTTTCCATTTAGCTCCATGTTGATCTCGCGTTATCAGCCCCCCTTCGATATCAGATGGGTCTGACCCAACAAAAATCCAGTTTGGCGCTGTTTGACAGTGTGCGCTTCAGTTCGCGCTTAGAAAAGGTGCAGCATCATGTCAGAACAGAATGCCAAAGAAATGTTTACCCGGCAAAGCTTTAAAGCACGAGCAAATAATGAACTTTTTAAGTGCACAGTGTCCTGTGAGTGTAACTCTACCGCTGCATTAACATGTGATGTGAACGTACGTCGAGTTTTACAGTATTGGGACTGAGGCGCCAGAACTGCTGATAGAATGTGCGCTGTAGGGCAAAACTGCATATTTTAGTTTCCATTCTTATTTTGTTTCCACGATGTGTAAGATGTAGGGCTACCACCAGCTGCGGCGCTACCATTGGGCCCGGGTGGGCATTTAGGTCCGGGCCCACCCATTTTCTAGCCTATGGTTTTGTACGTTTCTTCATTCGAATCTATTTGCGATGATCGATCCAAATTCTAAACAAACAGTTTACATGCTTCGTCCTTGTTACATTATTCATTAAGATAATGATTAATAAATGCACGCATAATTATCAGTGAACTTGATAAATGTTGCAGATATGTTTTACATGCATGCAAACAAATGCCTTTCAACTTGTGTGTGCAAAATTCAGAATAAAATGAATGTGCAGCAATTTGTACAAATACAGAGTCTGTAGGCCTACTGTGTTGTTAAATAAGTTCATTTAGTTTCATTTTTGTTAAAATATAATAGGCTAATGTTATTTTTTCATCTATGTTGATTATGAAAAGTGAACCGCACACACGAGTACGCAATATCGAGAGACAGAGCGGGTCAGACATGATTTTGACCACTTAATTAAGTTTTGTTTTGCAGAAAACGATTTTTTTAAGTGAATTTCGTTTTTTATAAATTGTATCTTGATTTTAATAATTTTTTTTTTATCAACCAATTGCCAAATACCAAATATAGCAGACAACACGATCATAGAGGCGCCCGCGTGGCCACTTGCACTGCTCGTAAACAGGAGCGCATCTCATCCTAACTTAACGAAACTCAGCATATGCCTCACATACATGAAATATATCTTAAGAAAGCTTGAAATGTCTTTTTAACAATTTAAAACGAAAAGAAATAGGCTACTCTCTGGTTGTGTAATGATGTGCATTTCTCTCTAGGCGCGTTCACTATACGGAGATGGCGATCGTCAACTTCATTTTTACAGCTGTTGTTGCTGTTAATAAACTAAAAATAACAGGCTTATAATTTTATTAAACAATAAATTAAATGAAATTTTTATTGTATTAAAAAAGCAACAAAAAAAATCCTGTTTATCAATATTGTGTGTGTGTGTGTGTGTGTGTGTGTGTGTGTGTCGAAATAATTTGTCCGCAGCTGCTCAAAAAAACAAACAAAAAAAACAGTCAAAAACCCCACTGTCAGTGTTTTGTAAGGAACAGGTAAATATGTTCAATATAGCAGGAGACATTTTAATTGTTTACTAATAAAAAAGTTATTTTTTATGTCAGTGTCGGCTAGACAGATGAAGTTGACGACTCGCGATCTTCGCAGCGCTACCACATCTTTAAATAACTATTAGTAGGCTATTATTTTAGTTAACAAAATACATAGACCTACACCAGTTGAGGATAAATTCGTTAAAATTGGGCGATTCCAGTGAATGGACGTGACATTTGCAGTCAAAACTTAAAATAAAAATTCTCAGAAAATGCATTTATTTGAAACGTCTGAAAGGAGTCAAGACATTAGAAAAATATCAGTCTACACGTTCGTTTTATATTTAATATAAGGGAAATACACATGTGACGTGACAAAAAAATCTTTAACTTTTAGGTGGCAAAATATTTTTTCAGTAATTTTAAAATATATATACCCACACCGGATGAATAAAGATCGGCCTCCACAGAAAATGTAATTTTATATTATTTTTATTTTATTTTTCGGGTTTGCATTTATGTGAAAAAAAAAAAATTTTATGGATGTGACAGTTCTCCATTACGCACGGACATGACTGCTCTGAAGCGACTTTAAAAATTGCACAGAGACCTCAAACAGAAAGCACAAAGCCTTTCTTTAAAGTGAATTTCGTTTTTTTATTAATTATATCTTAATTTTAATCAATGTTTCATCTGGATTTAATAAATAAGAAGTAGTCTAAATATAGTAGAACATAGATAATCATGACACGGAGGCGCGGGCGAGTGAACTGGACTCTTGTCTCATAAATGAACCGAAACTCAGCGTAAGGTATATGCTACTTGCCTCATAGACCTGAGAAATGTATAGAAAGCTTGAAATGTCTACTTTTAAACAGAACAATTCAAAACGAAGGAAAACAGACTGCTTTCTCCTTATGAAATGTGCATTTCTCTCTGGCGCGTTCTGAGAAGATCGCGACGCATCGTCAACTTCATCTTTGCAGTAGACACAGAAAACACTTGTTTATTAATAAACAATTAAAATGTCTAGCTATATATGACATTAATAATCATTACTTTTGCCGGTTCTTTGTGACAGTTTTTAGATGCTTTATTCGCAGCGCCACCCACATGTTGAACGAGTCACACCGCATCAGCACCGAAAACATGATTTTTTTTTCAAATCTAAAATAAAAAATCGTGATACGAACCGAATCGTAGGTTTGGTCTATCGTTACAGCCAGATGAGAAAGCAAGAGTTTATGGTTTAAAAAACAAACAAACAATGGCTATCTGAACATCTTTGCCAAGCGCAAACCAGTACAGAAGTAGGCTAATCAATAAATTATCGGGGAGGGTCATGCCTTTTTTCACAATCATTTTGGAGGGTCATAGAAAAAATTATTGCTGGCGGAGGGAGGGTCATGTCTTTTTTGACAACAGATCTCAAAACTCCTCCGGTGGCCCCTTAAATAAATAACGAACAGTCCCTAAGGCCTAATCCTGGCTTAATCTAATCCCTGTCTGTGAAACCAGACCTATATGTGTTTTATGTTAGAATATTGAATCTAGAATATTGAAAGAATTGTTAGAATATCTTTTTGTAGAATGTGACTGTCACACTATATGCCCATAGCCCCTTTCACACAGAGATTCCGGAAAATACACGGATAAAGTGACCCGGGATTTGACCCGGGTTCATTTGATTTTGGTTCATTCACACTGCCAGTGATTTTCCGGAATCAGAGAGCGCGTTCACACACAACCCGTGTATGTCCCGGAAAGACACGTGACATCGATGTGACTTGTAATGTCTCAGCAGCGTCTTCAGTTTGCTTATGAGCTGCGATTTCTCTCTCGAGAAACCACGCTTGTGCATTTATTTCTCTGATTCGATCATAAAATTGCGCATTTCGTACCGTTTCACAGCTGGCGAACGATCCCGGCTTCAGCGTCATCACTACGACACGGCATTATTACGGCTTTTGTTCACACAGCGCGCGTTCCGGGACTGAACACGGCAATGTTACTAGGTCCCCAACCCGGCATCGATCCCGGCATTAAACCCGGGTCGTGTTTGCGTTCACACAGAAGGCGTTCCGGCAATTTGCCGGCAATTTGCCGGGTTCAAAGCGCTGTGTGAATGGGGCTCATGTGTCCAAAATAATACCATGACAGGCAGTTTTCAAAGCAGATCTTTATTTTTGCGTTTTATTATAAAAGGAAAAGAAAGGCTTATTCATTAAAGCATAATAGTTGTCTCCTACGTATATTACACTACTACATACAATGCAAATAATCTTCATATTTCATATACATATATATCTGATCTCTGAATGCATTCATGTGTACAGTGAGCCAAACTGGCCCTGACAGAGTCTATATTCATAGAATACATTCCATGGGGAGGGCTAGCGGAGGGGTGCAGGGGTGCAGGGACGGCGTGCAGCGGGAAACCAAGTCTGAAAGTCCATTTCTATGGAATGGATGCGTATCTTCCCATAGAAACGCAGGGAAGAGAATAATATATCCCTTCGGTCAAATGAAAAAAAAACACTGTCAGTAAATATCCCAGTTTTAGCGGGACAATATTCTCAAGACGCTCAAGCCTCCACTGTCATCTCTATTAAAGAGCAGGACAGCATGCTATAATCTTTCTGTTGTGGTTCTTTTTTTAAGAAAATGCCTTCCTTCCTCTTCACTTTCTCTTTTGTCTTCTTTCCAAAACATTGAAGGGTCAGTTCACCCAAAAATTAAAATTTACTCACCCTCAAGCCATCCTAAGTATATATGACTTTATTATTCTTTATTCCAAACACCATCAGTGTTATATATAAAAAAAATATCCTAGCTTTTCCAAGCTTTATAATGGGAGTGAATGGTACTGTAGATTTTGAAGCCCAAAAAAGCACATCCATCCATCGTAAAAGTAATCCATACGGCAGGGGGTTAATAAAGACCTTCTGAAGCAAAGCGATGCGTTTTTGTGAGAAAAATATCCATATTTATAACTTTATAAACTATAATCACTGGCTTCCGGTAATGGCCGTATGTGAGTCGAGATCATGCGGAAGAGTGACCTCTGACCCGACGCGTGACGTAGGATGTAGGAGTAGCGGAAATTTAGACGCTTCTCGCAGTTCAAACAAACAAGGCTGGGCAACAAACTCAAGCTCCTTCGACATTTCTCTTAAAAAATTCTCGTTTTAGACTTCTAATTCATGACAGGTGTTTTGCTTTGCTCAATCCTCTGCGCTTCAGCGTTCGCCAAAACGTCATCCGTCGGGTCAGAGGTCACTCTTCCGCCGGAAATCGACCTGTGTATGGCTGTTACTGGAAGCCAATGATTATAGTTTATTAAGTTTTAAATATGGATATTTTTTCTTTGCTTCAGAAGGTCTTTATTAACCCACTGGAGCCGTATAGATTACTTTTATGATGGATGGATTTGCTTTTTTGGGCTTCAAAATCTAAGGTACCATTCACTCACATTATAAAGCTGGGAAGAGCCAGGGTATTATTAAATATTTTTTAATCTCTTCCATTCCAGACAGGGGATCCCCGAGCTCAGTGATTCAGGTAGTCTGTTTTAATATATTTGATATAAATTTTTATTGTTATTTTCATTTGTTATGCATGCTATTTTAAATTCCTATGCATCTGTTGGAAGTTATTTTGATTATTTTAATTACTTCTATAAAGCACTTTGAATTACAATTCTGTACGAAATGTGCTATATAAATAAACTAATAATATATCTCCGATTGTGTTTGGCTGAAAGAAGAAAGTCATAAACTCCTTGTTTATGGAACAGTTTACCCCTCATGTTAGATCTTGTGCCACCCTTGATGCATTTAAAACTCATTTAAAGGCTCAACTCTTCTCTCTTGCATTGGATTGAAATACAAATTTTTGTAATTGTTTTATACTTTGTTTTATAATCTTAGATTATATGTGCTGGGCTGTGTGTAAAGCACTTTGGCCAACGTGTGTTGTTTTTAAATGTGCTATATAAATAAATGTGATTGATTGATTGATTGATTGATTGATTGACTCCTAGGATGGCTTGAGGATGAGTAAATCATGGGCTAATTTTAATTTTTTGGGTGAACTAACCCTTAAAACACAATCAAACCGTTCTTTCTTTTTTCTCTAAGGCTGTCACGTGTTGGATCAATGCTGATGTCTGGCTACTCATTCACAGGTCAAAGGTCATGCCATGGGGATGGATACGGCCCCGTTGGCTCTGCTCCGGCTGCGCGTGTGGACGCTGGATTCGGTGAGCTCCTCGCCGTGCTCCTCCGTCTTCTTGTCGGCCAGGGTGGTGAGGAAGCGCAGGGTGACGGTGTCCCACTCCTCGGGGAGCAGCAGCAGAAGGAAGCCCAGGCAGATGATGCAGGTGGCAGCCAGACGCACCACGCTGAAGATCACCTCATGCTTCAGCACGTCGATGGCTGAACACAGAGGAACAAAAACAGCCATCTGCAAAAATCTACTCTTTGAATTCTTGTCAGTTTCATATGGTTTTGATCAACTTTTTAATAGCATTTAAATTTAATCTTAAATCTAATGTAAAATGATGAATAGTTTCAACTTTAGATCGGGTACAGCAAAAGCATGAACAAATAATAAATGATTTGTAAAGATGTATAAACAGTAGAAGTCTGCATACACACCACAAACAAAGAATACAATACAACACAAACAAACAATAACATATTTTCTTTACAATTTGAATACATGTGAACGTACACCTTTAAAAAACGATTTTATCTATATTTGTCAATTACCTTTATTTTTGTTAAATATCGTGTCTTTTGAGGTTTTATAGTGTATATGATATATGAACTGACATTTTTTTTACATTTATAGAAACGTATTGACCTCAACAAAGTTCTCTCTATGATATAATTTCCTATTTTATGCTTTTTTACCCCCTGGATGTTTATGCATATTGGTTGCACTACATTTGATTAGGTGGACTAAATGTTTTCAAATTAAATTTCTGGAAATCCTACTGGCTTTTTATTGTACAGTGTTTTGTTAGCAACTCCTATTAATTACTTGACTACATAAGAGTGAGTTTCTACAATTAAAATGTGAACTTGTGCCCACACTGTCTAAACAGTGTGTGAAACTTAATGACACTAGCAAAGTCCTCTCTGCCACGCAACCAATTAACTCCAGTGAAATAAAATTCATTACCGTTAATAAAGACATTTTCAGCATTAGTTGCTGATATTTTAGGGCGATTTCTCTTTAGATGAATAGCAATTGCCATCCAGTGCCAGTTTGCTGACTTCAAAATGCATGTGAACTTTTACAATTTGTGCTAATGAAGGCAAAAATTAAATCAAATTTACAGCCTCAGCTATGAAAATGTGAAATGGTTTATAACAATAAAATGTATCTATACATTCACATTTAGCACACAGTCAATCATAAGGAATGTAGCATACATAACAAATGAATCATACTATTTTATGCAAGTGAATCATTCTGAACAAAAGCCACACACGATTAAACACACTGACCTCGAAAGACTGTTTTTAAAGACAAGCATCATCTTAAAGCATTTACTGTCGCCATGGCAACCTCACCACCCATTTGTCATGGTGCAGGTGTTTGCTCTGAGTCAAGACACTCAGTTATAATAGAGTTTCATATTTTGTTTTAGGGGAGGGTGAGAGATTTGCTCTTCTGTATTTCAAGGGCGATTCTCACAAAAACCTGTTGTGGCGAGCAGGACGAGGTCGAGGGCCGTGGGAGGACGGCGCGAGATCGGTGGCGTAATTGTGATGAGCTACACCTGTGAGACGCACTGGTCTCGCATCTCTCACGGAGGAGCGGAGGCATAAAGGAGGAGCGACGACAGTGAAGAGCGAGAGAGGACAGGCCTGTGTTTTAGTTCATGTTTTGTTTCTGTTTGTGTTGCCAGCAGTCGTCCGTGAGGGGCTGCTGGCTTTTACTTTCATTTTTGTATTTGTGGATTTATTTATTAAAATATGTTGAATGTTCGCCGGTTCCCGCCTCCTTCTTCCCGTACCAACAAACCTCGTTACACTGGTGCCGAAACCCGGGAAGAGGGAGGGACACGCTGTCGGAGAGCCCTCGCTGCTGGGAGGAATCGCGGTGCTGAGGAGGTCGGGCAGCACGAGGGAGCGTCGGCCGCCGATTGCTGCCCGAGGCGATGGTGCTGGAGCGATGGAAGATCTGGTGGGACAGAGAGCTCGACACCGTGCTCCTGGATCGAGGAGGGGTGGCTGCCGTCAAGAGGGAGCGGAGGAGTCGCTCCCGTTCGCCGTGGGCCGGAGCCTGTTGCCGTCGGCCATGATGGGGGCGGAGCAGGGAACGGGAAACTCGCTGCCGGCTGCCCTCGAGAGGAGTCACCGCCGGCCGCCAGGAGGCGGAAGGGCGTCGAGCCGTCCCCCAACGAATGTCCAGTACCATCGCATGGCACCGCGAGTGACTCTCAGCTGGTTGAGGACCGAGCGGCAGTGTGTCCGGGAACCGGATCAAGAATTTTTTTTTTTCCTCTCTCCCCTCTCTCGTCTCTGTCGCTCCTCATGCTTCCGTCTCCTGTACTCTCGCCTCGTCTGTCCATACCCCCAGGTACCGCAGCCGCCGTGATCGGTCCCCCCGGGGAGGGGGGGAGGGGGAGTAGGCGCAGCCTCGGTGGTACCCCCCGGCCTGCGAGGGGCGATGGGGGTATGTGGCGAGCAGGACGAGGTCGAGGGCCGTGGGAGGACGGCGCGAGATCGGTGGCGTAATTGTGATGAGCTACACCTGTGAGACGCACCGGTCTCGCATCTCTCACGGAGGAGCGGAGGCATAAAGGAGGAGCGACGACAGTGAAGAGCGAGAGAGGACAGGCCTGTGTTTTAGTTCATGTTTTGTTTCTGTTTGTGTTGCCAGCAGTCGTCCGTGAGGGGCTGCTGGCTTTTACTTTCATTTTTGTATTTGTGGATTTATTTATTAAAATATGTTGAATGTTCGCCGGTTCCCGCCTCCTTCTTCCCGTACCAACAAACCTCGTTACACCTGTCATAAAAACAGTACTGTGCAAAAGTCTTCGGCACATTAGTATTTTCACCCAGAAAAAAAAGGGTTCTAAGACAGCTGTGTCAGTAGGAAATATCAGTTTACATTTCATCATATAAAGTGATCGAGTCTCTCGAGAAAATGTTGGATTAAACTGCTCAATTCTTATGGATTAGTTTTTACGATCTTTTTATGAACTTTTTGAAGCGTCAAAGTGGTAGTTGCGTAGCTGTCAATGGACCTTCATTTGTGTTCTGAAGATGAACGAAAGTCTTACTGAGAGTAACAACATGAGAGTGAGTAAATGATGACGGGATTTTCATATCTGGATTCGTATGTATATGTGTGTGGTGTACAGCAAAGACTCACGCACCTGCATTGCCTGGAACACTGAGTAACGTCCCGATGGATATGAGAATAGGATATGTGAGTACCACTCCTACATTGACCAGGATGTTAAATACTACAACAGAGAGAGAGAGTGAGAGAGAAATAAGAAACAGGAACTTTATGTAATCGATTGTTTGGTCATATAGAATTTTTTGTCATTCAGTCCTCTCCAAGTGGCTAAATACACAGAGAACATCACGTGATTTGAACGAGTGACAAAAGTTAATGGATATCATATTATCCTTAAAACACCCTAGAGCCACAGAGCTCCGGTTCAGCTCAAATATACAGTAAATATAAGTGGATCTGTTACTATCAAGCTTTACACATCTGATGCAGCACATATTGGATATCAAAGAAATGCTACTTCGAGGTGTAAACTGATGATTCTATCCTGATTTATCTTGCTTACTATGCACTTAAAGCACTCTTGGAAGGGTACGTAAGGGTTGTATTTGATCTACTACAACACTAACTCACATCTGAACATGCAGTGATCAAGTGGTAAACCATCAGCAGGATTTAACGCCAATATATGTATACAAACTTGTATACAAAACTAAAAGTTGGCATGAAATGGAAGTTGCGATAGCCTTTTCTGCCTTATGTAAATCCCTACATATATCCGAGATAAACAGCTTCTCGAACAAAAAAAGTGCAGGATGGGACTTGATTTTGTCCATCAGGAATTGATTGGTTTGGGTTTGCTATTGGTGGATCTCATGTGATTGACAGGTTGTCCCGCCATCATGTTGTCAAAATGATCCCATTCACACAGATCCGTGAAAATGACTAAAAACACCATCTTATGCAGCCAGGCCAGTAGATGGCGATGTCACTTTGTAAAGAAACACTGTGCTTCTATAGACTAAACACGCAATATGCATGTGCATGATGTCACCGGTTTCACAAATTTGCGTTTTTGTAGTTTACACGGAGACGATAATGGTATAGTTTTCAAAGACTTGCACTTTGAAACCCATTTAAACGGCCAAAATGCATAAAACGTTTTCCGTAAACTCGCATGTTATGTTTGGCAACAGTTCTTCTAACCCTAATTGATGGAGTGTGTAGCTTTTCATTTCTTAAACAACCATCTAGTAAGACACATCATGGCCATATTCCAGGATGACAATGTCAAGATTGGCTCAATCTGGTCAAATCAGGCTCAAATTGTGAAAGAATGGTTGTGAGGAGCATGAAGAGTCTTTGGGATGTGCTGGACACTTTACAGAGTGCTGGACTCTTGCATTGTCAATACAAGATCTTAACCAAAAATGATGCACCTCTTGATGGAAATAAATGTTGTGATGTTATTTCCATCAAGAGGTGCATCGATTTTTGGTCAAGATCTTGTATTGACAAATAATAACCACAAATATTTCATTGGATTATTGTAGATTACATATGTATTGTACAATGGACAATGTATTATTGCAGGTTAAATGTTGCTAAGATAAGATTGGTCAGTGATGTTTTTTTAGTTGGGGCTTAGTGAAGAATCAGTTATTTCCATAATTCATGTTACCTAGCCAAAGGCTGGCCACGCCACAGAGGTAACCCCAGGGCAAAGACGAGAGGGAACCCCAGTGCTCCACTTTGGTGAAGTACAGGATAAGCGGAACACAGGAGATGAAGATAAGATTGAAAAAGCCCATCGTGGAGAAGAAATGAGCAGCCTCTCCCAAATTGGCACTGCCGAGGAACATCTTAAACAGCACCTGGGTGATACAAAGAGGTTTTGCAGTAAAAGCTATCAATACTAAAGGAGTCTTAATGCTCGTCAAGGGTCTTCTGGGAATCAGTATTTTCAGCTGAGCAGGAAAACTATCTGGACTGACCTTGTAGAGAGCAGAAGTGGAGGCGGAGCCGACTGCCAAGGCCACACCCATAAAGGAATCCCCATGGAAACCATCAGCATACGCCATCATCACGATGCCTGTGATAGCCATAATGGCAGCCACAATCTAAAAGGAAAGATTACAAAGATATTATTAATCAATAAAGCCTTCGAAAAACAATTGAGGTTTTTACTAAAATAAACATCAGTGCACTCCAGGGTACGATTTTGATTTGCACTTGCCAGTTTCATATTTGAGTTGGATAGCTAAAAATATCCAAATGTTTTCTGGGAGTAATTAGCCTGAAATCCAGATCTAAAACATCAAAGCTTTTTTATACTTGAACGAGAATAAATTCTGATTGACTCACCATTTGTATCTGTTTTCTGTTAAAAAATCACTTATCCCTTCTCTATAATTGTCAAGCTCCAATTTCATGAATCATTTAATTTATCAACAGGTAGTGCTTCTAATGCAACTAATTTCAGCTCACTCACTGAAATAATGGCAATTTATTCATAGATCCAAATTATTGTGAGTATATGTAAAGGATAATGTAAAATGAGCCAGTCACTGTCACAAAATAAACCCTGACCGGGTGATCAGTCAGGACCCCAATGCAAAGCACACGTGACCCAAAAGCAGAGCCGGATTAACGCAAAGGCAAACTAGGCACGTGCCTAGGGCCCGATTGGCGGGATGGGGCCCAGACAGAGGGACAAAAAAAAAAAAAAAAAAAGTACAAATGTCCTATCTACAATTTATTTCAATATTTATTAATTCACTATAAATAGTGACGATGTTTATCTTAACCATAGACTGTTACATTACTGCAGTTAAACCAATTAATGTGTGCCGGCTTCTGAAAGTATGTGTAACGAACGCATCCATCAGATGCTGCGAGGCTAAAGCCTAATAAGCACACAAAGAAGCACAGCTCATAATGCAGGTGTGAGAGTTGTCGTCATCTATTTTGGAGTGATTGCAATGTATTCTAAATATAAACTTGTACTGTAGATCAGCGTCATTTCTGGAAAAATCATTCACCGCTTTATTACGAGTTTAAAAGAGCGCGAGCGTCATTAACGTGCCCAGACGCGACGCTTTGAATTTGCGCGTACAATGAATAACATCGCGTCGGGAGCTGACTAGTAAAAAAGCTACAAAATTAAAAGACAAGACGTCTGTATTCTAAGTTAAAAAGCCAACACACTACAACATTTTTAAATGTTTCAAATAGTCTAAAGGATCTCATATCTATGGGTCTATCTTCTAAATTCTGCTGATGATTAGATTCCTGACATTACGCCAATAATTTCACTTTATATATTTTTTTCTGCTCAGTATAGCGATCGTGTCTTTCTCTTCCACTTGATTTGTGTATAGCATATTTAAGGTAGCAATGCAATATAAAAGCACTTATGCTCATCTACTGAAGTGGGATTCTGGAACTGTGAATAAATTGAATAAAACAGCAAAATAACAACAACAACAATAACATCTTCATTAAACAAAAAAGAGATTACCGTAGATAAAGTTTGATTAATATGTACAGTACCGGTAAAAGTCTGGACCCATTACTATTTTTAATGTTTTTGAAAGAAGTTTATTATTATGCTCTACAAGCCTGCATTTATTTGATCAAAAATACAGAAAAAAATATATATGTGTTAAATATATAAAAAGTGATAGTGAAGACTTTTTTAAAACAACTCTTTAATAATCAAAAATCCTGAAAAAAAGTATCACAGGTTATAAAATAAATATTAAGCACCATTTCTAACATTTGATAATAAATCAGAATGATCACGTGGCACTAAATTCAGCTTTGCATCACAGAAATATAAAGTATAGTAAAATAGAAAACCATTATTTTAAATTTTAATAATATTTCACTTTATTATTTTTCTGTTTTTTTTTTATCAAATAAATCCAGGCTTGATGAGCATAAGAGACTTCTTTCAAAAACATTAAAAATAGTAATGTGTCCAAACTTATGTACTGTGTAAGTAAAAATATACTGCTTTTAAAATTAAATGTTGTATAAATAAAAAGGTTAGGAATCATATTTGTTTCAAGTGTTTTTTTTATTGGGGGTGGGGGGCCTCCAACATGAATTTTGCCTAGGGCCTCCTAATGTCTAGAACCGGCTCTGCCCAAAAGGGTTTATTTTGTGATAAAGCCGATCCTGCCAATTAAATGGCTACTCACCAAATAAAGTACATAGCAGTTTCTGCCAATCTCATGTTAATCTTGAGTACCTATAGAGTAGAATCCTTCATATCTCTGAAGAGTCTTTAGTTTTGTCAGATTTATAAAAGACAGATACGCTGTACCAAGTCTTTCCGAAAACAGCGGTACCGACGGCTTCCGTAACCCAAACTAGCATGTTGATGGACGTTGCTCTTGCTCTCGCTCTGGTTAATGTGTGTGTGCACGCACTTTTCCAGGAGAAGTGCCCATTCAAGCACTTCCGCCCTTTATGACGTCATACAGGGCCATACTCGAAAAAAACGTTCTGAATCTTGAAGGAGTGTATTTGGCACAGAAATACCTCATCATACGTCCAACTTGTTTTTTGAAACTTTGGCCATGTTTAGCAAGGGAATCCAACTCTTTAACAGTGTAAATAAGTCCGAATGCATGAAATAGCATTAGACATCCCCTTTAAAAGCAGTTAAGAAAAGAGCTGAGCTGAATTTGTGCCATCTAGTGGTTTAAAATAGAATAAAGTCAAATGCGCCTTTTACCCCGGTGTGCCTTTAACCCCATTTATTTACCCTATTTATTTATTGAAATAAGAATGAAATCCAAAATGACTTTATTCAGGCAAATTGAAGGATTAAAAGGCAAGAATTTAGAGGTTATCCCATTCAGTTCCTGAAATACAAATAAAAATGTCTATGTAAACATTATAGCGTCCTCTATGGCCAATTCTCATCAATTTTGGTATAGAAGTTCTTGTGGGCACCCTCTACTTGTATACAAAATATCATGATGATTCGCATTCCCATTGAAAAAATAGTCTGCTGAATTTTGATTGGCTTTTTGGAAGATTTTTTTTTACTGATTTCGTGAAGCATTTTAACCAAACACATTTCTTGCCAAATTTCAACTTCCTTGATTGCTGAGGTAGAAAGGTTGCTGAGGTAAAAACTGTGTTGATGCTTAGACCGCTAATTAGTAAACAGACATGAAATTCTGCAACTAGCTGAGTAATAGTCAGGTTTATTCCACCTTAGCCTGGCTCCGCCCTCCTACGTACTTCCGCTCAATTTCATTTTCCTTCAGTACTACGTCTGGGACTGCTGTATATTCTTAGGTTTCCAGAAACAAATTTTTTGTAGGACCAATCAGCGAATAGAGGGAGTGGCTGAGAACGATGACGTTGATGTGATCACACACATGACTAGCGTCGGCCAATAGTGAGCCTACGTGTGACGTACAACAAACAGACGCGCTGCTTTATCAAGACTCGAGGAACAGAGAGAAGGAAATGAATAGTGGAATAAAGTCATTTTTTTGTTTGTTTTTGCGCACAAAAAGTATTCTCGTCGCTTTATGAACTTTATAAAAGATAGACATCTTATTCTAAACATAATCCTCTGATCATTCGGACGACCACACGTTAGCGATTGGCTATGGCAGATCCTGAGTGACTCTGGGCAGATCCAATAGTTTTGAACTTTAACAGAGAACCCGCCTACAAGGAAGTAAACGCTTCTCAATGGAGCGAGGCCAGACTCTCTGTACAAATGAAATGTACGAGAGTCTGGTAGAACCAGGCTAATTCCACCTACCCGCACACCCATGAAACGATCTTTGAGGACAATCCACGACAAGAGGAAGACGAAGGCCTTGTGGCAGCAGTAGAGCGCCGAGACGTCAGTGGCGGTCAGTTTTCTCAGTGCTAACAGGTAAAGGTAGTTAGTCAGCGTCCACAAGATGGAGAAAGGCGCCGTTCTCTTCAGCAACACCTTCAGAGACATTCCATCCTCTCCAAACAACCGACTGCATTCCCTACATCATCAAATGAGAGGAAAATGTTTAGCTTACTTTGATAATGCTGCACATGGCAAGTACAAATGAACCGAACTCCAGGTCTATGGCATAAAGACTAATATATATATTAGCAAAATACAGTTAAAATACAAACATTACATTCTAAACCTAAAAACAACTAATTTCTTACTAATTTGCAGAGTTACTTTAACTAAGTTAGAAATTATTTGCAGAAATTAAAATGACTAAATTAAAAATGATAACAAGACTCGCTTATTGTCAGAATATGCTAAATGGAAATACTCGCGAGACATTCTAACATTTACAGACAAGGATATAACCATAAAATGCAAGTTATGTGCCGAGGAAAACACGTCACATGCATCTGTCAAAGCACGACAGGGCAAGATGCGTTATGCTTTTGTTTGAAGCACTTATAAATAACGCATTCTCATGTTTCAGATAACTTGGATCATGTACCATGAGCGTAGCAGTAAACTCTGTGTCCTCCCCTATTTTCCATATGCGTTTTGTCCATAAAAATGGGTTATTCAGTATTCACTACTGTAAAGCGATGTGACTGGCTGATGGTTTCCAGGGAACAGCACGCAAATATGGCTAATTCGTTGTTGATTATTTTCATTGACGATAATAATCGATTTTATCAATTAGTTGTTGCAGCCATACATTTTTGTATAAATCAAATCATACAATTCATACAAAATCTTGCATGTAAATATTTACAAAACTTGTAAAATATTACATTTTGGCGCTAGTCACTTTTTACATGGAATTACAATCAAAAGCAGACTGAGATTTTCTAACTTCAAAAAGGATCCAAAAAGATCATAAAAGTATCAATAAAGTGCTCCATGTAACTTGTTGTGGTCACACTTTAGTTTAAGGTCTAATTCTCACTATTAACTACGACTTTTGCCTAAATAAAGTCCTAATTACTGCTTATTAATAGGTAGTAAGGTTGTTAGGTTTAGGAATTGGGTAGGATCAGGGATGTAGAATATGGTCATGCAGAATAAAGAATTAATATGTGCTTTATAAGTACTAATAAACAGCCAATATCCTAGTAATATGCATGCTAATAAACAACTAGTAAATAGTGAGAATTGGACCCTAAACTAAACTGTTACACTTGTTGCTGTATTCCAAATCTTTTAAAGAATAAACAGAAATGTCATTAATTATTCACTGAAAATCTTGACACAAATATAGTAGAGATTTGTCTAAACTGTTTCTTGAGCAGACTTTTTTCAATGAACTGGACTGAATTGTTTCTACTAAGCCTTGCTTTAGGGCAGGGATGGGCAACTCTGGTCCTGGAGTGTCACTGTCCTGCAATGTCCAGCATTAGTGCTTCACCTGCAGGTAACTGACACTGTCCCTGTCCTGAGTTTAGCTCCATCCCCAATCATACATACCTAAAAGTTTAACCAAAATCTTCAGGAGAACTAGAAAATTACAATCCGATGTGTTAGGCTAGGCCTATAGAGCTAAACTGCAGGACAGTGCAGAGTTCCCCATACCTGCCCTAGGGGAACTGTCTCTCTAATAGGTGTACAGTAAAGTTGCCTGTCAGCTTCTGTTGTACTTCCTAACGTGATTTCATTCATTGAGACTTCACCTGAATTTCTGAATGGGTGTCTGTTTTTCTCTGGTAGTGGCCACGTGCCCAGAGTAGTAGAGCGGGAAGAAGAGAATGTTCCAGTTGGTGCTGAACCATGTGATGAAAAAGGGACAGGAGAAGGACTTGAACGTGAGCTGAACCACTTGTGTGGTGCCGACCCAGGACGAGGAGATGCACAGCACCACCAGTAAGCCCCCCAGCACCTTGAGCACTGTGTTGGCGCAGGTCTGATATGCGGTGGCTTCTCCACTGGTTTCACTGCCTGGAGTCTCTGCGTGTGATTCTGAGCCCTCCTCTCCTGCAACACAGAGATCAGTATTGCACCATTACAGCACACATTATACGTCCTTGCCTCATTATATCCCTGGTAATAAATCTGGATTATGAAATCCCTTGTGTTTTATATTTGCTCTGCAGCTCCAACTGTGCTTAACATAGTCCATTCACTGAGCATTCCCACCAGTGTTTTGTGAAGGGTATTTAAATATTAAGATAAAACGTTCTTAAAAGAACATTTATAGAACCTTCTTATAACATCAATATTTTATATGTGTTCTCATGATGCGGAGAGAAAACATTCTTAGAACAACATTCCTTATGATATTAATATTTGCTGAATGTTAACGTTAACGTTCTTACATTATTACAAATAAACATTCAAAGAATGTTATATTCTGAGAATGAAAAGTTAGGAGAACGTTGTACTAACATTGTCATAACATTTTAAATAACATTCTAATTACAACTAGAACACTGGATATTTTAACATTTTAGAAACATTGCAATTCACTGTTCCTAGAATGTTTTTAGATCATAAATTTGTCAGCTTTTAAATGTTTTAAGCGTTATAGTTTTTATAAAGGTGACTTTTCCCAGAAATGTAACATTTAAAAGTGTACTAAGAAATTAAATGGGTTGCACTTTATTTTACAGTACCTTTACTTACAGTGTACTTACCTAAAAAAGTACTGGGTAATATAAGATAACAATATGGCTTAAGGTTAGGTTTAGGGGTTGGTTCAGGGTTAGTACTTAGTTATTTCCCAGTTATTTTAATAGCTATAATGAGTACATAGTATGTACATGGGAAACAGGACTGTAAAATAAAGCGCTACCATTAAATGTTTTGTGTGTCTCAAGAATGTACTTGGCTGGTGATAAGAAGACTTTGGAGCGTGATGTAAATCAGGGTTCGAGGACCTAAGATCATAAAATTGTGCCTACATTCAACAGACCCCCTTGTTTGCATTGACATAAGAATGTTAGCATGCTAGCTAAATTCATTACCTTAGAATGCATTATTATGAAAAGCTTAGTCGTAATTTTGTTACGTGAGATCTGAACCCTGGTCCTTTTGCACAATGTGAGATGGGCTTCATACATCGTACACTATTAACAATACACGCTGGACCATTCTTTCCACAAAATTTTGCTAATGTGACCGCACCTTTACACATATAAAAAGAAGTAGGCTACTAATGTGAGTCCTCATGCAAGTCTACATCATATTACAATTGTTTACAATCCCTAACAAACATTTCTCAATACTTACAGTAGGTAATTTTCACACATTTCTCCTAACAAACTTTCATCTTGGCACAGCAGTAAATTTCTAATTCAAAATGCACTAAAACTACCAAAACATATCATACATGTGACATGTCTCAAATCAAGTCAAGTCATTCTTCCGTAACACTGGCAAAGTTTGTCAACCAACAAACACATTTTGTCACTCATAAAACATTTTTTGAGTTAAAAACACTAACAATAGGTAGCATTATACAATGTTTTCTTTTGTAAAATTTCTTCACGAAACAAGAATGACACTCTCTGCTGCTTATAATTCACTGCAGAATATTTCGCATGATCCATTAATTACAGTACAAAATTATTCCTAAGTTTTCCCCTTTTGTATAAATGGTAATGAAATTGAAAGACTAACACCTGTGCAGGTGTTCAGCTAAATCTAATCGTTCTGACAGTGTTTGATTTTTTAGATTTAGAACATACTTGTATATGGAATCCCAGCAGAAATGTAGCAAATTTCTGGATTATTTTGTATTATGTTTCGTAAATGTGTGCAAATTGGCCTGTAGGTACACAGTTTTGGTGCATGTTTGTGTTTGAGTGAGAAAATTAATGTAATTTCAATTTGACAGATGTCATTGAATGCATTTTGTGCCAAAGCAATGATAAATTATCCACAGTTTTGCTGACATTCACTGCTGTTGTGATCACTGTGTGAAGAGTTTTGAAAAAGTAACCTAAGAAATGAGAAATGGGTCCTAAATGATTGTTAAAAAAAACTCTGTAAACATTTCTTTAGGTGTAAAACTTTACTTAAACCTGTAATTGCACACTTTTAGAGTCTGAAAATCTCCCATTCAGTATTCAAAATCATCTCTCTAATACTGACTTTTCTTCATCTCTCCCTTGATCGACTATATGTTCGAGTTACTTTGTTTCTAACAATGCTTTGCCCAAAACCTGAAAACTATTCCTTTGTTACTCTGCAAACACTGGTATTTACGGCAGGAAATGCAAATATACTTAAAGTTTGTTGTACTTTCTTTCTTCTTTCTGGTCTTGCCTGCATTAGAGCGACAGTGTTCTGTTCCTGTCTTTTACTTGGTCAAATTTTGGAACACAGGACAGGCTATTTTTAGACGGGGTTAGGGAATGCTAATTATGTGCTTTGTTGACGTGATTTATTCATGAGAAATTCACCAACACTTCCTCGTGCAGCTGCCCCTGATGTTTCTCTGTGGTTCGTACGGATGTATTGATCAGACGCTGTCAGTGTCAGTTACCTGCAGGTGAAGCACTAATGCCGGACAGCGTTTAAAATCTGCCTACGTCGCACAGTCAAGCTCTGTCAAAAATAGCTTCACAGGGTCATGGAGAAGCACAGAGACCATTCACATATAGTGGGATATACATAGAAACTCAACACCACAGGGCGCCCACAAAAACATCGGCCAATCAGAAAACATCCCGTCTGTCATCAGTCATGACCTCCTTGATAGAAGCTGTACTGACAACATTACAACTCATGCTGAAGGATTTTTGTCACTAAACAGACACATAGATACTATTTTGCAAACATTAATGTTGCTTTTGAATGTTCTTTGAACCGTGACTTCAGTGTACCGTTACACCCCTAATGGATAGATAGATAGATAGATAGATAGATAGATAGATAGATAGATAGATAGATAGATAGATAGATAGATAGATAGATAGATAGATGGATAGATGGATGGATGGATGGATGGATGGATGGATGGGGAGAGAGAGAGAGAGAGAGAGAGAGAGAGAGAGTAGTGGTGAATGGGAGGTGATGGGATATTGAATAGAGGGGAAGAGCGCTAGTATCACACAGCCAAAATCTGCTGTAGACTCAGAGTGATCAATTTACACCAGACCAGGAATAAAAGATGACATGCGCTGGCCCATGGTCACTAGCTTGCAGTGTGCTGGGTCAGCAAGAATGTCTACACACACACACATACACACACACACACACAAAGCCACTTTGTTGTTGTGATCGTGCTATCAAGCCATGGATCTCACCCTGATTGAAATACAGGGGAAAAGCATTTATTACTGATCTTTTGCAAGTATTAGATTAATGTGTTTATGTCATTGGCATAACATGTTCAAAAAGAAATAAAAAATGGCGTTCACAGATGACTTGCAACATTAGTCCACCAAATCACCGTCATGTGGCGCAACATGCAGAGGCATGCAAAAAAAAAAAAGAACAAAACAGGAAATGCCATCATGACCCTCATGATTGTGTGCTCTATGGCCCTGTCACAAATGGCACACTTCATATGCACTTACAATGGCTGCTGTGTGCGCATGTCCTTTAAGTCCATTAGATCATAGGGGGTCCCATTTATCATTTTAGGTTTCAGAAGGGTGCTTGTGACAGTCTCTTAAAATATCTGATAATTTGACCTTTTATGACAAGGCAAAGTTAGTTCAGCCTATCAACATATCATGTGATGTGACTCTCTAAAATGTAATGACATTCTTTGAATAACATTTCATGAAATTTCATGAAATAAAAAAAAAACATTGAAAAGAGTTTTTTTTTTCATATAAAAGTTTTAGAAAAATACATATAAAGACTATAATATACATAAAGATTTCAAATTTGTAAACATTAGTTCAAATTTGTGTTCTAACTCTAAAACGACTGGACATACTTGAACTGATGGTATAAAGTACTTCCATGTGGTCGTTCTGTTGGCTTTTGAAAATCGAAGTATTCTGATCAACAGCATTAGGGAAAAGGCACTAGCTCAAGTCCTTGGATACTTCCATGAACGTAAACAAGACACTGACCCCATTTTGCATTATTGATTGTCATATGCCTCAACCTTCCAGACATAAAGGGATGTAAATTCAACCGTGTTTAAAAAGCCTATGAAATCCTGCAACACGCCAACATTCTGTTCAGGGAGAAGCCACACAACTGCATTAATATATTAGAAAGATGTACTTCAGATAAGAGCACCTTTGTCCTGTCTGATGATGAGCGATTCCAGATGTTTGCTGACATAGTTGCATCTAAACAACAACTCAACTCAAATTATGTCATTTTTAAAGAGAAAAAAACCCATACCTGTCAACTTTCCTAGGCATATTTTGGGCTGAAAAAAGGGCTCCCACAGTGTGCACCCACACTGACAGACTTTTTATATCCTGCGGATAGCTTGACTGGATGGCTTAACAACCTGCAGAAACCAACAATACCAGGGAACCGCAGGTCCAAGATGCGGAGGCACAGAAATGTCACATCAATGGCAAATCCCTGGTTTACCGCCCTACATATTTACACAGCACTGCACAAAATGCTATTGTTATTTTACAGCTATTTTAAAGATTCAAAAGCATAATTTTACAACAAGGCATTTGGTGGAGGGATCGCTAATATACACTGACTTATGATGAGCAGTTTAGCTGTTGACATATCTCAAGCAGTGACTCTAAAACTAATACACTGTATTTTTTTTAATTATTACTTTATTAGTTCATACTTTAAAAGGAACAGGAATCGTTTACACCCAAATAATTAAAATTTTGACTTGATTTTTTCACCCACGTCAGTACAAAAAAATTAACCACAATAAAAGGGATAGTTTACCCAAAAAGGACAATTCTGTCATTAATTACTCACCCTCATGTCGTTTTTAAACCTGTAAGACTTTCGTTAAGACTTTCGACAAATTAAGATCTTTTTGATGAAATATGAGAGCTTTCTGTCCCTCCATTGACAGCTACGCAACTACCACTTTGATGCTTCAAAAAGTTCATAAAGTGATCGTAAAATGAATCCATATGTTTCAAGTGGTTTAGTCCAAAATTTTCTGAAGAGACTCAATCGCTATATATGACGAACAGATTGAAGTTAGGCTTCTATTCACATATAAACATTGAGAACAACCCTCATTGGTTCTTGCAGAAGCTCAAGTGCTGCGTAACATGAGAATGAACCTCATTGGTTCTCACATGTCAAGCAAACATGCTTGAGCTTCCATTTACCACAACTGATGTGTGAGTTGATGAATGTTTATATGTAGGGATGCACCGATACCACTACTCGGGTGTCGGTCTGATACTGTGCTCATGTACTCGTATTTGTAAAACTAACCCGATACAACCGCACCCGATAAAACTTTAAAGAGCCGTTCACATATCGCGTCTAAAAACGGCGACCGCGCCGCTTTCTCCTTCTTTCCACAAGCGTTTGCACTCCCGTGGCGTCTGTCGTTGCTATGCAACCATGAACAGAGGCGCACCTGGAAAAACGAGCGTCCACACCGCGTTGCTTCTATCAGAGAATGTCTAATAAGGGGAGAAGTTTCACTCTCAGTACACTTCCGGCTTCTGAACTGGTTGCAGTTCCACTCTGATTCCTTATGAGGGCGCTCACAGGACGAGTGCAGAATGAATGGAGGTCCATGGCGCTATACTCATCAAAATCCACTTTTCTCAGGATATAATTTTTTGTCTAGTAATTTGAATGTTGTATTCGAAAGGAGATGCAAAGAAATTACACATGGCTGGGTGTTAGATTTTTTAGAGTCACGATGCCATCAAGCGCTATCTCTGGACGTAATCAGTCCTTCAATGACCAATCAGCGTTCATTAGCAGAATGCTAGCGTGTTATGGGCAACAACAACTCAACCTGTAAGAAATCGAAAGGACATAAGTACTCGTTCATTCAACTTTCGACCTATAACCCATGTTGAATTTGCAAAACCTACAATCAAATCTGAGATTTCTCAACGGCAATCGGGTGAAAGAGACAAATTTAGCATCTAGCCCCATAGACTCCCATTCATTTTGCACTCATGGGCGATCGCCCCCAGTGGAGCTCTGGTGGAACTACAACCAAAATTCGGTACAATAGGACTTAATCGGGAGTGGGCAGGCTCTCCGTAGACGGGCTCTGCTTCTATACATGAATATCAATCACGTGACCTCTTACGTCATCTGCTCTTTTTCCAGTTGACTGCCGCCATCTTGAGTACCTACCGAGTACTGTCTGAGTATCCACGCCACTGATCGCAGGGGCAACAAGCACTTTGATCACTTGATTTCAGATACAACACATTTCAGCGCTAGATCGCCTCTTATTTAACAAACAAACAAAATGCATGCTCTGCTAGTTAACTGGAGATGTTTTGTTTATTTGTATTGGTACATTCGTGCCGCGAGATGTTTCAAAAGTGGTGGGGACATGTCCCACCCGCAAATTACGGCGTCTTTTTCCGTCCTGAGGTAGTCTGTAAAAGGATATTTTGGGGTCTCCTTTTTTGTTGTTGCACCCCACCGCACACCATATTGAAGGCATAGCTAGCTAGTTCCTTTGCGACTGACGTGAATCAGGTACTCAAGATGGCGGCAGACAAGTTTTAGAAGTGAGTGACGTCAGTGAGGAGACGTTGGTGACATCATCTGATATTCATCTATTATGAGCGCGCTTACCGCTTGCCTACATTTGAAATATAGTCAGGTAGTCGTAGTAGGAGGAGGAGGAGTAATGTCAGCCGTTTGGAGATATTTTAAGATAAGCGATGATAATAAAAGTAGAGAAGACTGCAAACTATGCTCTGCTAAATTGTCAAGAGGACGGGTGACAGGTGAGAAATAGCTCCTTTAACACAAGCAATTTGATTATACAAGTTGTATATTTACTTTGTTACAGTCAGAAAGTGAAAAACATCTGATGAAAATAAAACATTGTTAGAAGAACTGTATGATATTATTAAGTACTCATATCGGTACTTGGTATCGGCAAGTACCCAAATGTAAGTCCTTGGACTGAAAAAATGTGGTATCTGTGCATTTATATGTGAATAAAAGCCTAAATTAAATCTATTCATCATATTTCATCAAAAAGATGGTTTGGAATGACAAGAGGGTGAATAATTAATGACAGAATTTTCATTTTTGGGTGAACTATCTATTTAAATCTGAACCTGTAGAAGTAGTAGGATTAGTCAGAAGCTTTAATTTATTGGCATTTATTGAAATGAATAAATATCAATTAGCAATTAGCTTGTCTGAGACCAATCCAGTATGTACCAAAATTTGGATAAAAAAATCTTTAAACCATCAGTTATTATTGTAAATTGAGCTACTACTTCGTATTTGCATAACGGCACAACCAGGAAGTTTTAAAAACTGCAACATCTCAATCCCATAATGCAACTGCGATGCATGCTATATGTGGCCACAACCACAGTCAACACCAAAACACAACTGAAAAGTCATTAGACATCCTAATGGACTCTTCTGTGGTAAAACCACATCTTTAGAACAGTATCCCTGAGGATTTGACTGTTTATTTAACGCTTAACCAAACACAAGCACACAGGCAAGAAACAGCATGATTCACACAATCTGAAGCACAAACACATTTTCAATGAAACACATAAATTTACAGACATTCTGTACAGCATAAACGTAGAATAACAATGAAAACGAACTCTGAAAGTAAATTATCACTGCTGGCTAATGCCTCCTGTTTGTCCCTTTAGCCTAAAGGTATTTATGAAGAGATAACACTAAATGCAACATGAACTAACGTGAACAATTGTATTTTTATTAAATAACATTGACAAAGATTTTAAAATGTTGTAAAAAAAAGCTCACTGTTAAAGTTGGTTAATGCATAACTAATGTTAACAAATGAGACCTTATTGTAAAGTGTTACTCTGAAAACCCCACAGCATCATGAAACCTGTATCATGCTTAAATAGACAAACCGTACATCATTAAATAAAAGGTAATTTAATACTGAAAATGTGATATAAACTGCTGAGGTGGCTCCTTTTCTGCTTAGTTGCAAACACACAAAGCTCTGAAACCGAACACACACACACACAAACACACACTCGACACATTTCACAACATGCTAACTTGCAATTTTGTACATGTCTATTTTTTCCCTTTCTTACGTACACAATCTTTCCTTACTCAAACACCTAAATGAGAATACACACAGACTTAATTATAAACAATTATAATTACTAGCTTAAACCATTACCCAAACTCTAACACTAGTCCTAAACTTAAACTTTTTTAAAAAAGGTTTAAAATAAAAACATTTTTTAAAATGTTTTACCTTTAAGGTTGTCCCTGAACATCTCCAAAGGAAGGTTTTCTCAGATTTAGCTAATTTCGGGGGACGATTTTGTATTCAGAAACACACAAACATTGCGTTTTACCTTCAGAGATGGGGCAGGTGAGCACCTGGGCGCTATAGGAGCTGAGAGGGGCCACTCGGGCCGAGTGTTTCTTCATTCTCTCCTCTTTCCTGAGCTTTTGGAAATGTGTGTGTGTGTGTGTGTGTGTGTGTGTGTGTGTGCGTTCGTGTGAGCGGCACGGCTCAACTCCTCCGACAAACCCACTTCATCCCCACGCGCATCTCTCCTGTCACTCCCACAGTCTCTTTCTTGTTCCTCTTGATATCTTTTACTTTGCTGCTCTCCTGCTGTTACTTTGCTCTTTCTGCTAACTGAACTTCTCTTTCTCTCTGGCTCTCACACACTCTCAACGTGACACATAAAATCGCACAGTTTCGCTCTAGTGTAGATGCTGCAGTGTCATGCTGCTATCCTGCGTCTCCTAGGGAGACTGGGCTTCAAGTGTGTGTGGAATGCAATCATCCCCTTCATATCTCTCTCTCTCTCTCTCTCTCTCTCTCTCTCTGTCCCCGCCTCTTCTCCTGCTCAGAGTATCCTTTGCTCTGTTTGGAAGGTAACCAAGCAGCTCGGGCTAATTATGCTGCATTGGTCCCTCTCCCCTTTTTCTCTTTCAACCCATCGTTCCTTCTTTCTGATTTTACAATCTGCCTTTTTTCAAGTCAGTTCTATATTTACAGCATCCAGCGGCATAATAAAGGCAGTATGATGAAGATGATTTAGTAGAGTAAAAAAGTAGCTTTTGTCTTTTTCTTGCTCTCTCTCCTTGCACAATCACGCCCTTTCCTTTCTTCATCAGCATTTGTGCTCCACTTGAAGGCCCTTCACTGCTCGCTTTAGCAGAGGTCTTGTCTTGCTGTCTGAGTCTCATAGCGTTATGCTAATAAAACCGAGTACGGAGCCTTGTGGGACTCCATGAAAAGTATTGTCTCTGATTTCTGCGTTCCTGGATGAATCCGATCTCTCCTTTTAATCACACAAAGTGACAGGAAGTGGGAGTCTGGGATCGGTGCTGTTAATTTCTGATTTTGGGAAAGCTTGTGAAACACAAAAAAAAGATTTTTGAAGATTCTTTTCCGTATTATGCAAGGATACACTGACCATAACTAATCCAACATTCTTTTTTCTGTGGAATACAAAAGGAAAAATGTTGCAGAATGTCAGAGCTGCTCTTTTACATTCAACAAAAGCAGCGACCAGGGTTATGAGAACTAAACTGAAAGCTAAAAAAAAAATTTCTAAATGAAATTAAAATAAAAACTAGCATATAGTTAGCATAGTAAGATTTGAGATTTTCCTGTTCACACAAAGATGAATTTCAAGTGTGAAAATTCTATGTGATAAACATTTTAATTAGAATAAATGGCTGTAAATGTATCTTCTCAAACAGACTTGAAAATTTGCATGTGTCAGTGTGATGGATTGCTCTAATCTCTTTTCCACTGCACAGCAAAAAATGTTGGCCAACCAATAAGATTTTCTGTTTGAAAACAGGTAAATATGGTTTGTATCCCTTTATTCTCTGTGACAAGTGGGTATCAGAAACTAAAATGTGTGCAGTGATTTGTGTACCGGAGTAACCATGGTGTTTCTGCTTGTCCAGAAGAAGCGCCACCTACTGTCATAGAGTGAATTATCATCATATATGCGAAAATCGGACCGAATTTCCATGCCAAACATTCATGTTGGCTTCGTGGTCACCATATTCTTTTGCTTTATGGAAAAGAGCAGCTTAAACATTCAACAAAATATCTCCTTTTGTGTTCCATAAAAAAAAGGTTTGAAACGTTATAATGGTGAGTAAATGATAACAGTTTTTTTTTTTTTGTGAACTATCCCATAAAAGTTGTTTCATTCTGTGAACTGTGCTGTGCTGAGATTTTATCGGACTAAAGGGAGTCTTCAAATCACAGAGCGATTTGGGTATCGAGTAGACCTTTAGCAGGCCTGCCTGGTCGGTGTCCATTACACGCTGCCCCTGTCTGCGGTTTTTATGGCATTGCATTTAATATGTCTCGATGATGCTTGTTCCTGTGGCCCCAGCTATTCACTCGATTAGTGATACACCCACACACACCTATATCTGCTTCTTCCATTGTCACACAACCTTACATACTGCATACACACACAAAAAGCTTTCTGCCTCTTATTCATTCATTCATTCATCTTGGCTTTAACACCACACACGCAAGCATGCAATGCCTCTAGTAATGCATTGAGGTCTGCTGCATACTCCTGAAATCAAATGAAGCGTCTTTGCTTAGCCAGCATTCATTATACTGGCAAATTTGCATCAAGTTTTGAAGAGTCATATTTCTCGGATAAGCTCAGAGTGTGTCACCAAACAGCAGCTCTGGTTGTACGCTGCCAGGAAATGTGCTTTGCTGCCATTGTGTTTGATGCCCAGTACACACTGTACAATTTTGGGCTGTCCCAGATGAAAGATGACCAACAGTGGTGATTTCTGTGGTTGTGGCTCCTAAACTGCGGTCATAAGTTGTGCAGGGAGAGAGGTTCAACGACGGCCATTGTCACTGTCTTGCAACCAAAGATAGCCTGCGATAATTTTCTGACAGTGTCCGAAATTTAGCATGATCATCTCATAATGTATTTGCTGCAATGACTTACGTCTACTGACTAGCCAATAAAAATGCAACATGAATTGGCATATTGATCAACGCGTCAGGGTGCTAAAACTTAAAACTACTTACCTCAAGCTCCATTTACAAAATTGCCATGCCAAGTTTACATTTTTGCAATTCCATTAAAGCATTACATAATACACTCACTCGCCACTTTATTAGATACACCTGTTCAACTGCTTGTTAATGCCAATCACTATATAAATATCAGGTATGTAGAAATGGTTAAGATGATCTGCTGAAGTTCAAACTGAGCATCAGAATGGGGAAGAAAGGTGATTTAAGTGAATTTAAACGTGGCATGGTTGTTGGTGCCAGACGGCCTGGTCTGAGTATTTCAGAAACTGCTGATCTACTGTTTTTTTTTTTTTTTACACACAACCATCTCTAGAGTTTACAGAGAATGATCAGAAAAAGAGAAAATATCCAGTGAACGTTGTTGATGCCAGAGGTCAGAGGAGAATGGTTCGAGACTGGATCAGCTGATAGAAAGGCAACAGTAACTCAAATAAGCACTCACTACAGCTGAGGTCTGCAGAAGAGCATCTGTGAACACACAACAATCTCTGAACACACAACACGTCCAACCTTGAAGCAGAGGGACTTTAGCAGCAGAAGACACACCGGTGACACTTCTGTCAGATAAGAGGTAACAAACTGAGGCTAAAATTTATACGGGATCACAAAAATGTAACAATAGAAGGTTGGAAAAACGTTGCCTGGTCTGATGAATCTCGATTTCTGCTGCACCATTCAGGTGGTTGGGTCGGAATTTGGCGCAAACAACATGAAAGCATGGATGCATCCTGCCTTGTATCAGCGGTTCAGGCTGCTGGTGCTGTAATGGTGTGAGGGATATTTTCTTGCCACATTTCTGGCCCCTTAATACCAAACGAGCATCATTTAAATGCCTGCCTGCCTAAGTATTGTTTCTGACCATGTCCATCCCATGACCATTATGTATCATCTTCTGATGGCTACTTCCAGAAGGATAACACGCCATGTATAAAGCTCAAGTCATCTCAAACTGGTTTCTTGAACATGTCAATGAGTTCACTAAACTCAAATGACCCCCACAGTCACCTGATCTCAATCCTCTAGAGCACATTTAGGATGTGGTGGAACAGGAGATTCGCATCATGGATGTGCAACCGACAAATCTGCAGCAACTGTGTGATGCTCTCATGTCAATATGGACCAAATCTCTGAGGAATGTTTCCAGCACCTTGTTGAATCTGTGCCATGAAGAATTAAGGCCATTCTGAAGACAAAAGGGTGTTTCAACGTGGTATTAGCTAGGTGTACCTAATAAACTGACCAGTGGCAGTGAATGTATTAAATTATATAAATAAATGTGTGAAAAATAAATAAATAATAAAAACAAATATATATATATATATATATACACACATATTAAAAAACAAATATATATATATATATATATATATATACACTCACCTAAAGGATTATTAGGAACACTTGTTAAATTTCTCATTAATGCAATTATCTAATCAACCAATCACATGGCAGTTGCTTCAATGCATTTAGGGGTGTGGTCCTGGTCAAGACAATCTCCTGAACTCCAAACTAAATGTCAGAATGGGAACGAAAGGTGATTTAAGCAATTTTGAGCGTGGCATGGTTGTTGGTGCCAGACGGGCCGGTCTGTGTATTTCACAATCTGCTCAGTTACTGGGATTTTCACGCACAACCATTTCTAGGGTTTACAAAGAATGGTGTGAAAAGGGAAAAACATCCAGTATGCGGCAGTCCTGTGGGTGAAAATGCCTTGTTGATGCTAGAGGTCAGAGGAGAATGGGCCGACTGATTCAAGCTGATAGAAGAGCAACTTTGACTGAAATAACCACTCGTTACAACCGAGGTATGCAGCAAAGCATTTGTGAAGCCACAACACGCACAACCTTGAGGCGGATGGGCTACAACAGCAGAAGACCCCACCGGGTACCACTCATCTCCACTACAAATAGGAAAAAGAGGCTACAATTTGCACGAGCTCACCAAAATTGGACAGTTGAAGACTGGAAAAATGTTTCAAATTGGTTTCTTGAACATGACAATGAGTTCACTGTACTAAAATGGCCCCCACAGTCACCAGATCTCAACCCAATAGAGCATCTTTGGGATGTGGTGGAAGGGGAGCTTCGTGCCCTGGATGTGCATCCCACAAATCTCCATCAACTGCAAGATGCTATCCTATCAATATGGGCCAACATTTCTAAAGAATGCTTTCAGCACCTTGTTGAATCAATGCCACGTAGAATTAAGGCAGTTCTGAAGGCGAAAGGGGGTCAAACACAGTATTAGTATGGTGTTCCTAATAATCCTTTAGGTGAGTGTATATATAATATATACACATTTATATATATATGAGGTTTTATTTAACAAAGTTCGGGAGGAGCAGGTTCAGATAATTAACCAAATCATGCACAGCTGGAGATTAATCAGTAATCAACTCAATGACAGAGTATAAATTCACAGCAGACCTATCTCTGTTCATTGAAAGTTTGTCAGCATCCCTCCTCCACCCCATCTCCTCACTTCCAGTTCCATCTACACTTCCAGTTCCATCTACACTTACCAACTGGGGGGAGTACTTTGGGTTCGGGCCTAACTCCGAGCTCGGAGTCCTCCCCCCGGACAGCATGCCAAATACGCATAAACTTATTGTATTAATTATATGTAGATGTGAACTCGTGAAATATATATACATTAATATATATATATATATATATATATATATATATATAAATTAAAATAAATAAAAATACAATTTTAATTAAGTAATTATATATTAAGATTATTATATTAATTAATAATGTTTATGAAGAAATTTTATTCAAAAGACCATTGGCTGGTCCACATAACATAGCACACATACATAAAAACATACACCAACAACCACATACACCCACTCAACTACTGTTAACTCAAGTACACATAACATACTGCTACAGTCTGACTAGGAAATTGATCACACATTTGACTACAGTTTGAAACAAATGGTTCCATTAGTGACAAAAAGATCTGGCACTATGTCAAAATGACACTGAACTGAGTTGATCGTAAAAAACAATGTGGCCCCCAGAAGTATTTGGACAGTTAAGCCACATTTAAAATGTGTGGATTTTATTGCATTCTGTATCTGCATCATTGCATCTGCAAACAGATGATGTTAAACTTTCTACTGGGCCTATCTTCACTTTCCTCATTTTTGTAATAACTGCTCCCAAGGTGTTTTTTAGTGGGTGGATTAAGTCAACTCCCCTTCAGTTCACACAGGTGTCCTATTAGAGTAACCCCAGGTGTAGGTAATGGCATTATGGGTATGTTCCAGTTAGACAAACACAACATGTCTAAACACTACCGTTAAAGTTTTGAGCTGGTAGTTTTTGTTTTTTTGTTTTTTTTTGTTATGGTCATCAAGGCTGCATTTTTATTTTAATCTATTTAAAATGTAATTTATGCATGGCAAAGGTGACTTTTCAGCAATGAATTTTCGGTGTTTAAAGACTGGCATACACTAAAAGATTTTTAAAAATCTTATCAGATTTTCAAAATGTGACAGACCACAGTTTTGTTCAGAGTTTTGTTCGCACAAATGACCCGAGTGTGAACACGGGAAATTTGCTAAATCTCTCGTGCTCAAACGTGACTTTAAAGTAAACAAACATGGCGCACAACGGGCAAGAAGAAATGCTGATAAAAGTGTTTAGACTGCTTTTTACAGTAAAAAGAAAAAGGTTTGGATGAAGCAGAGACGGTTATATTGATACAAGAATTCGTGGCTCTACCATTGGAGAATGGCATGTGCCTTGATAACCAATCACATTACATCCTTGAAAGCCTTGAATTTCCATAAACTAATACCTGTCGCGCAATTGTCCATGACTTCTCTTATCAAAAAGCATTTTTTTTGTGTGTAAACTCTAAAAATAGATATATCCAAAACTACTGTTTAAGAGCAAACATGTTGAAGATGTTGAACATGTTGCTAATGAAGACATTAGCGGACAGGCTGTCAATGTATTAAATGCAGCTATTTCCTCACAGAAGCGATTTATTCAGCGTAGTGAAGCCTCTCCTCCATTGACATCCATTAAAAAACAGCCTCTTGTCTCCTTCCCAGCGTCAATCATGTGTGTCGATATCTTTCCTGTGTTTGCAGCACATGCATACTGCTCTTCACCGCCAGAGACACTCCAGCAGTGCATAGAGAGAGAAATCTTAAAAGACAGATTATATTTCCGCAGTTCAAGTATAAGATTATATTACATATTCACACATACTTGATGATGGATTTTGTGTCAGGACAGCATATATTTTGTGAATTGTGATGCCAAGGAGAAAATTAAACCACAGCTTTTTTAATGACTTAACTTTTCTCTTGCTGATTTATTATTAATATATTCCACTCACTAAACTATAATCTACTTCCATTATGCGACAGAATTCATGCACTCCTGTACGGAAAATAAAAAGCACGCACATGGACCTATACTCAGTAGAAGTCTTATTTTCAACCTGTCTTTTTCAAACGGACACCTGCCATTTGAAATGCCTGTTGTTTCGTCCCAACACCCCCTCCTCTCTCATCCCTGCCATAGCAACGCCTGGCCCTTGTGTTCCACCTTCGATATTGCCACCGCGGCCCCATTCAGCACCTTTGTCATTCAGATCAGTGCCATGTTCCTCCACCATTGTCCACAGACCTGCTGCGTCCTTTATGCACGTCTATTAGCTGCGTTCTACAAGACGAGTGCGAGACAAGAGTAGAATAGTGCACCCACGCGCTGAGTGTTACACACATTTCATAACCAATCGGTCAAAATCCCATAAAAAACTTTCAAGAGCCGAGGAGCTACGTGATCTCCATAAATATATACTTTCTTGTCTTTATCACTTCAGACTCAGAAGATTTCAAAAGAAATTCTAATGGTCAGACTTGTTTGGACCCCACCTGGTCTTTCCTGTTAACAAATATGTGAACAAATATGGAAGCCAATTTCCACCACATAAAAATAATAATAATTAGAATGTCAATTATGACATAAAACACTGATTTTACGAGATTCTAAAATCATATCATAATCATGAGATATAAAGTCATAATGATGACATGCTAAGTCATAATTATCTGCTAAAGTAAAAATTATGAGTCAATTACGAGATAAAAAGCATTATGAGATCATTATGACAAAAAGTAGAAATTATTTATGAGATACGAAGTCATAACTACGAAAATATTGTTCGACTTTTTAATGAAATAATTGTTTATCTCATAGTTAAGACTTAGTATCTCATAATTTCGGTTTTATTTTTTTATAATCATGACTTATTTCATAATTTGACAGTTTATCTCATAATTATGACTTTTTATGCCCTAATAATCAAGGCATTTTAACATTGATCATTAAACTAATTTACTGAATTTTCATGCTTGTTCTGTTGTCAAATGTCTAACTGGTTTTCATATAGAGGCTTTGCATTAAATGTTTATTTTGGATTTTATATGAATAACTACAGTATATTTGACATTAAATAAATGTCCTTATTATGTGTCTTTAAGTACTATTTGTAACAACACATAAATTACACAAATATAATATTATCACATAATACAGTCAAATTAAATGAAATTAAATGTATAGGTAGCGCAATTCTATTTAGACTGTATAAGCTCCGCCCCCATTTTCATTCTGTTGTTCTGAAACCGCTGGCGCTGTGGTTCTGCAGCTGGATATATCACAAATTTCCAGATAATAAGCTATCAAAACATATTGCGGCACAAAACAACAAGATAATGCTGCGTTCACACCATGACGAGAAGGCAACCCGTGACGTTCTACAACACTATCAACACTATCAACCCAGAGCTGTTCACGTCCTCAGACTCGGATTTATGCAATTTTATGTCAACGCTATCAATGGTGAAATGAATCTGCAGCAGTCAGGTGGTAAAAGTATGGAAGCTTGTTTCCGCCACAAAATAAAAAAAATTTAATGATAATTGCGACTTTTTATCTCACAAAAGTCAATTCTGACTTTATTTCTCAGAATTGCGAGATACAAAGTCAGAATTGTGTGAAATAAAGTCGCAATTGCGTGTTATAAAGTCAGAATTGCGAGATATAAAGTCAGAATTGCGTGAAATAATGTCACAATTGCGTGTTATAAAGTCAGAATTGCGAGATATAAAGTCAGAATTGCGTGAAATAATGTCACAATTGCGTGTTATAAAGTCAGAATTTTGAGATATAAATTCACGCAATTCTGACTTTATAACACGCAATTGCGAGTTTATATCTCGCAATTCTGACATATTTTCTCAGAATTGTAAGATATAAACTCACAATTGTGAGATATAAAGTCCAATTCTAAGGGAAAAAAAAGACAGACTTTTTTTTTTTTTACCTCAGAATAGTTTATCTCACAATTCTGACTTTATAACACGCAATTGCGACTTTATATCATGCAATTCTGACTTTTATCTCCCAATTGCGTATTATAAAGTCAGAATTGCGTGATATAAAGTTGCATTTGCGAGGAAAAAAAGTCAATTCTGACTTTATAACACGCAATTGCAACTTTATTTCACGCAATTCTGACTTTATATCTCGAAATTCTGAGAAATAAAATCAGAATTGTGAGATGTAAATTCGCAATTGTGAGATAAAAAGTCGCAATTATCTCTTAAAATGTTTTATTCTGTGGCGGAAACAAGCTTCCATATAAAAGAGCTCTGTAAGTTTTTTACGTTCATTATTATTGCAATGTGCTTTGAGACATGGCTTATTTGACGTCATCTCTCGTGACGCTGCATACTCTGGCGTGTGTGTTCATTTGTTTTAGTGGATGTGTGTCTTTGAAGACTCTCTGAAGGGAGGGTGCCGGGGTCTTATGCTTTCGAAGCTAGCTTGCTATTGCTAGCCTCTCTGAAATTGCCTACCCTACCTATAAGCCCTGCTGGTAGATGGTGTAACTACAGCCCCATGCAGGCAAAAACTGTTTCTATGCCATATAAAAATAATATATCATATTTATGGCTCAGGTGACTGGCTCACAAAAAAAGTAAATAAGTGTCCATGAGCAAAAATAGCCATGTCTATATTGGTTCTTTAAGGGCTGCACAAATAGGAATAACTGTTAGCTTTCTACCGGCACAGTATATTATACCTCTGTACAACCACTGTAAAAAGAGAGGAGTGACACCTTGTGTCCAGGCAAAGGGGTTGCAGCTCCTCTCTGAACTAAAACCTTATGTTATGGCCAAATAGTCATTCCCTAACCCTAATGCTAACCACTAACTGAACCCTGGTAGCAGCAAATGTGCACATGATCAAGATTTGCCCCATCTAGCCTTGATCCGTATTGATAGCTTCTCTCAGAATCAGCCACATCTTAAGTAAAATATGAAAATATTAAGTAGAATAATTCAGAATTTGTCCGTGTCAGTGGGACCATCACCACATCAGCCTGAATCTATGAACGAGTGAAGAGATTTATGTTAAATGACCAGATGGGGGCAGCACAAGAGTGCACAAAGTATAAAGCATTCAGCCAATTTTGTGCTGATCTTGCAGCACATGAACAATCCCTGATCAGTGATTTACTAAGACTGAAAATGGTTTTAAGAGGTTTTATGATAATGGCTTAAGATCACCTCCACAAACCCAGGAAAGTTAGTAGCATGTCTGAAAATCTCAATGCCAGTAAGAGAAGTTTACAGAGATGTCCAAAAAGTTTGGAAAGGCCCCAGGCAAAGTGGGGTTTTGGACAACATCAGCATAAATCCTTATCATTTTGTGATGACTTTGCATGAACAAGGGATAACACAAATTATGCAAACATTTTATTAAATAAAAAGGAATTCAATAGTAGAGCTATTTATGAATCATCTCTAAACTGTGTTCTGATTGGTCTGTGTACTAACCTTAATTAGAAATAGTTTTAATAATTAGTAAGGAACTTGAGCTAACATGAACTATCAATGAAACATTCACAAAGACGAATAAATACTGTAACAAATGTATTGCTGTTAGTATGTAACAAATGTATTAGTTAATGTTAGTTAATGCATTAAATAATAAAGTGCACCTATAATGCTATTTTAAAGTCTCCAAATTTTTAATATTTAATGGAAGCTTATTGTGAAGTGTTAGCAAATAGTAACTTTAGTAAAAAAAAAAAACTTAAAAAAAAAAATGCTGTATAGACATATTTAGAAAAACAAAATGAGACTAAATTGCCACTAAATGACACTTGACACTAAAGATACTAGTAGACATGTGCCGGTATTCGGTAATGCGATAAATCGCGGTAATGAATATGCACGATATTGTTATCGCGGGCACTTCAAAATACCGTGAAAAATAATACTTCCGAATTTTGATTTTTAGAACGCGCTTTATAGCTTATTTTCCATCAACCGCTTAAACAAACACTGCGTATTTATGCTGCGCGAAACACGTGCGCACTCTGATGTAAACAATCGTCACGTGTGTAAGCATTCGGCCGTTGCGCACTTCTAGTCTAATGTAAACAGTCGTCACATGAAGAAGCAGCATGGTGGAAGGAGGAACGCCGCCGCCTACAGTCTATGGCCGCCGCCGATCTAACCGGATCCATCCCGCTTCTAAAAGCAGAGCTGCCAACTCGACGCATTCAGCGCGAGACTCTTCACACGCGACGACACATCCGTTTTCTCACGCAGAGAAAAATCGCGGAGCAAAGAGGACACGAAGACCGTCAAACAAGACAGAGCAGGTTACTTTTGATATGAAACAGGAGAACAATTGTGTCACAGAACGTTACATTTAAACAATTTAATGACCAGCAGCATGTTAGATGACTAAAACAAATAGATAAAGAAGAGTATTTTGCTGAATATGTGCACTGCAATTTTTTTTTTTACATATTTATTATATTTTTACTTGTGTCATTACATAATTGTTATTATAATGAAAACCACATTATATTTGATTTAATTAGTTATTTGTAACCTTTAATAATACCAGCTGATATAGGGCTCTATATGGTTTCATAGCATTGTGAGATATTTTTTTGAGAAAAAAATAACATGTGGGCTATCTAATATTTATCCAAAATTAGTCAATATTGAATCAAGATTTAAATCAAATCCCAAGTATTGAATTGAAATCGTAAAATTTGTGTTAAGCAATACAAACAGTATAGCCTACCAGTCATTGTACCATGTAATCATTGTAACATGTTGTCACTAAACTTAATAAAATTCAGTTTAGTTACCAAAATTTGGTATTGTTTTGACAATCACAATTACACCTTGTGATGCAAGTTTTATTTAATTTTTTACATCCCCCCCCCAATCCATCTGTTTCTCATGTGCAATTAAAATATCGTGATAATACCGTATACCGTGATAAAAGATCACTCAATTAATCGCAGCATGAAAATGTGATACCGGCACATGCCTAGATACTAGTGTGAACATTATTTTTAATTTTTTAAGGTGATTCAAGGACGATTACTTGCGTCAGCGGTCCGTTCTGAAGTCTGTAAAGCTCCCATGTGAGCCCACAGTTAACAGCGCCGCTCTGGCTAAGCAGATGAGAAGAGTCCCATTAGACTTGTATCTAAAAATAGCTCTCTTAGGCGAGGTGGTCTGCAGTCTGAGCGACCGTGCAGATACATTTAGATGATCACTGACTCAGGCATCTCCATGTATGAGAGGTCAGAAGACAACAGATGACACCAACAGACTGTTTCTGACAAAGTTATGCCGGATGATTCTTTCGTGCTCTAATGCAAAATCGGTTTAAAGCGTTTTTTGGGGCAATTAGCAAAATTTTAGTGTTTCGGGCAAGTTAGTGGGGTAGGGAAAGGGAAAGGTAACGGAACACGCGGTATCTCAAGTCGGTTTTCCATCCAACTATTTTGATGTGCATTTCGAAAATGCGCATAAGAAGTGTGCCACACAAGTCGCAGATGCAAATGCAGTATAGGTCATAAGCCCCGCCCTCTCCATGTAATCTAAAGGGATGTGAGACAAACTAAACAATCAAATTACACTTCAACATTTTTTTTCCAAAGATGGTTTCTGTCATTTTAGGTAGTTTTTATCACACTGTTGTAAGCTCAAGTGTTCGCTTTTAAAATAAGTTTGATTTTAGTTAGCTATTTGATACTATAAAAACAGGAGTGTCATGATTGACAGCTGTGATTGACAGCTTCTCTGAGCAAAGTAGTCAATGAGGCACCAATGGACTTTTTCAGGATTTTCAGGATGAGATTGGAGCTTTAACTTTAATTTCTATATTTCCACGACTGTTTATTTCACTCCGATATAATGAGTTGTTCAGCAGTAAACTGCATACTAACTGATTCTGCAGGAGTGTGGACAGGACCTTGATATCGCGGCTCTACCTCATGTTCACTAATGCACAGACTCCGGCTACAAGATGTCAGCGCCATATTTGGACATTGGCAGCTTCACTTCTCTAAAATGAAAGAGAGTGAAGGTGCATCGTCCATATTTTTTTACAGTCTATGATGGAAACGGACATGCAAATATATTATAATATAATATAATATAATAATATATATAAGAATTAACATAGAAATGTAATGCTTTAGACACAGATGATCTTGTGTTTTGTGTTAGTTCAAATGCGCGTTAAGAAACCGTTTTTTTTTCCGCATACTTATGATTTGTTGTGAGAACTTGTGACCAGTTGTACATGTAAAAACACCATGGCCAGCATTATGCATTAAAGGTGCAATATGTAATATTTACAGCTAGTGTTTGAAACGGGTACTGCGGTACAAATTCTAAATATTTGAGGGGTTTTTTCTCGCGCCCCATCCTCCTCAGACTCAATGCTCACGCGGGTTGCCAGATTGAGGACATGCAACAGGAACGAGTGCCATGGACAATGGAAGGTGACAAGCCTTACACTGTAAGTTGATTAGTTCAGGTATCCGCGTTTTAATATGCCTCTGGTCCTAAAGCTTTTTAGATGGACGCTGAGGCTTTTTAGGTCCGGTAGAATCTGCAATCTCTGATCCAGTTCGTTTGCTGGCTTCTGTGGCTTCCATCGCTGTGTTTTCTGCCGACTGGCAACCCGGGGAGTCAAAATACTACTGGGTAAATTGGCAATGGGCAGAATCACACAGACCAAAACAAAAACAGACATTACAACACGGAACACACATTTCAAAGTAGAATAACTAGCTGTAACATTGTTTCTCGGAGAAAGAAGCATGTGAACATACTGTAGCATGTTTCCTAAATCTCTGCAAACATGGTACATATTTTAGTACAGTCAAAAAAAAAAAACCTACAGCACCTTTAATCCCAACAAAAGGTTCGACAAACATAGCCCTTGACATTTGTATGGAATTCAGTATTTTAAACTCTAGTCATTTTGCGGAGGCTACCTACAAATGTTGTGCCAAATTCTTACCCCTGCCAGATTATTACCCCGGGGTCAGAAATAACCAATCAGGGAGCGGCCTCAACTAGGGTGGTAATAATGTGGAAGGGAGTCGAAATTAGGCAAAACACCGGCGTATGAGCATAGCGCCTGTTTAAGGCCCCATATTTCATCAGTTCTTCTGCGTCTCCTCACAGCATTTAATAAAATGATGTCCAACAACACAAATAACTCTCTCCGAAAGCAATGGGCTACATCACAAGTTCCCCCAAGATATAGATATAGATATAGATATAGATATAGATATAGATATAGATATAGATGTTTGTTCATGTTCCTGCACAAATTAAGCCCTGGTAAAATGTGTGATTTTTTTTATTTAAAGCTTTACCTTTTTGATAACAAGTGACACATCAGAGATTATGGATTTTTCATAATATAGAACAAAAATAAAACAAATGTAACATAACGAAATACACTGAGCATTTAGTACACCTAATTAACAAAATAACAATGTCCAGCAGTGACATCTAAAGGTAGGAAGGAGGAGTGCAGTGTCTCTTTTGTATCCTTTGAGCACCTTGCATTGTCAAAAAGTCCTAAAGTGAGGAGGAAAAAGTGAAATGATGATACAAAGGATCGAGTAATGCAAGTAACTTTGCTTTCCTGTTTATTGATTGAATTTGCATTTCCTGCAGCCTGAGGCTTATCCTTTTCACTTTTGGTGTGAAAGGGCCTTTACATTTGGCAAAATTATAACTTTTTATTTTTTATTTTATTTTTTATAAAAACTAACAAGCAAGCACAGCCCAGTTGAGAAAAAGCAAAACAATAAAATAAATGCAAAAATAATGTAACACTTTACTTTCTATAAAAAGTAACTAAGTAAGTTAGTTAGTTACTTTTCAGGGAGTAACGCACATATTGTAACACATTATTTTTTTAAAGTAACGGTTGTACTTTTTTATTGTACTTTATTTGGTGCTGAGTCAGGTCTTAAAACATAGTCTCAGAGGAAACATTTCAATGTGACACCTTTGCATAAAAAAACTTCTGAAAAACCTGTTCGGGTTATATTTGGCTGATCACAGTATTTTTTAGCTTTTAACTAAGTGCTCATATAAATAACTTTTTTTGTGTGTGTCTTCATTTGAAAAGCCATTTCAATAAGATTTTTATTGTTTTAATTGGCATATCTGGCACAGCCCGTTGTGTGTGATGTGCGAGTGGCAAAGATGAATACAGTACAGATTTATCATTACCATCCATCATCCTCAGGGACTTCATCACACACAAACGCATCCACACATACATACTGATATTCATTATGATTCATGTACTTACTGCACCAGAGTAATAACGGCACACCAGGGACACAGGCCACTACACCACCGCTCATGTATTACATTTAAATCCTGCATGCTGCTAACAAAAGCGGAACCTTAAATCTGTCCTTGTCAAGACTCTTTCGATTGTATTACACTAGACTGAGGGTATTGAAATTCAGGAAAGGCACAGAGACCTATAATTAGGATCCAATCATCACTACTCCATTCACGTTGTCATTTTAAAAGGTGTTCAGTAAATCAGTGTCTACTACTGCTGCGTTCTGTCTGATCACACTTCTTGCTTTATATATTGCTTGTGATTCTTGTTTACTTGTATGCAAAATGGCTTATTATCATTGCATATATGAGTATGCTATATGATTTGCTTTATTTTATATTATAACAAAATTCATTCATAAAACAAGCCAATAAAAATGTATTTAGCCTACAACACAATTGGCTGCAGAAATTTGTAAGATATTTATATTTTATTGACATAATTTACTTCACTCTGATGGATCTAAACTATGTAAAGCAAAGTGGCATTTTATAATTATATTTTATTGTTATATATCTATTACATTTTTCAATCTGATTTCTCAAATCTAATTTCCCCCATTCTTTATATTTTTATTCCTTCATATTATGTGCAGTATCAGTCAAAAGTTTGGAAACATTGCTATCTTTAATGTTTTTGAAAGAAGTCTCTTATGCTCATACATTTATTTGATCAAAAATAACTGTAATAATGTGAAATATTATTAACAATTTAAATTAATGTATTTGTATTATTAACAATTTAAAATAATGGTTTTCTGTTTGAATATACTTTAAAATATAATTTATTTCTGTGATGCAAAGCTTAATTTTCAGCATCATTACTCCAGTCTTCAGTGTCACATGATCCATCAGAAATCCCTATGCTGATTTGATACTCAGTCATTATCAATTTTAGAAACTTTAAATATTTTTTATATAACCTGTGATACTTTTTCAGGATTCACAAAGAACAGCATTTATTTAAAATTTAAATATTTTGTAACAATACACTACCGTTCAAAAGGTTACAAATTAATAGCCTACTTTTATTCAGCAAGAATGTGTTAAAGTGAAAAAAAAAGTGATGGTAAAGATTTATACTGTTAGAAAATATTTCTATTTTGAATAAATGCTGTTCTTTTTAACTTTTTATTCATCAATGAATTCTGAAAAAAAAACACCACAGGTTCCATTTTCGATTTCTGATGGATCATGTGACACTGAAGACTGGAGTAATGATGCTAAAAATACAGCTTTGCATCACATAAATTAATTATATTTTAAAGTATATTAAAAAAGAAAACCATTATTTAAAATGTTAATAATATTTCACAATATTGCGTTTTTTTCTGTATTTTTGATCAAATAAATGCAGGCTTGATGGGCATAAGAGACTTCTATCAAAAACATTAAAAATAGAAATCTTTCCAAACTTTTGACCGATACTGTAGGCTATATCCAGTAATTTCACCCCATCATATTCTGTTTTATTCTACATTCCATCCTATTCTAAAACTCAGAAAGTTTTGCCGACTAAATGCATGTGTTGATCATATTTATTTATGCAGCACGCACATAACTTGTGAACAAAGCAAGATGAGACACACAGCATGTGTTTTCTCCACATTCACATCATCGTCCAAGGCCACCACAGTGAACAGACTTGATCTCGACACCATTACAAAAGGTTAATTTTTTTATTGCGTGTGTATTTAAACACTTACTTTTGTGGCTGGAGTAACCGGGGTTATAGCCATAATAGCCTGTAATTCGTAAAATCCGATCCTCAATGTCATGGAGCCCGTTGGCCGTCACTTGAGGCGCTTGATCCCAGCGGCTGTTCACCTGCGGAGACGCCTTGCCCGGTAACGTTAGGTGCGGGCTCTTGCCCGGTAGGCGCGGGCTCTTGCCCGGTAGGTGTGGGCTCTTGCCCGGTAGGGTCTCCAGGCGAAAGCAGGGCTCCTCTCCCGAATCCTGGATATCCGTGCTGCTCATTTTACCTCTGAACGGGCAAAATGGCAGCTTTCATGTAACAAGCGATAACCATACGAAACCCGCTGTTGAGAGCATCACCCGAGTCAAATTCCAGCACACGTTTCTCTGAGGAGTCTCTCAGGGTTGTTGTGTGAAACTTGCCCAGCGCGTTTACTTTCGTGCATCAGACAGCAGGGGGCGTCACGCTGCTCCGGACAGATGATAGTAAACACTGGAGGTCCGATTCATTTTAGTAAATCGGTTCGTTTAAATGAACAGCTCTATAAAAACCAACCGTTTAACTTATCATCGTTTTATTATTGTGGTAAATACATTTTTAGATACTACTTTAGTAACGGAATTTGTCTGTTTTACTCATGTGATTTACAAACGCTGTGCGATTCGGTTCGAATGAATCAATAAAACGAACCTGTTCAAAAGAAAAATTCGGATATAACGGAGAAGTTATAGTGCACCAGTGGAGTGCAGTCGTTATTAGGCTACAAAAGTGGAGACACAGTGTGTGTGTGTGTGTGTGTGTGTGTGTGTGTGTGTGTGTGTGTGTGTGTGTGTGCGTTTGATTTATATTACATTGTGGGAACCAAATGTCCCCGCAAGGATAGTAAAACCTGAGATCACCTCCATTGTGGGGACCAGCCAGTGGTCCCCATGAGGGGAATGGGTAAATAAACATACTAAATTGTATTTTTTTTTAAATGTAAAAATGCAGAAAGTTTTCTGTGATGGGTTTAGAGGTAGGGTTAGTGTAAGGAGACAGAATATACAGTTTGTACTGTATAAAAACCATTAAGTCTATGGAGAATCCCCACAAAGATAGTGAACCAGACATGTGTGTGTGTGTGTGTGTGTGTGTGTGTGTGTGTGTGTGTGTGTGTGTGTGTAAAAGGCACTGCAGGGACAAAGCACACGATCTTCATACTATTTCATGCTAACTAGTGGTAATTGGTAAATACAATCTTAAAGGATTGGGTCTAAAGGAGTCACTGAAATATTCAACACAGAAAAGGTGGGAATGAAAGAGGGATATGATAGTGAAAAGTGTGATATATATATTTTCTGGAAAATGCTTTGGACCAGGCATATATTGGATAGATAGACAGACAGACAGACAGACAGACAGACAGACAGACAGACAGACAGACAGACAGACAGACAGACAAACAGATAGATAGATAGATAGATAGATAGATAGATAGATAGATAGATAGATAGATAGATAGATAGATAGACAGACAAAGATAGATAGATAGATAGATAGATAGATAGATAGATAGATAGATAGATAGATAGATAGATAGATAGATAGATAGATAGATAGATAGATAGATAGATAGAGATGTTTTGCCTTGACATGATTAGCAAAAGTGAATATACAGTGTTTGTCCATTCTTTAATTGCTCTCTCTGTTTTAGTGCACATATGTTACACTTTAATACTTTAGAGGCATGCGGCTGTGTCTCTATAGCCTATTGTTTTCTTCAAATATTTATGAGACTTTGCCTTTGAGAGTGAGAGTGTAGCTCTGAGATGGTGCCACAAGGCTATTTTGCCCAACAAAATTAGTTTTGGCTCGCTTCACGTAGCTATTCTGCATTCAAGTGTAATTTCTCCACTCCTAATTGTTAATGTGAGTGATACAATAATGGTTAATTCATGTTTTATCTAAAGCCACAGAGGCACAGTTGCTGTAAACTGTTATCACTTCCAGTAAGCCACAACAGTTTGAATCTCTCCCATGCCAGTAAGTAAGAACACAACTTTAAATCTAGAACAAAGCACTATAAAATGCCTCTGAATGCAAGTTTTGAGTTGCTGGTCTCAGCTTTGAGCATCCCTGCTCAAAACCAATGCTTCTTGCACAGAACATCCAGTAGAAAAGTGCTGAGGTTCAGGCCAAACCTAGTCCAATATCCCAAGCCAAGTCTATTTCAGTTCACTCCATATGGTTCTGTAGCAAATCCTTAGCACTCTGTGTGAAATCGATCTCCGGCACATGAGAGAATTTTCTCACGGTGCTCTCGGATTTTCTATGAGAGAAGGACACATGCTGTGTTTCATATGTGGCCCAATTACTGCACCAGACTCTTTAAGCTACGCTACCGTCACTCTTGGCTAAACCTATCTGCTCTACACATTGCTTTGTTTCCTTTTGTTCTCCTTCCAGCCTGTTATGCTATCACTGTCTCGTACCATTCTTCACACTTGCTGGTGTTGTTTGGTGGCCAGAACAGCAACTTATGACCCTCAAGCCCAGAACTTTTCTACACCGTTCAGAATGTAGGCTATTCCATTTCAGCTCGTTTTTTGCATAGCCAATGATATACTGTACAGTTCAAAGAAAGTTTGGGTAACACTTTATTTTATAGTGTCCTCGTTTCACATACTTATTATAGTATATAAATTAGGCATAATTACAAGCAACTATCCCTTATCCAAACCCTAATCCTAACCCTACCAATATGTACATGTTGCTAATTAATATTACTCAGTACTTAATTGCATAATTACACTGTAATAAGGACAACTTAAAATAAAGTGCATGTAACCTTTATGTTTTTGTACATATAATACATATAATACAATTACATTTATTTTAAACATTTTATAATAGAAAATCATTCATGAATTATTTGTCTAATCATTATTTTCAAGATGACACATAGGCTATCATGAATTATGAATATATAAATATCACCACATTTCTGGAGTGTCACACCACATGGCATTTTACAATCTGGACTAACTTTGCCTTGTCATACAATAAAAGTCAAATTACTTGATATTTTTAATAGATTATTTACCTTGACATGCAGTCATGCAGGGGTCCTCTCTGATTTCATTTGTATTTTTATGCTTCATTTCTGAAAATTTTAATGCATTTTGGTCAAATTCCATGACTTTGATTTGGCACACAAAAGGGTAATGTTTTTTTTTTAACATGACATAGTTACACGTTACATACGTACTATAGTAATAACAGTAAATTATGCATAATTACAAGCAACTATAACCGTAAACCAAACCCTAACTTTATAGTATCCTGTTTGGCATTATTTTTTATAATTCATTTAGGGCAGCTGATGGTACAGAAATGACACACTTCACCTTTAAGAGCATGTTTTAAGCCCTTTTGGTTTTGTCAAACACATTCTGGATCTTGACAATAAATGTTAGGCTACTTAGTATTCACTGACTGTAACCACTCTTTTATCATTCATGCTTCAAAGAGTACTGGTGTAAAGTAAGAGCAGTAATCAGAAATAGTGGTTGTCTGTTTTGTAAGAGTGCTGTCTGGCAGATTGCTTCAGCGAAGAGGTCTTCAGCATGATAATAAGGGTTGGACGTAAATGACTGTCCTCTTCATTCACCATGGATTCTCTGCCCAGAGAAGAGACATAGTTTAGTCAATAAATCAATAGGTGAACGTACTATATCTTTTCAAGGGCAATAGAGTTCGCCTGCTCTTTCTTCTTCCTGTTATTACTTTTTTTTGTCATTTGCCCTCTGAGGGAGAGGATCAACAAAAATTCATCATCAGAAAAAGAGCAGGGGTGTGTTTCCTGTACAACAACGTAACTCGCTGCTTAACTACCAGTATATGATGCATCATTGAAGGAATCAGCTAGTCACGTTAAAAAATCATAGCCTGGAAATCCAGACCTAAATCTGAAAGATTAATGGTCTGGCGTCGACTAATGAAAATCGGCAAGCTCGAAGGGCGGCACCAAAAATTGGCATGCATTTGAAAATCTCACTGCACGCAATTGGATAACACTACGACCAATCACAACAAGTTATCGCTTAGCTACCAGCGGAGCTAACTGGTAGATTAGACTCTTACCGTATCCGGTCGGCAAAACAGCAAAAACGTCCTTCTTGCAAAGGAACGATTCGAGCGCCGTCTTCTGTTCCTCTTTAAGAGAAAAAGTCTAAATCTTTCATTGTAGCGGCCAAAGCCGTTTCAAACAAATGGTGTTCATCCATAGCCATCTTGCAATGTTTACTAATGACTTTGACGTCGCAGCGCTGTCGTCTTCTGTTTAGCTCGCCTCTGGCCCGCCTATATCAGATAACCCGATGTGATTGGTGCAGCTCGGATACAAGGGCATATTTAATGAGCATCATTACTCGACACCAGAGTAACTCGCTGAGCAAATTCAACTTGTGCTCTTGTGAGAACTCTGGATTAGCAGGGTAAAAAAATCAGCTAACCGTAGGGTATATTTGCGCAAATTTGTTGTTCAACCATGTTGGTTAATGATGTCACTAATAACTTCTTTTAATGAATATGCTTGAGATCGAACTAATGCTAGATCAGGAGTGCCCAATCCTGTTCCTGCAGATCTACCTTCCTGGGGTGCGTTTTTTTTACACGTACGCGAGTATATGCACACATTCGATCGCACAGCCTTGCAAAATATAATTCAGTAGGCCTAGAGTGAAAAATTGACTGGGGTTTGAGACTTCTTCACAGGCACAACTCTCATGCAAAGTTTGCACTTTGTTTGTGTGATACCCACTAACTCATCTTCATGGTTTAAAATGGAAAAAATTCCAATATTTTTTATAGCACCAATTTCCAGATGATGGACAATTTCCCGTGATAATAAAAATTAAGCAAATATTAAAGAAATGAGTAAATAAAGTGAAAGTGAAAAGTGAAAGAAGTAAATTAATGTAAATTAATGAAAGAGGTGCCGTAGTAGGCCTGTACCATAAACACGCAGTTGGTTTGGAAGATGTGGGTAATATGGTTTATCCATTTTGAAACACAAACTGGAGCAACAGTTTGTGAAATTGCAGCTACTTTGATAGCTACAGAACTTAAAGATCTCCCTCTTCATTTTCTTTCTCGCAGTGAGGGAAAAACACTGAGTTTAGGTCAATCGGTTATTAGCTCTGCTTCAACTTAACCTCATGAGGGGCGACCAAAATTTCGGACATGCCAGAAATTCATCCCGCCTTCCGATTGCCAGTCGGCACGAACACTGCGGATAAAGCGGATAAAAATCGCAGTGTATGCGCACTCTCCAAAAATGGGGCTGTAAATCTCTTGACAAGCTAAAAGACGTATTCGAAATAAAAGATAGCCTATAGATTGTACTGAATGTCAGCTTGCTTATTTTGCTCAAGATAAGGATTCATTGAAGTCCTCCTGTAGTCAATAATTTTATCCCCTAAAACTAATCTTTGATCACCTACATGACATTTTTAAACGTTTTTTCCTTGAAAAAAATGTCTTCATGCCTTAAAATAGCTTGAATTTACCTCGACACCCTTGCCTCATTTATTATACGGTTCTATGAATATGCAAATTAGCCCTGCCTCCACTCACTCACACCAGCTCAGAGATCCACTCGTTGATAATCGCACGTTGACGTGATTGGTTACAAGGTAGTTTGTGACGACAGAAACACCATGCGATTTCAAACCGTGTTTTTGAGACTGTCTTTGGTTCACTGCAGTTTTAAGGAGAAAATACTCAGCAATGGTGTTGACTTATGAATTTGGACATGGTGTGAGGAAATCAGAACGGATACAATTGCAAGTAAAAAGGCGTTTATTAGGTGGTCAGAAACGCACAAACACAGGTCGGGGAAAACACACTCAGATGACGGTTGTGGCACAGGGACTTCGATGGCATCCGGTGGTGGTGAAGTGATCAGCGTGCTCGGGAAAACCAGGAACCAGTGGAACATCCAGACGAAGTGACGAAACACAACGAATCCACACGACGAAATCCACAGCAGGGAAACAGAGAGCCACACGGGAACAGGACACGACACCGGGAAACCACAACGATCTGACAACACGAGATGGGAATTACTGCACATATAAAGGGAACGGGGATTGATCACAGCTGGCGACACTAATCACTACACCCATATACAGACACACACACACACACACACACACACACACACACACACACACATCAGAAATGAGACAGCCGATTCATGAACCGTGACACATGGTTCATCTTAAACAATATTAAAAACACCACATAGGCATAAACAACATTAAAAACTTGATTTTCACCACAGGGGGAAGTCCACATGTCATGCAAACAAAACCACAGGTCAAGAGCTGTAGTTCGTCCAACCACACAACTGTTGGTTGGAATATGGTTTCGGGGGAAAAACAGACTCGTTGAACTATGCTGATAATGACGGAACTAACGGACTAACGATGCTTTCGGGAAATGCACCCCAGACAGACATTCAGTGCGTGACTGGAGCCTGAGATGTCTGTCCAGCTGCCGCAGGAAGGAATTTCTGTAAAAAGAGAGAGAGAGAGAGAGAGAGAGAGAGAGAGAGAGAGAGAGAGAGAGAGAGAGAGAGAGAGAGAGAGAGAGAGAGAGAGAGAGAGAGAGAGAGAGAGAGAGAGAGAGAGAGAGAGAGAGAGACTATTGTAATGAGATACGGAAGTGACATTAGGCCTACATTGATTCCAACTAAATTAGTAAGAGAGAGACTAATTACGAATGTCTGAGATTATGCTTACATTTTCAATTTGATTTAGCCTCTTTGCTTTTTTGTCCATCAGATCTTGAGTAAATAGCCTTGCCCTTGATGCATGCACATTACTGTTGATCGTAGTTAGGGATTTGTAAGTATTGACACAATATCCTGCACCATTTGTGTTATACGGACATAACTTATACCTCAAATTAAACATCTTATTGAGGAGAGGTATGTTATTACTTTTTTAAACAAACGTATGATTTTTGCCTGACAGATGATACGGGCTACTACAGCAACTGCATAGCAAGTAGCAACACTAGAAACCAATTTTCAAATGACAAACTAGTCAATAGGCCATCTTTGAAAGGAAGATAGTGTATGCTTGGTTTGTCAGGCAGGGAAATTAAATGCTAAATTAGCTAATGTCTTACAATAATAAAGTTTAGTTAATTAATATTGTCTGTGTACAGTCCTGTGGGCCCCCAGGACCATAGAGGACTTTAGTTGGCATCCTTTAACATAAGGCTTTTTGCAGCATGCCTACCAATATTTTTGCAAAACTCTAAAAATGTATCTATTTATACAATTCACTGCCATTTCCAGTTGAAATGAACACTAGTGGCAGTAAAACACCAACAACATTTATTCCTTTTAACACAATTTATTATTACAAAGCAGATTATTGATTAATAAATTCTTATTTTGTGTGGTTTCTTGCACAATACTATGTTATGAATTCTAATTTACTAATTTACCATAGTGCATGATTTGTAAACTAATAAAGTTTGGCATCACATAATCAGCTCCATATGTATGACTTTTTTGACTTGGTAATCTTAAACAGTAGCTTACCTTGGACAGCATTGCACTTGCGATGCGGAGCGCTTGGGTACGAGTCCCGTGAAACATGAGTCACTATAAAAAAGCTTGAAGACAAAGACTCACAAAGAAGATAAAATGCCATGGTTGCTTCAGCAAATGTGTTTTTAACTCATGTTTGCTTTCGTTAACACTATCAGTAAGGTTTAGGGTATGGTTTAGTGTAGCTGGTTCTTTTCAAACTAGACAGAGAATTAACCTTTAAGCGGCACTCAACAATCAATTTATTCCTGAACTGCTGCGATACGTACAACAGCCAATGTAATAAAACATTGCCGGATTCACGTTCAACCGAACACGCTTTTATCGCCGCCGTTATATAATTTTGTAGAAATGTCACCACAGGCACATTTTTCCAATGAGTCCACTGCATCACAAGTCATTTTCCTCCATTTTCAAGAGAAAAAAGGCATAAAGTACTTGAAAGGCACAGTGATTCTTTTCAAAATATTGCTGACCCTTCTGTTCTGTGAGTCGGTGATTGGTAGTACTGGCATTATTTCTCGACTCTTCTCAAAGTATCAGCTCTATACGCCCTTCTTTTGCACTTGACCAAAACGCTAATGTGAGGAGATTAAAATTCAACTTCCATTGATTCCAGGAGCCAATGGCATGTTCCTCGGTCAGAGCTATCATGGCTAATGAGGCAGATGGCTGTTCAGCCTCTATATTTAGACCTGTCAGGGCCATGGTATTGGATAAGCAATCTTTTAAGGCAAATTAATCAGGCAGACCTTTTCTAATCAGTCAGACCTCACATGATTTATGTAGAAAATATACATACATATTCAAACAATTCATGAATGCGGTGCTGTGCTCTTCATTATATTCAAATATTCAATTCCCAAACATATGTATGCATTACATAGAATGCCTTTGACGTCATGTGTATCGACTATGAGGTTTTAATATCTGTCATACAGTATGGCTATCACACATTTCATGTGCAGGGACACTTGAAGGAGAGCGGTAACCTGAAGTCTCTTTTCTCTTTCCCAGACCTGATGGGTCACCTTCACTATCAGTGTCTTCACAGCCACCTCCAGCTGGAATAAATATTCCATGTGTGCTATAAAGATAACACTTAGCTGTTATAGAGAGAACAGGAAGGTTTCCAGGCAGCATCAGTATTTCTGCACATATGGTTGAGCTGGTAAATATTTAATATGTGTGGCTACTTGCACACACAAATAGCAATGTATGGTTTTAATTAAATACATTGTGGTGTGATTGTAAGGAGCCATTGGGATAATGCCTTAGGTGTTCCAGAAGACAGACGGTGTTATTTTGGGGTGTAATGATCCACTCAGACAAGAGTTATGCATTGCTGATAAAGGGCAGTGAAACGAGAGGAATAATGGCTGATTGCTTTATTTAACGTCATCATTTCTTAATACAAGGGTTGTCCTTGTTATTTAAATATAACAATATAAAAATAATGTTAAATTTTTTACAAATTGAATCATGTTCCCTGACCCACAAATAAATGTGTAAAAAGAAAATAAGACACGTACTATCAGTGTAAACAATACATAGCGCAATGATTTCTGTGTGAAAGTCGATTACAAAATGAATTGCTGCAGACTTTAGGCCAATCAGAGGATTATGTTCAATGATTTATTAAAATATTGACTTCTAATAATTGGAGAGACTTCCTCAGTATCCCTGGCTGGTGTTGGTTTACATCAGTTATTCTGATTTTATGCTGTTTAATGCATCAAAGTTCCCTCTCATGCCCTTTAGTGTGCTTTGATGCATGTTTGAACAAGCTTTCAAATAGTGGGCGAGATTCTTTAAATTATGCACATAAAGACAAGTGCTCTGCCTTCCATATATATATGCAGAGCCCCAATGCGGTCCTCCACTTAAATAACGTTGCAAGGAACGTTGCAAAACACGTCTCAGAATCAAACATTATTCACATGCTTAGCCAATCATCTTCATCCTAGACATCAAAAACTGATGCATTTCTTCAGTGAAGGTCTGCATGAATGATCTGACAATACCTGACTGAGGAATTAACCCATAGATCATCTCTCTGCTACATAGACATACTAACAAAGCTGGTTGACCATGAACGTCTTGCTGGTTTAGCTTGTTACAATTACTAGGGACCCCAGCATGCCTAAAGCTGTTGGCACGAGGTAATATTAGCCAATAACCTGTGCGGCTTAGATGAAGTTGTTTCAGAGGCAGAGCAAGATGTTACATTTTGATGAATCGTGCACAATAAGGCACGGTGTGTATAATTTTAATTTCATGTTCTCGTTAGCGACCACATGTATCTTATCTTTAAGCCTTTAACTAGCTGATCAGCATGTAGGTGTCAGTGAGCTTTGGCCTAACATCTAAAATGGCCATTACATTTACATTTATTCATTTAGCAGACGCTTTTATCCAAAGCGACTTACAAATGAGAACAATAGAAGCAGTTAAACTAACAGTAGGACAACAATATGCAAGTGCTATGTTTGGCCAACTTCTTAAACTGACATTGTGTTGTTCAGATGGGTTTTCTTTTACTGTTGTGTACAGGTCAGCAATCTGGTGGACACAACAAGGATAGAGAGCAGAAACAGCTGTGATTCTAACCCTTTTAAGAATTCCTCTGTGGATTTGAATGAAAGACCTGAATGGCTCTTTCCTTTCCTCAAAACTACAGGCACTTTACCGCACGCTGCTTCTTAGTGTCCGCAGCTCTTCCAAGAGCAATATAAATCTTGCAAATGTAGGAAATGGCTTGTACAGCAACTTTATTTAGACATTGTGTTAGATGTGGGTCATCTCTCTTAAATGTTCATTTCTCTCTATATTTAGATAGACATTAAAGGGATAGTTCACCCAAAAGTGAAAATGCCATCATCAATTACACACCCTCATATCCTTCCAAACCCTTAAGACTATTGTTCATCTTCTAAACACAAACAGTTACTCACCCTCATTGGTTCTCGTGTTTCGGCCTGATTTTGTTTGAAATATCATCACATCAGTTTGTTCTTTGATTTCCCTTGAAGTATCAGGGCCTCAAGGACAGTAATGATGATGATTTTACCATATCAGTGGAGTCCAATGATGAAACATTGGAAAAACTACTGAATCAACCCGAACCTCCATCGCAAGCACGACTTGAGCAGGACGTTTATCAATGGTAAGTTGGACATTCTGGTGGTGTTTACAGAGAGAGTACTTGAGCTAGTTAGCAAGGACAAAAGTGGACAGTGTTTCCATCTTTTCATCCTATTATTGTACAGATAGTCCTTGTACAATAGTACAATAGAACATGCCCACAGCTAAATAGTAAACACTTACCAAAACAATAACAGTATATACGTTAGCCGAGTACTTACACGAATGACTGATGAAACATTACAGTTTGTAAACCAAAATCTTGCTTCATTCTTTATCATTACTCGAGGTAGTAAGAACAATCTGCGTTAACCAACACAATTGTAGGTAATAGTGGGCACACAGATGATTAGCAGAACTATTTCAAGACAGTAATGAGAGTTAGCCGGTTAGCAGATACGTACAGCTGTGCACTAAGTGTATTTACACAAAACTACACTTGGTAGAAAATATATACATCACTAATTAATCAAACTTACAGGTTGTGATTGAGAAAAGCAAGTTGGATCCAAATAAAGTGGGTACTGCCCAGTGTTTAATGGATAAGCGTTTCGCAAATCCCACGTTGATCTCGCCACGATTTGAGTAGTAGTCAAACAAAACGAAAGGTTAGCGTTATGCTGCTCTGGTATCGTTGTAACACTGACTCTTCACGTCCTCATCCTTTGGAAGTGTATACAAAGGGAATTTGCTTTCGCAGCTCAGAAACAGTGTCTTTTTGACAAGTTGACAAAAGAAGTGGGTCAAAGTAGGCATCGTTGTAGGACTACTTTTTATGATAACAAATTTGTATGCAGTTTCTTTATTTTTTCTTTATTTTACAGCCCAATGGTCATACTGCAAGATACATTACAATCATGTTAAGACCAAAAAATGAGCCTCACTTCACAAATGTTGATAGATGCACGTTGTTGAAAGGTAACAGGACAGACACCATGCAGAGTTGGTGTTCTGCAAACATCATGCATTGAACTGGATCGGAAGACTGAAGTTTAATCTCATGTATCCGACTGTGTACAAAGAGGGTTACATGATGCTTTTGTTGGCTGCTGTCTTCTGAGTTAAACACACCTTTAGCTGGAAGGTATGAGGTGTTATAACACAAGGTAACATATTTAGAAGTCTCTAAGGTCAAACCGAACACCCCCTGCCTCTCCCACTACTGGAATGATGGATGAGGGGGCACTAGAAGAAAAGGTAATGGAGGTGGAGAAAGACAATCCAGTTAGTAACAGCAAATGAGCATCTTGGATGGTAAGGGCTCTTGAGAAAGGATGGATTTGGATCTGATGAGACGATGCCAATGTGTTGGCAAACTCAAATTAGTTTCATATTTTAATGTCTGTAATGATGAATGGTAACCACTAAATTGCTATTGTCTGTGGAATGGTGAGTTGCAGTGAACATGAAATGGCATTTGCAAGCCATTTTACTTCCATAATGTGTATTCATAAGTGAAACAGCCAACCAGGCATATTGAGAAGGCTTCTTGCACACTTTCAAAGTGAATTGTGCAGTGAGTGGAGGTAAAGTGAGTTCAGTTTTATGTTGTATGTATTGTGACAGTCCGGACATAAAATATCCAGTGAGTCTCGCTAAATGTATAATGCTTTGTCTTGTAAATAACACCTGCACTAAACCCTAAACCTAACCAACTGTGTTAACAAAAGCAGACATGAGATAAAAAGTAATTGCTTTGTCCATATAAGGGATTTCCTGGGCCGACATATTATCCAGTATGAGTGAAACATACATGAGATTGTTTAGCGATCCATTACATAATGTTGACTTTGCCTCGTTTTGGATAAGAATAAAACAGACTATAGACATAAACAATCTTGTCTCTTAGAATTGAAATCTAGATTTATTCATACTGGCCCTTGAAAACCTCTACGTGAACACATTTTGCCCCCAAAAAGTGCAGTGTATTCTACGCCCATGCATTTCAGCTTGCTTTTAAGTCTTTGAGCTCAGTTATCGTGACTGTGTTTCACAGGATTGGTAACCAACTGCTCCGCATCGCAATTGCAAATGATATACCAGGTGAGCTATGAGCAAGTGTACTTTATCTGAAAACAGAAAAGCCATGATTATGTAATGCAAACGTCAAAATGCAATCTATGATGAAAGTGTTTTGAGGTCATAGTATTGTGCAAGGAACCATGCAAAATAAGTCTTTAGGGTAATCAATAATCTTCCCCTGTAAACATAATTTGTCTGAAAAGGGATAAAAGTTGGTGTTTCACTGCTACTTCTGTGTATTTAAACTGGAAACTGCAGTCAATTGTATGTACAGGTGAAACTCGAAAAATTCGAATATCGTGCAAAAGTTTGTGTATTTCAGTAATTCAAATTAAAAGGTGAAACTAATATATTTAGCATATATAACTATATACATATGCATGATTATACTTTACATTTCTGTATTTAAAATCTTTTTTTTATTGATTTCATGTAATATTCTAATTTTCTGAGATTTTGAATATGGGGTTTTCATAAGCTGTAAGCCATAATCATCAAAATTGTACTATAACTTTTGCACAATATTCAAATTTTTTGAGTTTCACCTGTAGTTACGAACAGGCCTCAACATAGGTTCTTGTGAGTTTCAAATTAAACTTGTTTTACTCATAAGCATTTTAAGCATTTTCTTTCCCCAACTTGTATGACCTTGAAATCTACCATCTTCTTGGAGGAAAAATCTATTTTTAGTCATCTTTAAATGTTAGGAAATGGAAAAGTGTGTGCATATTTCAAGATAACTGCTTATGAGGCCATTATACTGTCTTGAGTCCTGTCAGCTATGGTATTTTTATAGCTCTGGAACTTCTGTCCTTTCTTAGAATGATTGTAAGTTAAGGCACATTACTTCTCCAACACAATCTCTCTCTGCCAGCTCTCCGCCCATGTGCACCTGTAGATGCATGGTGCATCACAAAGGCAGCCAGAAAGTATTAAATTGAATTACACATGTAGTAGATGACGCTTATAAAAGTAAAAGCGCACCACTCCTAAACAAGCCGCATCATTTGAGATATCATTCATATCTGTAGCATAAACAGTGAGATGCCAGTTACACACCAAAGTTTGGGAGCTTTCCCAGTCATGCGGCGCAACCAACATGAAGAAGAAAGAAATCAGAAAGCAAGAAATTAAGGATGTGTTCACAATTGTTGTTCGGTTCTTTTGGTCTGGATGTATAAAGAAAATTATACATTTAGTCCTGGTTCGCTTAACATTCACACTGCTTCTACACTTTTTTTAACCATAAAACCTGAAGATATAAAAAAAAAAAAAAATTCCTTTAATGATATATATTTTGCAACAGAACTTAACGAACATCCCAAACAATGCTCGAGATGCAACAACACAACCTTGTTTAGCATCGACTTTTAGCCTCTTTTTTTGCAACAATGTCTGACTTGTTTACATTTTACATAGCATGAGAAACTGACATCTGATTAGAGCAGTCAGACTGAAACACATTTCTAGAAATATGAATGTAGCTCAAAATGGCTTCGTAAATGGCTTTTTTGCTGTTCACACTTGCTAAATATGATCGGATTCCAATCGGCTATGCACAAAAATCATCTAACGAGGCTTAATATTTGGCATATAGTTGCAAAGTTACTTATATTTAGTGGTTTATATTTAGTAGCCTAACTTCAAAATAAAGTGTTACCAAAATCTTAGTGGTGGATCATAAACAAATCCTCTTTGTGTCTGAGTGACAGTTCCACCGTGCCGTTTGAATCTGAGACGTGTACACTTGCTGTAAATCTCACTATCACTGTAAAACCTCCACAATTAGTCAATTATCTAATTGAACATGCAGGCAAGACCATCGATTTAGACCACACCACTTTTTCAAGTATACACTTCCTCCAGCATAGCCAGAAGGGACATTCGTCAGGCAATTCTCTTATTATCTCAGTGCCAGAAAGGCAGACAGACCCCAGATGCAGGGAGTTGGGCAATTCATTCTGTTCCCCTTCCAATCATACTTTATGACAGCTCTCCTGGGAGATTTACCATCTTATCAGCCTGTTGTTACTGTGGGCTCTAAATGGGTGCAAATAATATGAGTGAGAGTGCTTCTTTCAGTAATGTCCACCTCCAGCACTCATAGGATTACATTATGAGAAATAATGAGTTAATCACAGACCTCACGCTTAAATGTCATCACATTTACATGAAATGCTCTTCTTCCAATAACACATAATGGAGCTGAGGTCATAAAGAGAGTTATTTTCAACATAAACAGAGCATCTGCAAAAAATATGTGTTTTGCACTTTGCTTTTTGCCCAAAGGCTCATATAATTAGGGGTTGTAAACATGACAACCATTCATCTATTATTGATTATTCCATTGTAACTATCTTGCAATCACAAAAAATAAGAAATTTGTTTTTGTAAAGTTTATTGTCAGACTGCATAATGAGAGTGATACTGATTATTTGGATTTGTTGGGGTTCAGAGTCGACATGAAATCCTGATTTTATATATATCCTGATATTATCGAATATCCTGATATTGTTTTGTCTTTCTTAACATATATTTAAAGTCCCCCCCCCCCCCTTGGTGAAAATCAAGCTTTTAATGTTGTTTATATGCCTATGTGGTGTTTTTAATATGGTTTAAGACAAACCATGTACAAATTCATAAGTCGACACCGTTGCTGAGTAATTTCTCCTTAAAAATGCAGTGAACCAAAGACAGTCTCAAAAACGCGATTTGAAATCGCAGGTGTTTCTGTCGTCACAAACTACCATGTAACCAATCAAGTCAATGCGTGAAAGGAGATCACATTTTAGAGATCAAAGATGAGTTTTAAGGGATACAATTATTAACTAGGGGGACTTTAACCATTTATTACCATCTTTACATTTACAGTTGTGTTGACTATTTTGCAGTTGATGCAAACAAATGTGTCTTTGTGGTTCTTAATTTCATTTATACTTGCGTAATGTTCTCTGATGCAATATTCACACAGTCAGCAGGGCTCGCTTTTTTCTGCATCAGTAGAGCACACACTGCACCCTTGGTGGACTCTCTTCATGCCCTTGGTCAAATATGTCTGGACTTGAATGCCCTGTTGAGACTGTTGTGCCTATTTTGATCAGCGTCAGATTCACTTGTAGAGTAATCGCCATTTGCTCAGCACTGCTTTTGTGTCTGTTCCATCAAGCAGAAGAGAAGGATTGAAAAGAGGGAGAGAGAAAGAGACTGTCCTCACATAGCCTGGTGTGAAAAGATGCAAGTGGAGTGCGATTTTGTTGGGGTCACTGCATGAGACTTTGAACACTTTAAAGACTACTGTATCATATTTGATGCGTGAATTTCTCAGGCCTCCAAATCTGTAGTTCCTAACCCTGGTCCTGCACATTTTAATGTCTCTCTTATCTGACACACTCATCTGAGTTTTTACTAATGAGCTGTTGAGTTGAATAAGATGTGTTTGATTAGGGAGACATTTCTGGAGTCATTTACACAACTCCGTTTTCAACACGAATTTGTGAAAACAGTGACATCGTGCATGAGAGTTACATGTTCAGTCTATAGGCTTTAGTGTTTATAGTCTATAGGCGCGTAGTGTTTCTTTACAAAGTGACATTGCCAACAACTGGCCTGGCATGAATAATACAGTGTTTTTAATCGTTTTCACGGATCCGTGTGACTGGGTATCATTTTGACAATGTTGTCGTCTATACGTCTATAAGTCTATGTTCCTGTTTCCTGTTCCTGGTGCCATATTTGTAGTTCTTTGTAGTTTTCCTTGTTGATTAGCCTGATTGTTCCCAAGTGTGTCTTGTTAGCTTGTTTTCCCTCGTGTGTGTGTGTGTGTATACAGTATTGGATGAATGTAGATCGTTCCCCGTTCCCCCGCTCCCCCGTTCCCCCGTTCCCCGTTTGTTCCCCCGCTCCCCCATTCCCCGTTCCCCCGTTCCCCGGCTCCCCGTTCCCCCGCTCCCCCGTTCCCCGGCTCCTCCGCTCCCCCGTTCCCCGGCTCCGCGTTCCCCGGCTCCCCCGTTCCCCCGTTCCCTGGCTCCCCCGCTCCCCCGTTCCCCGGCTCCCCGTTCCCCGGCTCCCCGCCCCCCCGCTCCCCCGCTCCCCCATTCCCCCACTCCCCCGCTCCCCGTTCCCCCGTTCCCCCGCTCCCCGTTCCCCCGTTCCCCCGCTCCCCGTTCCCCCGCTCCCCGTTCCCCCGCTCCCCCGCTCCCCGTTCGTTCCCCCGCCCCCCCGCTCCCCCGTTCCCCCGCTCCCCCGCTCCCCCGTTCCCCCGTTCCCCGTTCGTTCCCCCGCTCCCCCGTTCCCCGTTCCCCGTTCCCCCGTTCCCCCGCTCCCCGTTCCCCCGTTCCCCCGCTCCCCCGCTCCCCGTTCCCCGTTCCCCCGTTCCCCCGCTCCCCGTTCCCCTGTTCCCCGTTCCCCCGTTCCCCCGTTCCCCGTTCGTTCCCCGCTCCCCCGTTCCCCGTTCCCCCGTTCCCCCGCTCCCCGTTCCCCCGCTCCCCGTTCCCCCGTTCCCCCGTTCCCCCGCTCCCCGTTCCCCCGCTCCCCGTTCCCCGTTCCCCCGTTCCCCCGCTCCCCGTTCCCCCGTTCCCCGTTCCCCCACTCCCCGTTCCCCCGCTCCCCGTTCGTTCCCCCGCTCCCCCGTTCCCCGTTCCCCGCTCCCCGTTCCCCCGCTCCCCCGTTCCCCGGCTCCCCGTTCCCCGGCTCCCCCGTTCCCCCGTTCCCCGGCTCCCCCGCTCCCCCGTTCCCCCGCTCCCCCGAACGTTCTCCAGCTCCCCGGCTCCCCCGTTCCCCCGCTCCCCCGTTCCCCCGTTCCCCCGCTCCCCGGCTCCCCCGTTCCCCCGCTCCCCCGTTCCCCCGCTCCCCCATTCCCCCGCTCCCCCATTCCCCCGTTCATTGGATGTCATTGGATGAATGTAGATCGTTCCCCGTTCCCCGCTCCCCCGCTCCCCCGTTCATTGGATGTCATTGGATGAATGTAGATCGTTCCCCGTTCCCCGTTCCCCGCTCCCCCGTTCTCCACTCCTCGCTCCCCGTTTCCCGCTCCCCCGTTCCCCGTTTCCCGCTCCCCCATTCCCCGCTCACCTGTTCCCCCGCTCACCCGCTCACCCGCTCCCCGTTCCCCCGCTCCCCCGTTCCCCGGCTCCCCGTTCGTTCCCCCGCTCCCCCGTTCCCCGTTCCCCCGTTCCCCGTTCCCCCGTTCCCCGGCTCCCCCGTTCCCCCGTTCCCCTGTTCCCCGGCTCCCCCGCTCCCCCGTTCCCCCGTTCCCCCGTTCCCCCGCTCCCCCGAACGTTCTCCAGCTCCCCGGCTCCCCCGTTCCCCCGCTCTCCCGTTCCCCCGTTCCCCCGCTCCCCGGCTCCCCCGTTCCCCCGCTCCCCCGTTCCCCCGCTCCCCCGTTCCCCCGCTCCCCCATTCCCCCGCTCCCCCATTCCCCCGTTCATTGGATGTCATTGGATGAATGTAGATCGTTCCCCCGTTCCCCCGTTCCCCCGCTCCCCCACTCCCCGCTCCCCCGTTCCCCCATTCCCCCATTCCCCCGTTCAATTGATGTCATTGGATGTCATTGGATGAATGTAGATCGTTCCCCGTTCCCCGTTCCCCGTTCCCCGCTCCCCCGCTCCCCCGTTCATTGGATGTCATTGGATGTCATTGGATGAATGTAGATCGTTCCCCGTTCCCCGTTCCCCGCTCCCCCGTTCTCCGCTCCTCGCTCCCCGTTTCCCGCTCCCCCGTTCCCCGTTTCCCGCTCCCCCGTTCCCCGCTCACCCGTTCCCCCGCTCACCCGTTCCCCCGCTCACCCGTTCCCCCGCTCCCCGTTCTCACGCTCCCCCCTTTCTCCCTCTGGTCATGTGCATTTGTTTTCAAAGAAGCCGGCGAACGCACGGAGCCATGGCCACTGAGGTATGTATGATGCAATCTGTCGACTGTCCGTGGGCAGGGTGACAAAAATGTGGAATTATAATCCATAGTTTTCACGAAAGCCCTGGAGCTGTCAAAATTCTTTTGGTGATAGATAAATATACTGCCGACAACATTGTAACAATACAAAGCAGGTTGAAAATCGATGGAATAACACTTTAAAGGGTTCTGTCAAGTGCTTCATATATTTCTCCTTTTATAGAACCAGGCATAAAGGACCCTATAGGATTCTATATAGAACCCCATTGAACTTTCTTTTTCTAAAAATGTGAAATTAATATTCTACTATATGGGGCATAAAACCACTGCCTGAGTCAGCAACTAATATGCCTTGTACTTCGTCCCTGTTTCATGCGAGCAGCAATCTGACTTGATGCTCACAAAATGATGCATGTTCATTGGGCAAAACCCATCATATCAACTGTCTGCTTCCCGGTAGTCTGTTTTTCCAAAATGTAATTGCAGAAGAAAGACATTAACTGCCCTTGCTATGGAAAGATGAACAAGATTGCTTGTATGCATTCTCAAAACAACCTCCGTCTTCTATTGTGACATCTGTCCAATCTTTACCCACTATATTATATATTATATAATAAATCCAGCCGGCGCTGGCACTAATATCTAAAGGATAATGAAAAGCTTACAGGGAACCCATAGAATGCACAGGAGGTTTTATATTCATTGCTTTTCCTGCATTTCATTTTCACCAGTCCTGAGATTCCAGCTGATCTATACTTGCTGTTAATGTCTTCAGGGTTTATAAATTCCCTTGCTAATCAATGCACCTTCTTGGCTTGATGACAGACTGGTTAATCTAATATTGAACCCTGTATTCTCTTGGCTTTATTCTTAACAAATATATCAATAGATTTTTATCTTCCCATCTCATTCGCTTATCTCCTAGTGTCACTAATTGTTTTTTCTCTCACCCTTCTACAGCTTTTTTAAAATCAAATAAATACTGTAAATTTCTTATATATTTTTCTTAACATGGAGCTCATGTTCATGTATGAAGTGAAACGACGCCATTCTTCACAGTGTGACTTGAATGAAGACCCTGATTTCAGTGGACCCCTACACACTATTCACAACCCCATCTCGCTGCCTCTCTTATTGATCGCTTCTTCCCACAAGCAATGCATGTCTCAGCGCAAGACACAGCATCTCTCCAATTCACATTGGGGATAATTTAACTCGTTTGTCATTGGCCGGCCTCCTTCTCTCGCTGCTTGCCAAAGCAGACATGCTGGGAATAGTGAGGAACGGATGTGCAGAATAATCTGTCCCAAAAATGTGGCCTGTTATGAAATTGACACTTATTGACCTTTGCTCGTGTCCTTCACAGAAAGTTCATGCTGTAATGGATGATGATTGATGACCTGTCGATGATTGATTCCTGCCATGCCTCACTGGAATTGCTATTTAAGATTTATGATGTGGTTCTGCCATTCTACTTTATTCCTGTGATGCAAAGCTGAATTTTCGGGATCATTACTCCAGTCTGCAGTGTCACATGATCCTTCAGAAATCATTCTAATATGCTGATCTGGTCCTCGAGGAAAAATTCTTATTATCATATCATGTTGAAAACAGTTTTTGCTGCTTAATATTTTTGTGGAAACTGTGATACACCATCATCAAACATCAAACGTTTGGGGTAAGATTAATAATTATTACTTTTATTCAGCATGAACACATTAAATTGATCAAAAGGGAAAGTAAATACATAATGCTATAAAATATTTCTATTTCAAATGTTGTATCACAATCTGCACAAATATTTAGCAGTAAAAAAGTTCTCCAATACTGATAAAAATAAGAACCATTATTAATAATTGTGCACCAATAATATCTAATAATTGCTCAGCTCCAAATCAGCATATCAGAATTATTTCTGAAGGATCATGTGACACTGAACACTGGAGTAATGATGCTGAAAATTCACCTTTGCCATCACAGGAATAAATTACACTTTATAAAATTAAATTAGAACAGTTATTTTAACTTGTAATAATATTTCCCAATATTACTGTTTTTACTACTTTTTTATTTATTTCTTATTTCAGAAACATTTAAAAAACTTAATTATTCCAAACTAATGAATAGTAGTGTGTAAACTTAACTTTGTAGTACACAGTCACATCATGTTTTTCCTCTGACAGCCTTCTCTCTCCTCGTTCCTCACATCTTTACAGTGCATTTCGAGAATTGATGTGTCCTTCATGTTATTGGACTTCAGTCGATTTCCAGATTCCAGAATTGAGAACAGAGGAGCAAAGAAATGAAAACTCATCAATCAGAGTATTGAGAAACAGTCATAGCCTATTTCTGTTTCCCCGATGGACATTTAGTTAACGGCGATGTGATTTTCCATGTAATTTTACGGATATCCGTATTTTCTGACCTGAGAAGTATGACCAACGTGAATGTTTTCAGGGTCTCTGAGCATTGTTTTAGCCAAATTTCCCAAAAAATTTTGACTGAACTGAAAAATAAACGAAATTATATTAATTTACACACTTAAAGATTAGTTAAATCAAAAATTTAAACATGTCCAATGCATTCATTATGTGCGAGAGTGCCTAGCCTACATGTGGTAAAATCGAGGAACTGTGCATGAAGATGTGTGATTAAAGAAAACTACAATACGCCTGGAGTCTGGAGTCTTCCTCTGAGAGTTTGCATGATTTGAAAAAAAAAATTATTTCTTTTTTTAAAATATTCATATGTATACTATTAATTTTAGCACTATTTATGTATAAAGCATTTCTAAAAATAATTTTTAGTGTACCTTTAATTACTTCTGTAATTTTCTATTTATATTTTTGAGATTTTGGTTACGTAACATGTAAGCAGGGACGAGGCAGAGAGGGAATCCAGATGCAAGCACAAGTTTTAATACATTTAAACATAAATACAAAATAATCCAGGAACAAAGGTAAAATCCACAAAGAGAAGGCAGGAGAACAACAACTGGAGTACATAAACAGCAGTAACAATCGACAAACAACAACTGAAGCACAGAGGTTTAAATAGACAGGCTAACAATTGGGGCTAATGAGGGACAGGTGTTGGTGACTGATGTCATGGGAACTAATAAGGGTAACTATGGTGACAAACAAGGTACAAGGCAAAACAGGAACCAAACACAGGAAGTGAACCCTGAAACAATGGGGAACTAAGAATTCACTTTAACATAAAAGTCCTACAAAACACAAGACAGAAGAGGGCCTGGAGACTGGGGCAGGACAGGGCAGGACAGGGCAGGACAGGGCGGGGCCGACAGTTCAGGGATCGTGACAGGTTATGTGAGGCGTGTGTTTTTTGAATAGTCATCGCATGCTAGTTCGTAAGATAGCTTGTGCTTCTTTGAAATGAAAGTTCATATAATTGCGTAATAATTGTCCCTGATCATTCTGCTGAGCATGAACCAGCATGGTCTCCTCAATGATTTAGGAAAAAACACCTTGTGATAAAACCTGATAAATATTATTTTGTACTAAATCATAAGATCATAAAATTTTGCTTTGAGTGCAGAATATGGGTGTCTAGACTCTTTATTGGGGCAGATTCAGTGGTTAATCAATAGTAGGAAAAAAGCTAAACAAACTTTAAGAAATTTGATCAAATAATGTGAAGCTAAATCAGGGCACAACCACCCATAAAACTTTGCTTTATTTAGGGTGACAAAATATTTTAAAAGTTACATTTTTAAGCTTGTTTAAGCACTCTTAACAGCGCTCGTCAAAACTGTCAAAATGATTGAGATGGCCAATCAAATCAAAGAAGGCGGCCCTACTGCTTTTCGTCGTTGAAAGAGCGCGTGGAAAGATGTAAGTAGGCTAATATTTGAAAACTTTTTCAGCAAAGAAATGTTCAGCGACCAACAGTGTTATCCAGTGATGCAAACTACTCAACTTTTGAAGGAAATTTCACCGTTTTGAATTGAAAATACTATTATATTTGTATGATTCATGTAAGCCTAATTCGTAACTGAATGCAACGAGGCAAGACACGTTGAATTCACTTTATTTTGATGGTCCCTTCAACACATTATGTTGTCTATAAATAACGTTGAGGTAAAAAGGTAGAGTGGTCTAATTTGAATCCAAAAAGTAGCATAAGACTGATAAGCCCCAACTAATTTCTAGATGGTCAGACTAGTTTTGAAGACAGCGGCTATTTACTCAAGTGTCCCCAGCAGATGAGGGAGTTTCAGAGAGTTAAACTGTCTCTTGAGCTCATTGTTTTCTCACTGTAGAAACATCAGCTAGAAACACATCTGGTGCCGCATAATATATTGCCTGAGAACTTAGTATGATATGCCCATGCCAAAAAGTAATTTTGTGCCATAAGCATTACTCTGCTGCCCTCCAGTGGGTATCAGTGGTATTTGTGGTGGTCCTGAAACAACATTGATTTCCCACTCTAAGCCTGGAGTGATATTTATCAAAGTACAGTATAAACCCACTGAAATGTAAATTAAACTTCAGCCTGATGCTGATAGAAGATCATAAATAAAGCAACAAATGTTGAATTTCCTAATTAGATTTCCATAATTAGTACTTGTCTCTTTGGTATTGGTTTCCTTTTATAAAGAGCTTCAATGTTTAACAGTCATTCTAATGTACAAAGCAATTATGCTACAGACACATCCATTCTGATTAGACTTTTAATTTCTCTGACATCATTCCGGTATATTCAAGGTTGTTTAGATTGTAGGTTCCCCGATATTTAACCCAGATTGATGGTGGAAGGAAGCCACATAACATTTGTCTCTTTTAGCTGAGGCTCAGTTGAAAGCTTTTTTGGAGAGCTTTGGAGTCTGTACAGTACAGCAAGAAATTATCTTATCCCATTCCCAACTTAAAATTGTAAATACATTGTATAGAATGCACTACATATTCTGTTGAAAACATTAACTGAGTTTAAAATGATTCTACTCATACTGAACTAAGATATGAAATGAGGCATTTCCTCACAAGAGGGATTGATTATATATGGACCTATATGATGAAAGTGACTGTTAATAATATATATTATAATATATATTAGTAAAAGCTATAATACACAAAACAGACCTTTGACTGTATTTAAAGAACATAAAACTATAAAACTTCTTGAACAAATCAAAAACTTGATTTTACTCATCGGGAATTGTTTGGATGGATGTGGTTTGCTATTGGTGGATCTCATGTGATTGACAGGTTTGTCCCGCCCTCACGCCAGTAAACGCATCAAAGAGTTGTTGCTGCAAGAGAGAGGGAAGCTATTTTGATTTTAAGATTACAAGGTCACATGATTTAAAAAAAAAATAATGATGTGGAAACCCCCATTTCACATTTAAAGTATTATACATGTTAAACAGTATGATGTTGTGACTGGGATATTGCTTTGACTGTAATATAATCAAGCTACTATTACACTGCGATATAATATCACTTTCATTGCATGTACTGTAGACAGACACAGATGTCTTTTTCACCACTTCTCCGATCCCACAGGACAGATGAGTTATGTAACTTCATCATTACCCATCTTCACTGCTCGTCCCCACCTGGTTGCCTGTTAAAGTCATCAGCCAAAGCTTAAACCCTGGGGCTCCATAAAACCAGCCGTAAGGTTAGGAAAGTCCTTCACCAGAGTTTCTCTTCAGCTGTCTGAGGAAACGGGAGCACCAGGGAGCTCACATCACTGACGCTCACCGCCTTCATACTGTACGAACACATGGATACAGGAAAATGAGGTTAGTTGAGTGTTAACTCGCCTTAACCAATGGTTCTCAACTTGTTTTTCTTCAAGACCCAGTTTGTACTTGAAATTTTAGAAAAGTGGCGAACACCAAAATGGTTCATGCTACAAAAGTCAACAAAAAATGTCCTTCAGATGTTGAATTGTAATAATATCATTATGAACTGCACATGCCCAACTATATTAAAAATTATGCTTGTTTTCCAAATGTGTCTTGAATTTCAATAGTTTTATGCTCTCTGCATGCAGGCATAAAACTATTTGATGCTCTCTGCAGGCATAATTCAACATGTGGTTGACACAAACAATGTTTTTCCTTTTTGCAATTGGACCCACATTTGATCTGGGTCGTATTTTCTTTAATTTGAGTAACTTAGTTCATCGTTTTTGTGGGTGAAGGCAGTTTAATCAACCCATCTGTCCATGGCCCTCAGTTGAAAATCTCAGACTTAAATGCACCTTGAATCTACTGTCATCACAAGCTTATTCAAAATTAATTGTTTGCACAATAAACCATCATTTTTGACCATCAATTTCCTGCTGTAATGGTCACCTAGTTATTTAGGGAAAAAGAATATATGCAATTATATTTGAATGTGGAATTTTGACTAAAATACGCTGCTAAACTTAGTTCCTCTGAGAGGAACACTAGTATTATGTTTGATCTTAACAGATTGTATGCCTGTGCCAATATGTGCATTTAAATCCAAGGATGTGCAGCAGGTTGCCAGAACAATGTTATTGGGGAATGAGTTGATTTGTTTCTCAGTTACATGAGTTGGCAATCTGTCAGCTCTTTAAAGCCTCAGTTTTTATTATTATACATTTTCCCAGCTCAAGTTCAGACATACACTACAGATGAACCTAAAACTCCCCAACAGCCATGCCTTGATTTAATGTCTTGATTTTCTGTGTGTAAATCAGTTCTCAAACTTTGAATACCATAATTTAATCTTGAGTGTGAGAAAAGTGTGAGGAATGCAGCTTGATTGAAAAGATGTGCATCTGGAAAAAGCGCTGAAAAAAAAAATTCTCATAATTTTTTTGCTATAAAGGATATTTAAAACATATATGCCTAGTTTCACAGACAAGGCTTAAGTCTAGTCTCAGACTAAAGTGCATGTTTGAGCTGTCTTAAAAAAGTAACTTGCACTGACATATTTAAAGGATAACTGTTGCCAAAATGCAACCTAGGGTCTTTTTGTTTATCTACCCGAGGCAAACTTTCATTTAAAAAATTAATTAGAATGGAAACGCCACTTTTAAAGGGATAGTTCACTTTGAAATTAAATTTTGCTATGTTTTAGCTTACCTCAAGGGCATCCAATATGTAGGTGTCTTTTTTTCCGCAGTAGTTTCAATTTTGATATTTTTAGGTCAAACCGTTCTTGTCTGTCAGTCATTTAATGCAGGTCTATGGTCACTGTTTCAAAGAGCATGCACAGAGTCCAAATTAAACAATTCCCCATCGTCCAAATTAAACAATTCCCCATCGTAAGTAAATCGACTATTTTTGACTCAAAATGCCAGCGGACACAGCTACAGTGAGTTATTCAAAATCTTTCTTTTTATTAAACTCTGTGTACACAATGTTCTCAATGCTCAAGTTCATGTGTAGAGCCTCTGGTGATACTTCGAGCAAAGTTTCATGTTGTGTCAAGCCTTCTTAGTGTTTTAAAAATAGCGATTTTTTATGCTATCATAGAAGTGCCCCAAGCACTCCCATTCAAAAGGCTATTTGACCGAAAATGAAAATATGGTCAAACTTAAAAGTTTGCCTCAGGTAGATTAACAAAAAGACCCTAGGTTGCATTTTGACGACAGTTCCTTTAAAAAATACATTTTGTGCCATTGTTTGTTTCAAGATGCTCACCAGTAATGTTTTAAAAAAAGACATGTTTAAAAAAAAAAAACTACTTAAATGTCCTAATTTAACTAAGACCTGGCTTAATCTAAACGCTGTATGTGAAACCAGGCCTTGAAACAAGATAAGATACTTGCTTCTCAAGTAAATTTAAGATTTGAATTGAATAGTTGATACAAAAATGTGAAAATTTGCCCTAAGTTGTTCTTAATCTTTATATTTTTCTCATAATTTACCTTTTTTTTTCAGTATAAGGACAAGATTTGTCAAGTTTTAATAGGTGCGTAAGGCACTATAAACATATAATAAAAGTAGATCATTCAACTTTTCAAATTTTCTGAAGCTCTATATTTGAAATATTTTGTCATTTTGAAGCTTGGACAACCACTCTTCACAAAATGAGACAATGCTGCCATTTCATCAACATTGATTTGCTTTAGTAAGCATGGGCCCATTTGTCACTATCATAGGCTGGTCACAAATGCATACCTTTTAAGCAAGTACAAGATGGTCGCATGGTTTCCTTGCAGGAAGAATGAAAGCTGTAATGTCTGGTAAACCTTTCAAATGAATGAACCGATAGTCATGTGTTACAAAGGGCCAAGCACTGAGCTGGGCAGAGGATCATTCATTGTAAACAAAGACAGTGCAAATTTGACCGCAGTTCTGAGAAGAATTCAACCGGTATTAGACAATATTGGATATTCTTCTCTGCCCATGTCCTGTTTATGATGAGCAAACATCTGGTTTGGATGAGTGCTTTGAAATAATGTGTCTTGTGAATAGTCGCATCTGTGCTGACATTTCCAAGCACGCCTTTACTTCCTCTATTCCTAATAATGAAAAGGTAAAGCTGTAAAATTATACAGAGGAAAGTGGCCTTCTAAGACAAACGTGACCAATTCAGCTGTCACTAACAATGTGGTGGACTTGTTAGCAAGCTGTTTGAGTTCTGGTGGATGCCTCTTTAAGGGTGCTTTCAAATTGGACCTTTTGGTACAGACTTGAGTTTGACGTCAGAGTTGGGATTGTTTGGCTCTTATCTGAACTCATCCACTTGAGTCCACTTGAATGTGATTTAAGGTGCAGTTCTTCTGGACTCCAGTATAGTTCACAATCTGACTAACTTGCATAAGTGTAGTAGACCCAAACCCAGATAGGAAGTCATTGATGACTGTAAAGTTAAACATGGCTTTATGGTCCAAATAGATCTAAAATATTCATAAGAGTGAGAAGTGTCAACATCTTCTGGATCCTCCGGTTCTTGACCTCTGATAGATGAAAAGATCTGTTTGAAGTTTCCATAAACAGTCTGGATTGATTTTCTGCTTTGCTTTGCCAGAAACAAGTTTGCATGCAAACAAAACTCCGGCAGTCAAAACAAGTGAATGTTTTTCTTTGAAAAATAGTCTCATTTCACATGCTCAGACATCATCTCAGTTATTGGGTTATCATTTGGATTAGGTAACAATTCAACCAAAAGACCTGCTGCTCATTACCCAGTAAAGTGGACCATAATTTTGCTAAGTTGCTAAAGTGTTCTGGGTGTTCTTCCACATTAATATGCGGTGATTGGTGATTGCTAGGGTATTTTGGGTGGTTGCTACTAGGTTGTTGCTTACTGGCCCAAGTCAAATGAGCCCAGACCCAAGCCTCCACGATTGATTAAAACTAGGGAACGAATTCTTAATTTGTGGCCACAATATTCATATTTTTGTCCACATGTCATGTGTGGGGTTTTGTACAATACTAAACAAAAACACACAAAAAAAAAATGAACAACATTAATCTGACATCATATGCTTAAGAGTTTATCAGAGGTACTTACTATTAGCTTAGACAGGAAGGCCTTTGAATATAGTCTTGAAAAAAAGGGGAACTTTGGAGTCAAAAAGGTTGAGAATTAACCTAGTGGATAATATTAAAGACGGATAAACATCCTACACACTTGAATTGAGGGACTTAAACCATATTTAGGGCCACGTTTAACTAATTTGTTCCCTCCTATTGATTTAACTAAAACAACGAAACAAATTATTACAACGTGGCCATGATTTGGTAAAACGAGGGAACGATTTATATTGTGCACACAATTTACTTAAAACAACTGACGTATTAGTTAGTCGTGGGAATGAAGTGTTCATTCGTGGCCACGATATACATATTTTTGTTATTATAACTAAATGTAATTGATTTTAAAATGTATTGAGTCCCCTAGGAAGTTTGCCGAGGTCCTTTAGTTGAGAACTACAGTACTGCACTAGGTGAATATTTTTCAATATCTTGTATTTTTTCAAGATATCCACTGCTGTTGGTTGATTTTGGCATTTCATGGAATAGGCAACATTTAAAAGCAGAACAAATGTTTTATGTGGTAAGAACCTGCTTGTTCTGACTAATACTTATTAATGTCATATGCAGTGCTAAACTCCCTTGAGCAACGCTTTTGACATTTCTCATTGTATATAACTGAATTTCCCATGGCAACAGTTCAAGACATTTTCCAGCTGTTCATTGTACATCTGCTGATCTGTCCGTTCAACAGGCCAATCTGTCCACATGTTTCTCATGAGTTTGCATGTTAGACAGTAAGCGAACAGCTCCTGTGCTTCTGCAACTGCTTTATTACTCTCATGCAGTCGATTTCCTGTGACGATCAGCTGACGTCCGCTACACAGGCACAATTTAGCCTCAGGCTGGGAGAATCAAGCTAATGATTGCAAGAATGTAATTGCCACCCGTATCCCTTTTATCCTTTGTGAGGAGAAAGAGTGAGAGAACGAGAGAGAGAATTTAATGTGGAATTGAACAGTGTGTAAACTACTGAGTGCACTGGAAGAGTAATGGAAATGAAGAGATAGAGGATAGCAAAAGCAGCTGGATCAGTGGGGGAGAGAGTAAAAGGAGAGCGACAATGTACAAACATCGGTGTTCTTGTTAAGGAGGCATTTCCTTGAGTGCCTGCACACTCTTCGGCTCCCAACTGTTTATCCCACAAAGATAACAGCAAAGGAAGAGCAAAGTTCCACCAGCGTGCAGCCAGCACTCCAACTGAAGTCCCATTTGTCACTACTAATGTCTTAAGATGGCTTAGTTGGATTTGAGGGCCATGAAGGGGGATTGTGAGCCTGTTGGGACCTATTGGGTTATCTCTGAACTGGAAATGCAGGCAGTCACGACACCAGATCCTAGCACCAGGCTGCTAGTGTGGGAAGAGCAGCCGTGGCTGTAAATGTGCATGACAAGAGGAGCAGACATGAGACATCTTTGTAGTTGTGGTGTTGTGACCAGCTCATCTCCTCAGTTCATACATCATTATCTCACCCACATCAACAATGTTCATTGCTTCCAGAGATGTAAAGCTTCTCTGTGCTTTCCAGGTGTGAAGTGCTGTTGCCTATTACTCCAGGCCCAGGTTAAAACTACAGCTGAGTAACAATACCTTGAGTAATTAAGGTTGCAGGTGTGGAAGTAAAATAGAGGGTGATATGACTGCAAGGGACATGATAAGGCAAAGTGCCAATGATATTGATGGCAACCACATTCTTGACAGTGTGGTACAGTGTATTAGACTAGATGCAGTTTCTTAAGGAAATGTGAGTGTTACGTTTCTTAAAGGAACACGCCGACTTTTTGGGACTTTAGCTTATTCACCGTATCCCCCAGAGTTAGATAAGTCCATACATACCCTTTTCATCTCCGTGCGTGCCGTAACTCTGTCTGACGCACCCACCGCTAGCCTAGCTTAGCACAAAGACTGGAGGTAAACGGCTCCAGCTAGCATACTGCTCCCAATAAGTGACAAAATAACGCCAACATTTTGTGATTTGTATAGTCACAGCGTGTACAAATAACAAGGTGCACTTGAGACACAACCATCTTCTAACCGTATACATACTGGACTATATTCTCAGAAGGCGAAGCACTGCTACTTCTGTGGAGTGATTTGCTCGCAGCACTTGAGAAACCCTGTGGTGAGGAGCAGAGAGTTCGTTCAGAGTTGGAGTAAATCACTCCGCAGAAGTAGCAGTGCTTCGCCTTCTGAGAATATAGTTCCCAGTTTAGATACTTCAGTATCGATATGTATCAAAAGTAATATTTTTAACAACACTGCATTGCATGTAGTTTAATATTTCAGATGCCGTCTAAAAGACTACAACCCTCCAAAGTGGTGCCACTGCTGAAATCAACCCGCATTTGGTGGATGTTAATGTCAAGCCCTGCTGATGATGCATATACAGGCAATATATACAGGCACGCAGAGCCGCACAGAATATGAACGCAATGCATGAAGTTTTATGATAAGCTTTTACCCTTTCGAAAACCATCTTAAAGAAAATGCTTAATGTGCAATTTAGCACACTGCGTTCATATTCTGGGCTCATCTGCTTGCCTGTATATAGTATGCATCATCAATAAGGTTTATACTGAATTTGATATTTTAATATCACTGATCACTGTCTTAGTACATTAAGGCATTTTAAGCATTTTAGAGTGTTAGAATGGACTTGCAACTAGTTTACTTTGTGTTTCTTCTTTTGAAAGGTGATTAAATATTTTTTGGCATAAAACAGAAAATTTACTGCTGCAGTTCTATGAATGTTTTACCCTCCAGGTCTCTGCGCAAGTGTTTGAAAACTTTTTTTTTTCATCTATTTTAATACACCTGAATGAAAACTTTACAATCACATTGCAAGATCATTCACTGAGGAGTTACATGCCCAAGTTATACTTTAGTCAGGGGTTTTGAGAAGTATAATTAATAACGATTGTGATTGCGCAGTAAAATAATCTATAATATCCCATTCCCAAAACAAATGCAGCCCTTGTTTGTTGAATGCTAGTAAAGATTGTTAGCAGCTTACAGATGCCTGTTTCGTGTTTGACGCACACTGTTATCATTCTTAGATTTGTATCGCTTGTTCATTATTTCTCTTCCTCACTTTACATTCACACACACATTTAAGTGCCAAATTGTGCATGTCTTGTTGCTACAAAACATACGTAACTGAGCCAACTTATCTAAAATTGTGAAATGATTAACTGTTTGCAATATTTTATGGCAGGCTTAACCTCTGATGGTAAAGATATGTGGTGATGTTTGCTACACAAAGCTTTGTTGTTTTGCTACCAAGAAAATTATCTTTTCTTTTGATCGGAAGTTATTCACTTTATAACTTTTTCTACAACATCAGATTCTGAAATTTCTCGGAAAACATTTGTGATAAAAAAAAAACTCATTTATTTTCCTTGCAGAGCTGGAAATGCCTAAAAAAATTGCTACAAAGCAAAGTCTACAAAGTAGCAGTAACATGATACTGTATATGGTTTTCTTTTTAATAATCTGCAGGCAGCCACTGAAGTTCACTTCATTTCAAAGAGCTTCCCTCATCCTTGGAAGTGTCGCTCTTTCCAGATCAGTCGCCTCTGATGTGCCATTCACTTTATGCAGCCTCTCCTTCCCATATCTGACAACCATGCTATTAGGAGAGGAACTGTGCCATTTAAAGGGTACCAGTAATACTGGTTCAGAAGTGTAGCACTGAGTGTTTGCTTTGGACAGCTTTTTCAGTGCCTTCATCTGAGCCAGTGAGAAAACGGCTGACAGGGTTTAGATTTATGTAATGACGGAACACTACAAATTTACTATTTATCTTTGCCAATGCATCCTGCTTCATTAAAAAGCAGTTAAGCTAAAGCCCTTATTAGTAATCTCAGTAAGATCTGGTGTTGTTCTACTTAAGATAACCACATCAAATATTGCATGTAGGAAACCTTCTGAATGACCTTACCTAAAACTACAATTTCCAGTGAGTAATTGTTATCTAAAAAGTAGGTGAACCTGTCCTGACTGCAGTTTTACCATGGAACAAGTCCATGCTCTCTTGCTTTTTCTGACGCAGATGTGAGCCAGATGTTTTGCCAAGAAGTTTCCCAATGCATCCAAGTATTACTTTAGAATCCCAGTCCCTCAGCTCATTGCAAGGGACTGATGTGGTTTCAAGGTCCAACTGAAATATCCTTTGGTTTGCCCTGTATCAACCAATCTTTGCCACTGTGTGAACTCATGGGATTCGAACTGCAAACAGAATCTAAGCTTAACAGTTTGTTTGTTCAAGTCATCCTAATGTACATCTCTATTATTAGCTGAAAGCTTTATAAATCTGATTATTTTTCCCAAACACAAAGGCATACATATAAAAATGAACTTTATTGTATGGATAACAAAATATGAGACCAAATCATGTTGGACATGTTACTTCCCCATTTATCAGATTAGAGGTTAACCACCATGGGTTTTTTAATAGTATATTCCTAATTTACAGTGTTACATTTCTTTCCCCAATCATAAATATGTGTTTCTCTTATCAAGAGATTTTTTTTGACAGCAAAAAGTGCTACATAAGTAGCACAAAACACCCATATAATGCTTCTCTGTTGTGACCGATATCTCATCCCTTTATACACAAACATACACAAACTGAAAACTTCCCTCCATCTTTGTTATAGTACTCCATAGGGAGTTCCTGTTCCCTCTACCAAACCCTTGTTTACAGACATCTTGTCCAGCAGCCCTGTGACCACTCTGAAAGAGCGAACCCACAGAAAAAAAAGAAGAGTTTATGCTAAGGACATTGGCAAGAGTATTAGCCCAAAGACCTTAACAAACAGAACCACAGAGCTACTGTCCATAAGAGTCCACACATAATTTGAGGTAGTGGAGGAATGTACTTGCTGAAGTGGTGATACTTGGAGAACTGGAGAGGCCATTAGATGGGATAGCCCACACGCTACAGTACATACCAGATCCCCCAACATAAATTTTCAAACCCCCCTTTTAAGAATGTCACAGTTCACCTCCAAACACAACAATAGTTACAGAAAAATAATTGGCTAGGGTTAAACACAGAAATCTTTTTTTTTACCCAAAGTCTGCCAGAGTATAGTCAACTGGGAATTACCAAAAACAGACCATTTCACTGAATTGCCTTGTTTTTTGTTGCTCCATGAGAAAGTACAGGAGCTGTTGGATGCAGTCCATAAAGTTTACAGTTCCACCTTACCATCAGCCCTGCGTGTCTCATGGAAAGGAGGGCGCTCTGGTCATGTGACAGGGTTTCTGTGGACTTTGGGTCTTCCCATGATGCTTATGTTCCTTCTGTGTGCCCCAGGGAATGGGGAGGCTGAGGGACTGGTTTCAGGAGGGGGCCTGAGAGACTGAGATAGACCGAGATAGCGAGAGAGGCACTGAGATGCAGGGAAAGGGGAACTTGAAGGGAAATGTGTAGGGGTGAACAAAATAAAAAGGGTAAAGGACAGCCAGAGACTGAAAGAGAGAGGGACATGCTTTGACGTCAACACAAGTTGACAATTGACAAAGTGAGGGAAGTTAACATGGAGCAAGATAAAGAGAAGTATATGGAGGGAGGGAGAGATGGAGACATCTGCTTCTCATCTGGTATGGGAAAATCCCCCAAATCCATGAGGATTAGGCTGGGATCCCTCGAATGAGGTTGGTCAGTCAGTCAGAGATTCTCAGATTGTTAATCAGGCCTGAAAGATGCTTCTAGTGTCTCTGCATTTAGTTGATATGCCAGAATAATAATTAACCAGATTTTCACATTATCTAAACAAATTGTGAGAGTTGTGCTTGCCTTACTCTTGCAAGAGTCACTTTCACAATGCTAGGGTGCTCTGGGTGGTTGCCCTTGCTGCGTTGGTAATGTGTTCTTGTTGGTTTCTAGGATTTTCTGGGCTGTTGCTTAAGTCAAGCCCGCAATTCAACAAAGCCCATCGTTAGGTGTCTATGATGTTCTGGCTCTTGATATGATCCGGATCCCTCCTTCAGTGAAAGTGCTTGATATCTTTTTACACATTTTATGGTTCACTAAGTGCTGAAGTCTGATCACTTCTAAAAGCAATAGCACATCTCTTCTCAGCAAGTTGCTTGATTTTAGGTATCATTCATCTTCCATGACACACTGCGGGTTACATGCCAAAGTATTTGTTGCAGGGGTGTCCAATCCTGCTCCTGAAGGGCCACTTGCTCAGGATTGGACATAGGGCATTCAATTCCGTTTCTGGAGGCCCACGACAGAGAGTTTAGTTCTAACCCTAATCAAACACACCTGACTGTAATAATCAAGTTACCCGTTTTCAGATTGACAGGTGCTGCATCTGAAAATCGCATACTCTCTTGAGTAGGTACTTATTTTGAATAAGTAATTACTCCATGACCGCTAAAAAAGTATGTTCTGTATAGTATGAAAGTGTGTAGTTTGAATGTAGTTTGGACGTACTACATTCGCCATGTTGTCATTATCATGACCTACCAGCGTCAGTGGCGTCGCTTCACCTCCATTCACAAATCCTCTCCTGTGGCCTCATGGGATGGTAAAGTGTCCATCGTATGCACACTTCAGAATCTCGCCGGAAGTAGTAGGTCATCCAGGTAATTTTTGGTAGGTAATCTTGCCTACTCTTTTACGAGTACTGTGAATTTGGACATACTACTTTGTCACATACTGTTTTTCGCCTACTATATAGTAGGGAAGTATGCAATTTCAGATGCATACAGGATCCCTACAATTAGCTGCTCCCAACTCACTGAACATGGGACATCTGTTGAAGTTCTCTTCACTTGACAAATCGCGTCTGTAACGTAGTTAGATGTTATGGGAAGAAGGAGGCGGGAACCGGCAAACGTTCAACGTATTTTAATAAAAAAATAAACGCATACAAAAACGAAAGTAAAGGCAGCAGTCCCTCACGGATGAGTCCTGCTCACCACAGCGTCCATTAACACCCTGCAACATCATCAAACATAGACGACATCATGCATATTAGAGGTGTTCAAGGTTTGATGCCATAATACATTTTTGTAAATAAATAATATATAAATTACCATACATTTATGTAATATACATGAGTATATAACACATCAATGTGTATTTCCATAAATATAAATGTATTATTAATTTATTTAATATAAACGGTTATATTTTAAGGTGTTAAACTGAGTAATAAATGTCTGTTGTAATATGAAAATAAGCGCAATTAGGTAATTCGGTATCATAAACATAGGAGTGGCATTGAATTTGTAAATGTCGCACTTCATACCCATGAACAACAAGTACTAACAACATCAAGGACTAATTAAAATCAATAAAAAAATGCCTTAACTACTTTTCACCATGTTTATTTTAGTCTAACTTCTTGTAGTACTGAGGAGATTCGCCGTACCATTGCGATTTACCATTATTCCTTATGCCGTTTGCAGTGCCCTTCGAACTGAACATGCTCGCTTCCTTCAGATTTGAATCTCTTGTAAGATGGCAGAATCTTTTGTTCTGATGCATTTAACTTGGAACTGAACTCTGCTGGCCATGGCCCTCCAGGAACAGAATTGAAAAGCTGGTGTAAGGGATTTGTTCAGATCCTTAGCAAGCACCTCTAAAAAGTGTCTAGTCACCTATTGTAGATTTTTCATAGCAGAGGAGTGTTGTTTTCCTCCTAGTATTATTTATTCATGTGGTGTAGAGTTGGTTTAAGGGAGCATTCTGAATAGTGCCTACATTTTTACTAAAATAGCCCCCTAATCCTTGGAAGTAATTTAGCAGGATGAATGCCAGCCCTCCCATCCACTTCTTTGCTATGCCTGCTTGCTAAATGTGTCGTGTTGTTTATTATCTCATAAACCCTCCAGAAGTGCAATCACAACCTTTCTAAAAATCTCTGCTTTGTTCTACTTTGCCGAACATTAACCTCAACAATAAATGAAAACAAATGTCTTCCCAACGTTAGCATAAACGTTTTTTTTCTTCCCCAATGGCCAGATGCTGAAATTAAATAAATCTAAATACATAAATAAAAGGTAATATCTAATTTAAAAATGGGTGACATTAGACTGCTATTCTGAAGTATCACTCATAGTAGTGTGTGTGAACAATTATGAGCTACATTCGGTTTTCCCTATAACCAGAAGGAGACCTGGGGTGTGTGTGGTTATGTAATGATTTATGCCCTGGGGCATGTCCTGTTCCTCTGATAAGATGGCTGTCATCCTTTATAATGAGTCTCAGAGATGACTTCTGAGTCTCACCAGAGAGAGTCTAATACAGCTGGCTCAAAGCTGGATTGTCCAAAGCTGTGTAGCGTTACCACAGAATGAGGGATACAGATACAAAGAGGACAGATAAAGAAAATATAAAGATACCAAAACTAGTGCGGACAATGAAATCATGATCTTACTAACTTATTAACTATTTTATTTTATTTGTTCATTAACCAAAGCTATATCATTTTGACAAATCCCTTCTCTCTAATTTCTACCTTCTACAAGGAAGAACAATTGAATATTTCAGCCGAAGCATAGACACATTTTTGCCTACAATTTGATGATGCAATTTATAAGATACTTTTTTGTCATTTAATCTCTACACATTCCATGTAAATTTTTCAGCATGAGTCAGGAAAAGTGATACAAGTTGTACGTTTCAACAAATGCAAAGAGACTGAAATTGAATAATCAGTACAAACATTTGTAACCATTGGGTCTCTAAGAGACAGGTCAGGCCTCTCCATTCTCACAATCCTGCTCGCGCCATCCTGGAGCTTCTCTGTTTATTTGTTTACACAATGTTAGGGAACCGGTCATGGAAAGTCAAACATCACATTGAGGGCAAAGTGACTGAGAAGTCCAACTGACACACGTCAAGACATGGACGGGCACAATCTGTGCAGTTATGAGTACATTTAAATTTTATGCATTTGACAGATGCTTTTATCCAAAGAAACTTACATTGCATTTCTAGGTACACATTTAAATTGTTATCAGTTCTTGCTTTCCCTGGGAATCGAACCCATGACCTTGGCGTTGCAAGCGCCAACACTCTACTGTTTGAGCTGCAGGAAAGCTGTAGAAGGGGCGAAAAGATTTAAACATGATAAAAGTTGTACATGTTTTATAAACAAAATGTAGAACGTCCAACTCAGGCATTTCAAATCTGTAATTTCAGCTTGGTAATGGGCAACAATCCCACTCAAGTTGTGTTCTGGATTCCTTTCTTGATACTAATAAGATCAAGTAACATTAATCTGTGTACTCATTTCTGCATCAGTTCCAGAACCAAGCTCGCTTCACATGTTCTGTTCCACAATTGTTCATGGTGCATGTCCATTTGGGACCAGTCCTCTTCACCAGCCCTCTAGGACACATGGCACCAGACCAGTCCATTATGAGACAGGAGCAACAAACAGACAATATCAGAGGAAATCAAATCCAGAGTTTCAGCAAGTGCACAACAGCCCTGGAGCTCTTGTCTCCGCTAATAGCCAGATCAGGCACAGTGAGGAGTTGCGCCGCTGCCAAATTCTCATCGTCCGGTTGCGCTGTGTATTGTTTTAAGATATTAACTTTCCGAAGCACTAAACCCATCATCCTGTTCCTTCAGCGTTCCATTTTCCCTTAGACCCACGACAGACCACCGCCTCCCCTGTTCATGTTCTACAACTGGAGGCAGTGGTAATAACTATTTAGGTAGTTGTCTTTCCCCAAACAAAAATAAACTCTGAGAAATAATTTTGCTTGGCAGCGGTTCAGATAAACACAACTCCAGCGGATGGATTTCACCTTGCATTCGCCTCTGGCATGTCCTACTTTAAACTCTTGTTAGGGGATACGCTGAGGCTCTCAGTCTGACAACCCTCCCTTAACCTTACATTGTGTTGATAAAGATTAACCAAAGTGTTTGTGCAATAATTAGATCTACTTCCTGTGAGGAGAGATTCTGTGGATTCGATTTCTGTGGGTTTCGTCACTCTGTGCAGAAGAAAAATTATATCTTAAGGCTTAAAAGTGGACCGGAAATAACAACATAAATTGTAGAATGACAAAGTATGTTCATGTACAGATTGCAAACCTTAACGTTATATTCTGGGTTAAACAGAAAATTATTTCAATAATGCTTTATTTTAAAGTGACATAGTTACTACATGCACTTACTATAGTAATTACGGTAAATTATGCATAATTACAAGTAACTAACCCTAAACCTAACCCTAAAAGTAACTCTATAGTAAGTACATGTAGTTCATTAATATTACTCAGTACTTATTTGAGTAAGTACAATGTAACCACGTCACCTTAAATAAAGTGTAACCATAATTTTGACTCATCACTTTTACTGTAATGCACTTATAATGGGAGTCTAAGGGCCAAAATTAAAAATATGAGCTTCACTTTTCTGGTTTTAAACCATGTAAGTTGTAAACTGTATAAGTTTTACTTTTTTATTAATCAGTAAAGAAAATAAGAATAGTGTTACAACCGGCAGCATGCCTTGTACTGTTTAAATCGTATGTTTTATTTTACCCGGAATGTGTGTTTGTGTGTGTGTGTGTGTGTGTGTGTGGTCCTGGTAAACCCTGCATTATGGGAACAAAATGTCCCCATAAAGATGGCAATATCCGAAATCCTTGACCTTGTGGAGAAGGTTTTGGTCCCCATGAGGAAAACGGCTTCTAATTCATACTAAGTGATGTTTTTTGAAAATGTAAAAATTCAGAAAGTTTTCTGTGATGAGTATGTTTCGTATTAGGGTTAGTGTAAGGGGATATACTATACAGTTTGTACAGCAAAAAATCATTATATCAATGGAAATTCCCCAAAAACTGTGTGTATGTGTGTGTTTGTGGTTGTGAATGGATTTATAAAGCATAGAAACCTTTTCAAACTCTTGCATTTCACCCCAGGGAAGAATAAACTTATTAGTAGAGAGAAGACATATTATTGCACAGCAATAATAAACAGTGCTGCACCAGCAGAGCAGAAGACTTAAAGACCACAATGTTTTTGTATGACTCTTGCATTTGCTAATGTCATTCAAAACAAATACATATTAAGCGGCTGTCCTGCGGCATCAGTGTGTGGGAATACTAATCCTTGACGAATAAAAGTTTTAAGTTGTGCAGATATGTTGATTCACTTCATTTTTTTAATCTTTCATTTAGGGATATTTTCATCTTCCTTTACTCACCCTCATGTTGTTCTAAAAATGACGATATGTGCTTACATCCTCCTTTCCTTCTTTAATAATGAGACACATACAGTATGCAATATACAGTATGTGTCTCATACATAGAAGACAGACCAAACCTTTTATAGAAATGACAAATGGTGTCAATAACATATGACTTATGAGCACCTGATAGATGTTCTGGTTTGGCTATTGTGTTTCTGTGAACTAATCCAATGTGACGCATCATTGTCAGACAATAACAGCACGTCAGACACTTTGCACGTGTTGAGGGGAAGTTCCTAAATAAACAAAAATCCCAAGCCCGTACAATAGAGCGGAATGCCCGAGGAAACTGCTCAACACCTGAAGGCATTTCAAGACGTGAGGAACAGTGTCACCGCAGTCTTGTAAATAGGAAGTGATACACGGAAAAACACAAAACTATTGCCATAATATCAAAGCCATTTTCAGCAACAATGCAGAGGGGGTTTTACTGGAGACTGGGCCACTTCCAGAGCTGCTCAGTCTCCTATTTGTGCTTACGTCGGACACAACAGGTGGAGAGACGGAGCGCAGACGTGTACATGACCGAGGCCGGTCAATTGCAGGAAGTTGATTCATGTAATATCCGCATGAGGTGCTGACCAGATGGGCCACTACGGTAATGACAATCTCCAAAACACATTGCGGTAATGGAGATTGCCGAATACCTTTAAGCTTCATGAAATCCGGTAATTTCGTTCCAATGTTTATCATGTCGACTCAGATTAGTGTTCCCATGTGTAAAATGAACCTTCCTCAGAGGAAATCAGACCTTCTAAACAACGATGAATGGATAACTTTAATGTAGATCGTGCATTCCCCCTTTACAATCTGGGAAAATGAAGATCCAAGGGGAATATAGCCTACAGTCAGCCCATCCATTACTCCGAGATCACCCTTAAAACACTTCTGATAATAACAGCAATGTGAAAGTCGATGTTTGTCTGATAGACTGTGCCTGCTTGTTGTCTCTTCAATGGAGAGGATTTTAAAAATAACTTGTTTTATAGGCCAGTGTTCCTAGTTTTTCTTCAAGACTCGAAATCATACAGAAGTTCCTTAAAATAATGAACACAAGTATAACATTTTCTAAATGAATGTGACAATATTAAAATGGTCAAATTTCATGTTCAAACATTCATTTCAACAGTGCTTATGATAAAAATTAAACATTTTATGGACATTTCAATTGATTCATTATTGATTATCAATGCTCACCTTTCTTTTAAGAAAGACTGTAAGAGTTTGGTCTTGTCTTCAAGCCTTGTCTGCGGTTTTACACCACCCTGCACTGTATCACCTTATCTATCTTAATTATTCTTAATGAATGTATCTTAATGATTCTTTAAATAAAAAAATGCTAACTGAAAAGCTGAAATGAGTCTTTTCCAAAACAAAATAATAACAACAGTGCCAATGGTTCTTCGGGATGGGAGAGAATACTGAAGCCCAGAAATGTTCTGAGCTGAACTGTGTCCCAGAATGATTCAGTACATTCACATGTGAGTAAATCTGGATGAGACGGCACAAAACACTGAAATCACAGCTAAAGTGCTTGTTTCTTCATTCTGTAAGCATTACATGATTGTTACTATGCACTGATTATCTCCAAAATAAAGATTCATTTTTTCCATAGGTACTTATCATCACAAGAAATGCATATATACAAACACATTTCTTATACTGATTATTACCGACATGTTTCAAAACAAGCATTTTAATGAGAGTAATGATGAGCGCAAACTTTGAGGACTTCTGTGTGAAGAATATAAGTAACTTAACTTATATGTTGTAATTGGAATGGCACTATAAACTTTTCCTTTTTCACAAATTACTTTTCAACAACTCTCAGCAGTGAGTCTAATGAAAAGTGCTGAAATAAACATCTTTAGTTCCTTCTTTATTGAAATCATCTTATGCCAAAATGGTTAAAATTAAATAATTACTTATGCTGAACCCTTTCATACATGAATATTGACAACCTCAGTCAGGATTTTTTTCCCTGTGTTTTTGTTTTTTTGTTTTACAACTTTTTTTTTCAAAGAGATTGGACAGTTTGCATTTTTTGTTTTTAAATGATACTGTATTAAACATTAAACATGCATTAAGTAATCAGATTACTTTTTGATGTAACGAGTAAAATTAATGTAGGACATATAAAAGTAATGTATATTATGTAATCACATTACTTTTTGAGTTAACTGCAAATTACATTTTAATAACACAAGTACATTTATTTACAGCCAAAAAAGTTACTGCTAAAGTACAACAGTCACAGTAATAGTATAAATTGTACCTGAAATAGTGATGCATGATGTCCAATTTAGTGGACAGATGATTAATCAGAATTTCTTCCCAATCTAAAATCAATACTTTGGAAAATGTAAAAATGATATAACATAATAATCCTAATAGATATTACTTGGTTACTTTTTGTAACATCCTTGTTGGCCATCTTTGTTTAGAGGGAATTTTTTTTGCATACAACAGCTTGCTACTTGGTGGCAATGTATATGATGATGCACTAGTGTCCACTGTAGTGGTTAATGTGCAACTATGCCATCAAAACCCATGCATACACAAGAAAATGGCTTTTTGAACGGCTATCCACTGTAGTAACCTATGCGTGAAAGGGTTTAAGTTTGTTGTAAACACATACTTCGGCGTCTTAGGATGTGTTCACACTTGGCAAGTTTGGTTCAATAAAAAACAAACTTTAGTGCGATTGCTCTGTTAATTATTACTTATTATATTACTGGTATATAAATCACTCATTAATAAATTAATATATCATAAATTAATATATAATCATGTATCATAACGTAATATATCACTCATAAATAATTAATTATTACTTATCTTATTACTGGTATGGCCTAGGACCTCAATACATTGCAGATATGCTCACTGAATATAAACCTAACAGATCACTCAGATCATTAGGATCACATCAGCTAGAAGGGTTCACTGTAAGCATGGCGAGTCCGCTTTTAGCTACTATGCTGGAACCAGCTTCCAGAAGAGATCAGATGTGCTCCTACAGTAGTCACATTCAAATCCAGACTCAAAACACTTCTGTTTAGCTGTGCATTTACTGAATGAGCACTGATTACACTGTTTTTATTTTGCTTCCTCCTTTTTATTCTAAACTGAACTCAAATGGCACTGAGAATTGGGTAAGAGAAATGAAACTATGCTGATGGCCTGGGTCTGTGGTGGAGTAGTGAGTTTGAGTAATTAAACTCGAGGTTCTGTGGGGTGCGGACTGGATCGATTCCATTCCTAGAGCTTCTGAACAAATGGGTTTTTGGGGTGCGGACTGATGGGGCAGTGAACTCGAGGTTACCCCGTGAGTCAGTCCTAGAGATCCTCCTGTCTGATTTTAGGGGAAAATCGGGTCTATTGGAGACATCCAATAGATTTTTTTGGGGCCCGTCGAAAGAACACCACAGACACAGTACAATCCACATGGGAAAATCTTACAGTAAAACAAGCAGCTGTACAAAATATGATACACTGCATGGTGTTTTGCCAGATGAGAAGTTTATCTATGTATCATCTTTTTACTCTTTTAATTAATTTTAGAACTGTATCATATATCTCTTTTAATTTCTTTTATAACTGTTTTAATTTTCCTTGCTTTTATTTTGTGATTATATTAATTCCTTTCTGTAAAGCTTTGAATTGCCATAGTGTATGAAATGTGCTATATAAATAAACTTGCCTTGCCTTAAGGTGGTTTATTTGAATAAGTTTGAGCGCTACAATCCGAACCTTGGTGTGCACCAAACAAGTGCTTCTAAACCCACTCTGGTGCAGTTCGACTGAAATATGGACATAAAAAGGACAGAATGCTCAAGCCTACCTGGTTCTTCTACGTTTCCCATTACAGTTCGGTACAGGTGTCAGAACCACAGTCTCTTGCAGCAGATCTGTGTGGGATCACAATAGGTAAAAATACCATCATATACACACATGTAATAGCCTTGTTTCCAGTGTCAGGCAAAAAGCGAATGTGGTAGTTCATGCCAGGGCCTGTCGCGTTTCCACTGTCACTTCCAGGGCTTGATCGGGCCTCATCCGGGCTTCCTCAGGGCCAACAACCAGGGTTTTTTGTCCCGCCGGCTAACTTGGTCCAAAGTGGGCCAACTGGGGCTTGAGGAGTGGTCTTAAAAAAGGTGGAGTTTACCTAAGACAGGAGAGAGCCACTGCTGCTCATTTCCCATGTTATCATACAGGCTACCAGCTAACCTCAACATTTAAGACATTAGACACCAGCAAATGTTTTAAATAACTCCTATTGAGATCCAGTAGGGATTCTGATTACATGAGGTAGAAATATATGTATGCGATGCTAAAGGCTACTTATGCTAACCATTGCCATAATAAATACATGGAAAATACCTGCTTGAAGAACGCAGACAAATCATATATGATTATAATTGTGTATTTATTTGGTTTCATTTTCATTTGTCTCTTCCCGGTGCCTTTTTTGATACCCGACTAATGCATCCGCATATGTCATAAACGACACATACTCCAGTTAACTCATATAACTCCTGTTTCCTGTCCTTGAGCTTCCATCTGTTGCTCCGGCTGAAAGAATACCAGTATAGTGAGATGAGAGAGATTGTTCAAATCTCCTCAGAACACATAATTTATTGGAAAATGAATTAACTCATCATCTGTTTAGCTCGCAGGGTAGTGGAACTAAAAAAAATATTTTTTAAAAGTTGAACTACTTTTAACTTGAGTGCCACATTTCTTGACACAATGCTGTGTCATGCGGGAGACACGAGCGCAACGGTCAAACGAGTGCATCTAGCATGTGCTTACATTGAAGAGCTATGGAAAAGTAGTGCAGTACACCACTCAAATACATGTTTTTGTGTGAATGGCCTCAAATATTCCACCAGTTTACCTCAGAATTCTCCAAAAAACATAGTTTTTGTTGTTCGGTTTGCTTGGTGGTCCGGACAAAAAAAAAAATTAAGTCATTCAAAATTTATTAAAATTGAGTTACAGGTCATCTGGCTTACATAAAAGTTGATCATTCTTTAAAGAAGGTGCGGTATGTTTGGATAGAATACAAGACAGAGTTCTTTATTAAACTCATAAAAGACAAAAGTATCATGGGATTACTGGATTCTAAACAACAAAGAAATGCCACAATTTATAAAGACCTAGCAGATAGAAAGGAGAAACTCATCCTGGCCACTCCCAAGTATAAGGGTCTTTCCTTGCACGCCTACGTCTCCTTTGATTCAAAATAATGGCTAGTGCGGTGGCTGGGATATTCATAAACCTACCAACATCTGTTGCCAAGATTTTTGAAATGACTTGTTTATGGCGAGAGGAAAAAAATGACATTTTAGTCTCATAACATTGGTTAATGGAAACGGCGTCATTTCGCAATAGTTTTTTTATCGACATTTAAAATATCGCTCAAGTTTTGCGCAAAGCATATGCTAATATGACGCTTGATCATTCTGTCCTTTTTAGGGTCGCATCTGACATCATGTCCTGTTTGGGGTTTGTTTACATGTCGTTGGTCCTTGTTGCGTTCATATTTTATTCGAACATTCCAGAGTTAATTAGCTTGTTTGGTGCACACCAGGGTTCAGATGGCAGCATTCACACTTATTCAAATGAACCACACTAACAGAGCAATCGCACACCCTTAAAACGCCCTATTCCATTGCAGCAGCAAGTTTTGAACCGGACATGCACCACTCAAATTTTTATTTATATTTCCCTTTTAAAAAGATTATATTATTGTTGGGATATACTAAATAGCAAGATTGGTTCAAAAGGTCCTTTCCAGGCTGAACGCTCACTGGCTTCCTCCATTTGCTTGGTGCCCAAGAGCAAGTGCTGTGAGAATGGGTAATCTGAGGCAGCGGCGGAACTCACTGTTTGCTGACACCATCTACCAAAGCGTGCTCTTTACAATAGCACATAGAGGCCCTGTCAGTCAACATGGTGTGAAGAATGCAGTGAAACTGAAGAATCTCCAGCCTGTGCATTCCAGCCCTACTGCAAACACCACATACTTGTATATAAACGTTGTGCGAGTAAGGAAAGAATCCTTACAGCTCACCCCATTACCCTAAACCACACACAAATAGGCACGCATACACAGTGACAGAATATGGAACAGTACATCTCCGTGCATCGTCTGATTTATTGTAATAATACAGTCTCAAATGTCTTCGTATGAGAGCGCTTCACTATTGGTAGACTACTTTATAATAATACAGTTCACTCAGCAAAGGATTGTGTTTGTTTCTCAGGGTGTCTATTCTGAGCGTGTGCTTTTTCTGATCTGACTGACTGTGGACCCCATACTGCTTTAGATGAATTCTGAGACTTTTAACTGCACAAACTATTGCTGAATGGACCAACATCAACATAAATACTTTAAAGGTTGTGTATTATCCTAGGACACGATAACATTTGGCATGAAAGTATCACAGGGAATTGCAATTTACAAGCCTTTAGAAAACATTGACGTTGGATTTAAACCACCATAGGTTACTAACTTGGACCCTTGCTCACTTCAAATCTGTGCGACTGGTCTCCATATGCTATCGTGTTTTTTTATTTATGACAACATGAATTCAAGTATTGATGAAAGCGTACCTCCGGATTGTGGAATATCGGTGCTTTTGCTGGAGTAAATAGTTTGTCAAAAGTGCATTTTGGCTGGAGAGAATAGGAAACATAAAGGATGATAATGGAATTTTTGTGCAATACATGCTTTTTTTTTTTTTTTTTTTAAGTACGAAAAAAGTACAATATGTAACAAACAGTTACAGATAAATGACTGAACGTGGCTGAAACTGCAGCAGCAAACAAGATAAGGTAACACTTTTTTTACAGCGTTGTTACATATGTTACATGTAATATTGACAGTAAATTATGCATAATTACAAGTAACTAACCCTAAAACAAACCCTAACTATAGTAAGTACATGTTGTTAATTAATAATAGCCTACTCATTACTTAAATGTATGTTATACAAGGGCACCTTAAGTATAACCAAAAATAACTATTAATATATCAATATTGGTAGGCTATATATAAATAGCAAAACTAAATTTGAGGATTAGATCAGGTAGAAATAGCTAATTAACATAACATTTGCAGGGGACCATTTTTTCAGTGTATGTTTTGCAGTTTTTGTCGAAAATGGCTCTAAACATAATAGAGTTACTGATTTGGAAAATGAAGTAAAGTGTGAGATGTAAGTCCATGGAGGGGAGGGCAGTGGGAGGACAGTATGAATATGAGCAAGCTTCAGGAGGAGGAGGAGATTTAAATGATCAACTTGTTGAAAGGTAGTCAGGGCGCTCATGTGGAAGTGTGCCACTATATTTGGGAAATGCGCGAGCAGGAATCTTGCACTAGGAAACAGATGCTGGATTTCAAGTGGCGCGTGAGGACGATTTATACCTGCCAACTAAAGCCTAATTAAAAAAAGCACGGGTTATTTTAAACATTTTACCGCTGGTATTCGCGTACATCTACCCGAGGCGATATAGATTGGATGCAATTAAGTGACGTATCACCACTGATTTTTTTTATGAAACCAAAAAGATAAGATAAAATATTGCTAAGATATTTAGCGCATTTTTCGGATTGTTACATTTTATTTGGACGCTTTGAGAAAGCTGAGCACACACGAGGAAGGCACGAGCTGCCCATCCAGAACTGTTTGTGGAATATATGTTGAAATTTCCGTTTTGACATTACTATTTGGATGGACTACTGTTTGGATTTTTCTACGACTAGACTTTCCCTGGCATTCGAGATGAGTTATTTGACGTCACTGTTACAAATAGTTGCTGCGGTCCAGTTGAACCTTTTACCTGCACAGGTGAGCATAGGCTGTTTTTGTATTAATTTATATATATATATATATATATATATATATATATAATATATATATATATATATATATATATATATATATATATATATATATATATATATATATATATACTGTTAATCTTAATACATTATAAATCATATTGGCTACGCTGCAAGCGTGTGATCTCACGCTACTATACAAGATCTCTATTTTAATATATGGAGCGAGACCGCTTGATCGTAGCGTTCTAATTTGCCGCGTATCACGCAAGACGCGTTCGTGCGATTTGAAAAGTATATGCACATCTTTTAATTGTTTGTCTCAATGTCTAATTAAAAGTAATTAAACTAAAAAATTTTAAGAAAAACTTGTTCTATTGATATATTATGTATCTGAATAAGAACGTGTCAGTGTGAATGGCCCTTAACTACATTGGGTGTGAGAATTTAAACTTGTATGTTTAAATCCTCCGTGAATGTATCGCTGTTATCTTAGGCTACGTGTCCAGAACAGAGAGAGGCTACTCAATTGATAGTCTTCCTTTCTAAAGTATGAATGAATTAAAAAGAGGATCAGGAGGATTTGAACGTGTCTACGTGCACTCTTGCAGCTGACAGTCATGAAAAAACTGACTGAATGAATGAGTTAGTTTACTTTTGACACGGCTCTCAGTTAAGCCTCGCAGACGACTGTTTTTATAACACCCTCTATAACTTGATCCCTTTTTGAAGTGCTGCAAGAGAAAGCGTTGAGTCATGAAACGAAACGTGACGAACTGCAGCACCCTCTCTAACAGGCGTGTGACACACTGACTCGCCTTATGATGCATGGATGACACAATCATCAACAGCCAGACTATATATTTATATGCTTTCTATTGTTGTCAAAGATAACGAGAGACTAATTGAGCAATATTATGTCGTCAGAACTAGCATGTGCTCTTAAAGGGATAGTTCACCCCAAAATAAAAATACTTGCCTTCATGTTGTTCCAAACCTTTATGAATTTATTTCTTCTGTTAAACACAAAAGAAGATATTTTGAAGAATGTTGGTAACCAAACAGTTGTGGGGCACCACTGACTTCCATAGTATTTTTTTATGGAAGTCAATGGCTACCGCCAACTGACCAACATTCTTCAAAATAACTTATTTTTAGTTCAACAGAAGACAGAAACTCATCCAGGTTTGGAACAACATAAGGGTGAATAAATGATGATTTTCATTTCTGGGTGAACTATCCCTTTTAACTACTAAGATAGGAAAAAAATGGCATGCTGTCTATATCCATTCGAAACTATCCACTTTGAAATGCCAAGTTTCACAAAGTTGAATAAAAAGATAATTGTCCCACATCTCAAGGTAAAATATCGCACCTCATGTTATGTGAGATGGCTAATTCAAGTCCTGACTGTAGGGAGAAATGTTGGCAGGAGAGTCTACCTCAGCTTTCTTATCGATTCCTTCTCATTATGCTTTAAACAAATGGGCTTATGCACCTGTTAGTCATGTGTGTAGTTCAAATAGCCAAACACTGTTAGTTGGACCACCACACTTCATATTTGGAAGGCCCTCAACCTAATGCTTGACAGATTTTATTACCAGTTTTAGTACTCAAGTAGTTCTTTGTGTCAAAGCAGATTAAAATGGCTGTATAGCCTACATCCCCACTACAACTGAAGCTTTCATCTGATTATTAAACTTTATGTCAATCTTTCATATCATGTTCATCATTTCAGACAATAAAGGGAATGTTTGCTGCAAATCTAGGATTGTCTAGTTACAGAAGCGTAAAACGAGCAGTGAGAAACATTAAACGAGTGAAAAGTGTATGTTCTTTTGTCATTCAATATTAATCATGCTAGTGGCAGGTTAGAACAAAGTTTATCAGGCGTAGGAAAACCAAAAACCACACACTTCTTCCGGACCTCACAAATGACTTAAACCTCTATTCATTTTCCCCAAATACACTAATGCCGTCTCTCATATCACTGGCCGTGCACCAGGTGTGGGTGTGTGTCTGTCTTCTCTTGTCCCTCTCTCTTGTGCTTGCATCAAAACTTCGTTATATCAGGAGTTACAGGAAGTTCCCAAACAGTCACCGTGACTTTGCCAAGTAAGACATGTTCCTGGATCAACATATTTTGTTGATCCTGCAATATTCTAGTCAAAATTTTTGTCCTACCCCTAAACTTATAACCTATCCCAAAAATCGAAAATGATAGGTGAATACTGATGTAGAAACTCTTAACCCTGGTTGTGAGCATCCTCGTGACATTAACTGTAAACTTGTCCCTTAAATCTGATTGGTTGTTTGGAATGTTGTTCCAGGATCAACAAAGACGTTGATCCAGGAACATGTTATACTTGGGGAAATTACGTTCACCATTAGGGAAACACCTGCAGTTACTATTTCTGGTGATTATTTTAAAGGGAAGGTTAAGCACTTCTAAAATATTTAGCACTTTTTCTAAATGAATGGATGTCTTTATTTAAAAATAAGATGTGAACACTTCCATTTATTCAAGCTGTAGAAAGCATTTTGCTACTACTTTGATGGTTGATAGCTTGATGGTTAAACCACATATTGTTTAATTAAAGTTCGGGAGAAGCACTTTCAGATAATCGAAACAATCAGCATGAGAGGAGGCTTATAGAGCCGACTTACCTCTGTTACCTCCTCCACCCCAACTCCTCACTCTCGATTATTCTCGATTACTGGGATCCCCCAGCCAGGCATTAAGGGGAGAGTGCTCTGGGTTTGTGCCAAATTCCCGAGCTCGGAGCCCTCTCCTTGGACAGCATGCCTAATACGCATATTTTCTTGTTATATCTAAGCATGAACTTGTGAAATGACATTTTACTGGCCCTTAACCCTCTGGTGCTCTTCGGTAATTTTTGTCCACAAAATGTTTCGTTTTGTCGTTTTTTATATAATTTTATACTTCAACTGAATGGTACGAAACTTGGTAAAGGTTTTGGCACTTACTATGTGAACACACATACAAACACATACACACACACACAAAAATCATGGACATTATTCAAAAATCTTCAATGGTCCTGGAAAAAATAGTCACACTTGTATTTTTCATGGTCAGAAACGACCAAATTGGAAATGATTGGAAAACTAATTTCTTCTAATGGAACTGTTGGTACTGCGCCCAAACAAAATCTTTTTTATATATCAACCTCAAATTTGAAACATAACTTGTTTAGATTTATGGCTTTGATTTTCTTGCCGTTTTAGAGTAAAACATGTTTTGGAAAATATAAACTTGAAAATAGTATTTTTGTGCAGTTTTCATAACAATAAACATACAATTCCATAAAAGTTCACTTTTTAAAACTTTTTTCACTTCAGCAATAATCTGCCAAGTGTTATCTTTAAGAGACCAAACTTAAGTCTGTGCTGCTAATGCATTCAATATGTATGCCAGTTTAGGTTGGAAAGATAATTTTCAGGTCAATGCTCAAAAAGTAAAAAAAAAAAAGGCAATTTTTGACTGCCATGCGAAAAGCACCAGAGGGTTAAAAATGAGCTTTTCTTGAAAACCGCATACAAGTTTGTCCTTGACCCTAATATTTTTCCACCTTCCTTGAAGGCATTGACTGTGTTGTTTTTGCAAATGAATGGATATTCACATTATTTTATACATTGTGTTCATGTCCTGTTCTCTGTTTGTGGATGATCTGTTTGAAGATATCTTGTAATGATCACTTGTATAAGGAAGGGAGTTGCTGTATCATTCCCAATGTTGGACAATCATCTCACAGATGGTTTCTTTGAACTTGAGTAAAACCTATCAGGGAAATTTTAGTGTTTGTGTGACAGAGGTTAAAATACACAGCATATATCAGTTCAGTATGGGTATTACATGGGAGATGTGAATACAATAGTTGGAAGAAGTTTGATTTCATACATTGTTGTATTACATAATGTGTCATACTGCAATTAAAATTCAGGCTTACCACATGGGGCACTGTAGCAGTTAATAGCATAAGCTGTTTTCTTTTATGGGCTGTCACAACATCAGATTTTTCTTTATATGAATAATGTAACCAAAGGAATTCACGATAAAAATATTATCTCAATACCAATAGAAATTAAAAAAGAAGCAAACAAACAAACAAAAAAAAGCTATCAGCCAAACGTGTGCCACACAAGTCCTGAAAAGTGAAGCCAAAGCATTTTGATCGCCCCCTGGCTGCAGTATAGGTCATAAACCCCAACCTCTCCATGTAATCGAATGGGATGCGGGCCAAACAAAAAAAAAATCCAGTTACACTTCAAATAATTTATTTCCAAAGATCGTTTCTGTCATTTCTCATCACACAGACCTTTTGCCCCTCGGTGGAATGAAATGTTCAAGGGTTAATTTTTCCAGTAAGTTTGGTTTTAGTTAGTTATTTGATTCTATAAAAATGGGGTGTAACGGCATGATTGACAGCTGTGCTTGTGGTTGAGACTCGGGCTCCGCATGCCGTAATAGGCAACAACAATTTCTGGGATATTTTGGCTTATTTTTACTACAGTGGAGGGAAGAAGAGACACGCTGTCCGTCTTTTTTACAGTCTATGTTTTCCTCTAAAAAACAGTGCTAAGGTGCAATACTACCACCTACTGTGTTGGAGTGTCAACCAGTAACTTACCAGCACTGGATTATTTACAATGGCGGCTTTAAAAATCCATACTCTTTGAGTAGGTACTTCTTTTGAATAAGTAATAACTTTGTGACCATTAAAAAAGCTAGCATGACCATTTAGTATGAATGTAAGCCAGATGTACTACATTCATGCACAGCATACATTGTGGTCATTGTCATGTGACCTTCCAGCATCAGTTGTGGCGTTTCACTGCCATTCAAAAAATCCTCTCCTGTGGCCTCATAGTAAATTGTCCATTGGATGCACACTTCGGGTACTTTTCATCTTTTATAAATACTGTGAATTCGAACATACTTCTCTTTTCACATACTGTTTTTTGCCTATGAGACTCCCTTTTAGTAGGGAAGTATGTGACTTCGGAAGCAAGCCAGTATTATCAAACAGTATGTGTACATTATTTTTCCATAATATTTCATTTAAAAAAAAAAAGTTATCACAGTTATCGTTAATAATGATATATTGTGACAAGAATCTTTCTGAACAAATAAGTTAAAGTTAGCTAGCTTAAGATTCTTGCACAATAATACATCTGGCCCTCTTGAGCGCTTGGGTTGTTACAGAACCCGACATTTTTGTGGGCACTCAAACGAATGCTGTTGATTTTAGCAGTTTTTTTCACTTTAAACAATTATTTGGAGACAATCACTAGTGCCAGAATACACAGATGCTCTACATTATAGTCTTAAAAGCTCCATAAAGAGAACTTGAATGCATGTTATTTAATGCATATTTTAAATTCAGTGGATTGAGCATGAAATAATCTTTAAATGGTGTACTTGTGCAAGCTTAGTTGATGGAAAAAAATGGTCAATACACCAAAAAAGTCTCAGTTATCCTGGTATTCCAGCTGTGTTCTTCCAGTGCATAAATATATATTAGTTTTCAGTTTGTGAATATTAATTAACCAATGCACACACACGAGGACACTGTCCTGTTTGGATAAGACCAAGGGCTTAACACCTTTTAGTTTTAGTTGAAGCTATTTTGATGCTGATACTGGATCTTTATTAAACCTGTTTCTTAGCAGACTGGCCATCTAGTGCTAACTGGTGCAGTGCAATGCATTCAGATTACCTTTTGCCCCTGGGTGGAATGAAATGCAATTCCCAATGGACTAGGACAGAGCCTGTGCTGAATAATGTGAGCTCCCTCCCATGCATTTTTTTTTCCTTCTCTAGGGAGAGATGTCTCCTTTGTGCTGCCTGTCTCGCCCGTCCCGCCTGTCTCATCTGCTCTGCCACTGTTAACCATTTCTGGAGAAAAGCAAACAGAATGAGAAAGTAAATATTGGCCATGTGGTTGTGAAGAGCATTTATAAATGTCTTCTCCTGCCCTCTCGTGTCGGGCGGAGTGTTCCCGAAATATGTTGAGTCAGGCATTGGGAGAAATTCTTCCATGTGTCATTGTTGTATATGCTGTCCTCAGCATAAGCTTACGTGTCACCCATGATGATGTGTCTGTAATGGAAGCTGAGGTTTAAAGGGCCACCTCACCTATTTATACGTTGCCCGAGAAAAACACTGCAAATACTCAGAACGCAACCAAATACTGAAATGTGCTGCTAATACTCACAACGTACAAATGATTTTAAAATAAACCAAAAAACTCACCATTCAGGTCATCGACAACACCACTGACAAGTAGACATTGAACAATAAGCATGTCCCAGTCAGGTTTATCCCCTTGAAACATTTCCGCTGTGGTCTGTGGTTTTTTCAGCACATTTCTGTATTTGGTTGTGTTATGAGCATTTGCAGCACGGCGTGTGTTGTCAAACTAATGAAGATTTTTCTTAATTTGCTGGTGTTTTTTCTGTTTGCATGTGTTCTCTTCAGTTGAGCTCTCTCGACCATAGATATCATATAAAGGCTAGATGTCTCGTCCGCGCTGCTGGCCAATGGAGGTCGACGTCCACACACGGCGGCCATCTTACCACAGGGTGCTCGCTCACTCGTAACATGGTGCATGTACTTTTAAATAACCATAACTTGCTCAATTTTCTACCGATTTTCAAACGGTTTGGTTTGTTATAAACGTCAGAGATGTAGCTATGAAACTGCATACATATGAAAAATTATACAAATGGACTTCCATATGAAAGAATTATAGCCACGGTAATGACGTTTGTAAGAAACCAAACCGTTAGTAAATCCGTCAAGATTTCACCGAGATAAGAGGATTTGTGTGCATGCTGATCACTCACCTTAATTCACAGAGCCCTGTAGTAAGATGGCCGCCGGTGATGCCGGAAGTGACTCCGCCTTAAGACATCTAGCCTTTATATGATATCTATGCTCTCGACCACCATATATATTTAAAGGGACAGTTCACCCGAAAAGGAAAATTCTATCATTAATTACTTACCGTCATGTATTTCTTTCATTCATCTTCAAAACACTTCAAAAAATATTTTTAATGAAATCTGAGATTTATATCCTTCCATTGGCCTACCACTTTGACGCTTCAAAAAGTTCATAAAGAGATTGTAAAACTAATCCATAAGAATTGCGCGGTTTTGTCATCCTTTTTGGAAGAGACGATCGGTTTATATGTGAACAGATTTAAATGTAATTCTTAATCACCAAATCAGCATATTAATGATTGAAGGACACTGTGATGGACATGTGACACTGAAGACTGGAGTAATGATGCTGAAATCTCAGGAATGAATTACATTTGAAAACACATTCAAATAGAAAACAGTGATTTTAAAATTGTAATACACATTACTTTTACTGTAACTTTGATCAAATAAATACATCCTTGGTGAGCATTTACATGTGAACGGTGTATGTTAGAAATAAAACACTGATATTAAAGGATAAGGAATTACTCCCAATTCACAACACAAAAACACAAAATTCACTGCTTTAAGTGCAATATGTTCACTGGCTCTAGAACACCAGGATTTTGTCTAAAAATGTTTCATTTGCATACCCCTGGTTTAATCAAAGTTGGTTCTGAAAAGTTTGAGAACCCCTGAAACCAAGTTATTAACTCTTTCCCTGCCGGCATTTTTTTTTTTTTTTTTTTACGTTTCCAGCCAGCACCAGCATTTTTGATCATTTTCACAAAACTTTTAAGGCCACCAGAATAATTTGTTGCATGAATATCTACATACGATATATCAAAAGAGCAACAACAACAAAACACATTTTATTCTGGCTTCATGTATTCTTTTGTATATATCAACACTTGTATATAAAACAGCATTTTAAACAGAAAGCTGAGAAAATCACATTTTTGTCAAAGTCTACATCAGGATCAGATTCAGAACATGATCAGAACATAGATGGAGTAGATCGAGTCAATCAACACAGTCGTTAACCCTTCCTGGGTTCAACATTTCATGCCAGTTTTGAATTATATTCTGTTTGATGTTTGATGATTGCGTTTGCTTATGTGCATAAGCACTGCTTCTATTGCTTGGCTCTGCTTCTTCTTCGCCTGTGGTTTGATATGGAGATTCTGCGCTCTTTCAGAGATGCGTAACAACACCCCCTACGGTATAACAGTGAAAACATGGAATGCCGGAATATTCCGTCAGTAGACCTTATTCAGAGAAGCGCCACGACTGAAACGAAAGCGAGGCTGTGAGGGATAGACTTATCGTGTTTTGAATGGCATCCACTGTAAAAAGCGGTATAAAGCTCCCAGATCTGATGGAAACGTCAGTCAGTGGCGGGGAAAGAGTTAAGAAATATGCTATTACAGATTCTTAGAAGTCTGTAACCTCTTGTTGTCCCTGAATGTTTAGGAAATAAGCTGAAGTATTTAGCCTGGTTGTTAGTGTGACTGATGTGCGAAACCGCAGGGTCATAATGATAAATGCATCCAGAGTTATACCTCATATTCATTAATTACTTTACCGAATGTGCAGGTTCATTCGTTCATTGCTATTATTGCAGCCAATCTATTTTCTTCTTTTCCTGTCTTTTTTTTTTTTTTTACCTTCCTGTCTCCGGTGTCATCTGCAGTGTGCACTTCCATAGTCTTTCCTCCAAGTGTTAATACATTTTCTTTTTGGGGGGTGTCATGCGACATGCCAGCTTTCATTTCCTTCCTCACTGCATCATGTACATTGTCTTTCTCCCTTCATGTAACTTTATGTTCTGGTGTTCTTCATGTTTGCCTTAGACCTCAGTCCCTCTGGACATGATAGTGGTGCTGGAATATTTGAGGCTTTTGTGTTAATTCAGATTCTAGCTTCCTGTTAGAGTGAATGTCCTGTGTCTGTTTTTAAAAGTGAGGATCATTCCAGCTTTGTTGGATATTTCGGTCATCTGATCTTATGTCAGAAGATGTTGTTGGCAACGTTCCCTCTAAGCGCACTTGTGATGTTGCCCAGATCCAATAATTCCATGTGGAGAGCAGATTCATAAATGTGCTACAGATTCTTGAATCACAACTAAATGAATGGCCAGTGTTACAGTCTGGAATGTAAGTTATGAGCAATCTGTGTGAAATATGCAGATTAATCTGTCAGATAAAGGCAGCATCATAGAAGAGTGCAGAGAACTCAAGAAATATTGCAGAAACCAAAGTTTCAAAATTGAAGGTCATGCATTTTTATTTAACTTATGTCTTTTAGGTGATCTCAATTCTCAACAGAGAACGGATAGACGGATAGTAATGCATAGAATAGTTTCTATTAAATAATCACATAGTTGACATAGTTCATCTAAATATTTGCAATATTTTACAAATAAATGTATTACATTTTATATATTATGTATAGATATAATGTTGCATAACTTAGGCAAGGAAGTAAAAATTCACATAAATAATATTTGTGTTCGAGCCTATATGTTATGCAATTTCTTCCTTTTTCATCAATATTGTAATTTATTTATTATTCAATATAACAAGTGCTGTAACCATGAATTATGTTGGTAATTATACATTGTATGTGTATATATATATATGTATGTATATATATATATATATATATATATATATATATATATATATATATATATATATATATATATATATATGTATGTATGTGTGTGTGTGTGTGTGTATATATATATATATATATATACGCACTATATACACATTTGGAAAGAAATTAATACTTTTATTCAGCAAGGATGCGTTCAATTAATTTATCAATATTTTTAATGTTAGATTTATGATTTATGTTTCAAATAAGAGCTGTTCTTTTAAACCTAAAGCTTGGAAAAATATGGAAGCTTGTTTCCGCCACAAAATAAAAAAAATAAAAGATAATTGCGACTTTTTATCTCACAATTGCGAGTTTACATCTCGCAATTCTGACTTTATTTCTCAGAATTGCGAGATATAAAGTCAGAATTGCGTGAAATAAAGTCAGAATTCTGAGATATAAAGTCAGAATTGCGTGATATAAAGTCAGAATTCTGAGATATAAAGTCGCAATTGCGTCTTATAAAGTCAGAATTCTGACTTTTTTTCTCGCAATTGCGACTTTATATCACGCAATTCTGACTTTATAACACATAATTGCGAGTTTATATCTCGCAATTCTGACATCTTTTCTCAGAATTGTGAGATATAAAGTCCAATTCTAAGGGGAAAAAAAAGACGGACTTTTTTTTTTTTTACCTCAGAATAGTTTATATCTCACAATTCTGACTTTATAACACGCAATTGCGACTTTATATCATGCAATTCTGACTTTATGTCTCCCAATTGCGTGATATAAAGTCAGAATTCTGAGATATAAAGTCAGAATTGCGTGATATAAAGTCGCAATTGCGAGAAAAAAAGTCCGAATTCTGACTTTATAACACGCAATTGTGACTTTATTTCACGCAATTCTGACTTTATATCTCGCAATTCTGACTTTATATCTCAGAATTCTGACTTTATAACACGCAATTGCGACTTTAAAACACGCAATTCTGACTTTATATCTCGCAATTCTGAGAAATAAAGTCAGAATTGCGAGATGTAAACTCGCAATTGTGAGATAAAAAGTTGCAATTAACTTTTATTTTTTTTTATTTTGTGGCGGAAACAAGCTTCCATAGTAAAATGTATCTTGGTTTCCACAAAAAATATTATGAAGAACAACGATAATAACAATGATTATAAATGTTTCTCGAGCACCAAATCAGCATATCAGAATGATTTCTGAAGGATCATGTGAAACTGAAGACAGACTCAGACAACAGAAACATATACAGCAGAGGAAAAAGATTGAAGAAATGAGTCAGGAAAACATGAAGACATGCTGTCGCTCCTGTCACTCTCTCAACTCTCATCCCTTATTTGGTGGGATTTTCCTGACTCATGAGCACTGAGGCTCGCACAGGTGCTTCCTCTCCGTCAACACTTCCAGCTAAATAATACTTGAGTCTGACCATCTGTGTCTGCTCAGGCTTCCTCTGCCTCCAGAACACGACTGCCAGCTTTTTATTCAAGTTCCATTGACGGAGTTGCTGGCAGAGTGAACACCTGAGCCGACACGGTCCACTGATCCTGCTCAGCCTTCCAGCACTGCCTTCACTCTACATTATTTGATGCTCCTTCCTTAAAGGGATAGTTCACTTTGAAATGAAATTTTTCCCCATCGTAAGTACACATTGATGGCCTAAGACACGAAACTAGTGGTTTGTGTGAGAAAACAAACAGTATTTATATCGTTTTTACCTCTACACAACCACGTCCGTTCTGGCTTAGTCTGCGCAAGCGCCGTAAGAGGTAAAAACGATATAAATACTGTTAGTTTTCTCACACAAACCGCTCGTTTTGTGTCTTAGGCCATCAATGTGTACTTACGATGGGGAATTGTTTAATTTGGACTTCTCTGTGCATGCTCTTTGAGACCGTGACCATAGACCTGCATTATACGACTGACAGACAAGAACGGTTTGACCTAAAAATATCAAAATTGAAACTACTGCGGAAACAAAGACACCTACATCTTGGATGCCCTTGAGGTAAGCTAAAACATACCAAAATTTAATTTCAAAGTGAACTATCCCTTTAATGTTTCTAGTGACAGCACATTCAGAACAGATTGCATTTCTTGCATCATATTTCATCTACACTGTGTGCAAGCGTTATTGTCCTTTACACCTGGTTCAAAAGCATGTCCACTCATCTCCTCAGGGATCACCTTTGTGTGTCAGTAGAACTAAAAGAAAGCATGAGTCAACATGCACACAGCAACACCTTCCTGACGTTTCCCTACCCAACTGAATCATGGCCACAAGGAATCATTGTTTATATTGTATGTTTTATAGCCACATAGTTAAGATGCAATCGTTGAGGAGAAAACACAATTCACAAAAATAATATTTGTGTTCGATATTATCGATATAATCTTTATATTATACAATTTCTTCCCTTTTCTTCATTATTGGAGTATTAATTGCTTAATATAACAAGTTATGTGACCGTGAATTATATTGGTAATTTAATTAAGTTTGGCAAAAAAAAAAAAAAAAAATGTTTTTTTAAATAAAATACACAATTTATTTGAAGAATAATACAAAACCCTCAAATCAAACAATTATTAATGTCAATTACATTAATAATAATAATAATAATTATAGTGACAGTATTTTATTTTGTCGTTTTAAATTTAGATTACATTTTTATAATATTGTATGTTTAAATTAATAGCTAAAAATAGCTTCACTTATTCCTATATGGAATTTATGTGGAAATTTCAGCTTGCAAAAAATAAATAAAAAATTGACAGATTGTTGTGACACATTCAGTGACCTCATTCATATTTTTGTACATTTTGTTGTATATAGATAAAACAGTTAACATTTTAGGGGGCGTTTACACAACATAAATTTCAACTAAAACAGAAAACTTTTTAATGCATTTTTCGTTCATTTACACGACAACAATGTTTTGGGGCCATGCAAAACGCAAACTTTTGAAAACAATACCGCTATCATCTTCGTGCAAAACAGGAATTTGTGAAAACGGTGATGTCATGTGCATGTGCATTACGTATTCAGTCTATAGGCGTGTAGTGTTTCTTTACAGTGACATCGCCATCTACTGTCCTGCCATAAATAATACATCGTTTTTAGTCGTTTCCACAGATCCTTGTGAACGGGGATCAGTTTGACAACGTTGTCGTCTGTACGTAAAAAAAGAACGCCAAGGAATTTTTTTTTACCGTTTTTAGTACATGCATAAACCTACTCTCATATTGTATGTAGGAATGATTTTCTATGCCTACATTACTACCAATGCAATTTTTTAGGCATCTTTTTAAAACACTGACCATTGTACTTTGTATCAATGCAAGTATCACAAGATATAATATATGAATTAATATAGTGCATTAATTCAGCGGTAGCAAATATTTCATCTGGGAATCCCAGGCTTGTTAGCTTGAATATTCTATAGGATGAAGAAACTTCTAAACATGGATAAACTATGAAACCCTCATGAAATATGCATGCATTCATTAACACACACATGCTTCCAGACGTCTCAGTTAGTAGCATGAGTTGTTGTGGTGACGGGACCCTGGCTCTTTCCTGTACGGGCCTGGTTATGGCCCAGGGGACGAGGCGCAATCACAATCAGGAAAAATGGATCTGTCCTTCCTTCAGTGGCACTCAGGGGACTGTCATCCACTCTGTAGGCTTTAATCTCTCATCTGGAGGCAATTTGCTACCATTTACATAGCCACAACAGGGCTTACTGTAATAAGGAGCACAATTATCCACGGTTGGCCAATTTCAAGGGAGTTTATGTGGAGATGTTTTTGAGCAAGGAAATATTGTTTGTGTTGTCCTTCATGATTTTGCTCACTGGAATCTGAATAATAATAATCTAAACACTTTATAGAAATGTTCATTAACTAATGCATCCGGGTCCGTTGTGACCCGGAAGAGGTACATCACATTGTTTTAAAAATCCACAGTTTGGTACGGAAATTAAACTTTGGATATGTGTTAAGACGGTCAAAATACACAACATTTTTTCAGATTTTTAAATAAAAAAGAAAAGAGATTTAAACTAGATTTTCCTTTCCTTATTTAGACTACTTGGTCTATAAAATGTTAAATAAAATGTTGATCTACAAACAGACATTAATTTAATTTATCATTTTATTTTAATTTCAAAATTATAAAAGTCTATAAGACTTTGTTCTATATATATATAGAGATTTTTTTTTTTTTACTGACTTTACACTTTGTTAAAAAAATAATGTTGTTTTAATAAATTTAGACTGTTTTGATGAGTCATGAATTTTAAGTTCAAAGGAATTTAAGACGTCATTAAGAAATACATAAAAAACATAACAGCTCAGTAGCCTTAGTTCATGTACATTCAAATATGAATTTAATTTATGATTTTAATGTACACTGACTAATGATATGTTGAGCATGAAGTAATGCAATAATGTGTTTATTATTATATATTCTTGATTAGTGTGCTAAGTTGAAACGGTTGTGATGAAGTATTCCTTTGCGTTGTTTCTTTTCTTTCGATTATTGTTTTTTTAAACATCAGTGTCTGTTGCCACCATTTTTTAAAAAAGCAGTAATGTACTTGATTCTGTATGTCACAGTGATTTTACCAAGGATAGGGAGATTATATGTTTATTGCTTACTTTAATTTCAATAAATGATTACCATAATGTTATAATAAGTAATAATATTTTAGCCAGGATGTTAGAACAGATCTAAAAGTCTAACAAAAAACATTTAAATTAAAAGAGTGCCTTATAATTTAAGAACAAAGTTTCATCTAAATCTTATTTTTTTGTAACAAAATATTATATTATGAAACTCACAAATTGGTTGCAAAAGTTGGATAGCATTTGAATCACAAATATTTGGTCTGAAATTAGTCTGTTTGCTGGAGTAATACAGGACGGTGATTTGACATATTTGCACTGGGCAAGAAGCACATGCATTGTTTTTGTTGGGTAATATTTGTGAAAATAGCAGAAATTCTTCTGGAAAATGCTTTTATTATTATTCTTTTCCCCCCCCCTGCCTTTTACTGTGAAGTTTGAATGAATGTAACCTCAAGCGAAAGCCTGCATGAAACCATGATCACAGGATTTTGTTCTTATTAATAAAAATAAAAGAAGCTTGTGGTTATTACGCATCATTGAAATATTCCAGTGATCCGCCCTGTCTCACTTTAGTTTTGCCAGTGAAGGCGTGCAGTCTGGCACCAGTTTTATAGATTTTTTGTTCTAATTTGTGATGTAGAAGTAAAAGTTCCCATAGACATTGTGTCTGCTTGAAGTCTCTTTTTCAGTTTACTCAGATTCTTCCTGTCGAAGAAGGCCAGCCCTCTCCCACACTCCTGATCAATTGGAAAAGACAGGATGGAGGGATACTCTTTCTGCATGACTTCAGGTCACTGTGGATTAATATTTAAGAGACGGGTCTTTATCCTAGACGGTTCTGACCTGAGCGGAGTTACAGTTGGAAGTGAAAACGATAGCATGATTTATAAATCAAACTGATTGCTTATTGTCTGTGCAAAATAAGCTGGGATAGCAGAATAGATTTTAACTTAAAAAAATGTTTTTTTAACTTCTTTAACCAGTCCTGAGTCAAATTATTCAAGAAAATAAGACTCATTTCTGGAAACTCAGACCGTTCACAGTGTTCGTAACAGAGGACATCAGAACCTCTAGTATTTCAATAAAATCCTCCATCACTGGAGCCAGCACATTTTCCCAAACAGCCTCTCTCACATTTTCCTATTGCATTTGTAATGCCCTCAGTTTCTATCATAATCCACATTTTTATGAGGAGCCAAAAGTCTGCAGAAATGTTTGGTTACCGTTTTGTTTGCTTTCCTATTTCTCTCGAAACTTCCTGCCTCGCATCCTCCGGACCGCAAGATCGGAGTTATTAAACCTGATGTTAGGAGACCCTAAAGTTCACATCACTCTGTTCATATGCACAGAGTCATAGATAGATAGATAGATGGATAGATGGATAGATGGATAGATGGATAGATGATAGAAAGATAGACACAGTCAGATAGACAGACAGACAGACAGACAGACAGACAGACAGACAGATAGATAGATAGATAGACAGACAGACAGACAGACAGACAGACAGACAGACAGACAGACAGACAGACAGGCAGATAGATAGATAGATAGATAGATAGATAGATAGATAGATAGACAGACAGACAGACAGACAGACAGACAGACAGACAGACAGACAGACAGACAGACAGACAGACAGATAGATAGATAGATAGACAGACAGATGATAGATAGATAGATAGATAGATAGATAGATAGATAGATAGATAGATAGATAGATAGATAGACAGACAGACAGACAGACAGACAGACAGACAGACAGACAGACAGACAGACAGATAGATAGATAGATAGATAGACAGACAGATGATAGATAGATAGATAGATAGATAGATAGATAGATAGATAGATAGATAGATAGAAAGATAGACACAGACAGACAGACAGATAGATAGATAGACAGATAGACAGACAGATGATAGATAGATAGATAGATAGATAGATAGATAGATAGATAGATAGATAGATAGATAGATAGATAGATAGATAGATAGATAGATAGATAGATAGATAGATAGATAGAAAGATAGACACAGACAGACAGACAGATAGATAGATTATATATATATTTATATATATATATATATATAGACAGACAGACAGCTTGATTGATTGATTGATTGATTGATTGATTGATTGACTGACTGGTTGATTTAAAGGTGGTTTATGTCCTTTATTAACTTATATGATGTAAAACTAGCATGCACTCGTCTTATTTTGTTGTTTTTACTTTCTTATTCCAAGAGAGTTAGTACTCAGAACCATATTTCAGAGTGAGTCTCTATCCTCCCACACCACGGTGTTTTCCAGGGCAGTCTGTCCTGTCAGGAACGTTAATAATGGCCTAAGGCGCTGACATGGCCTCATCGAAATAATCTGAACAGACCAAGAATCCATCCAAATATTACACACACATCAACACTTACACTCATAACACAATAACGGTGACAAGTTACAATCGAGCACAGAAAAATGACCACTTAATAAAAATACTGCAAGTGACAAATATAATGCAATAGAATAGTAAATAGTAATCTACACTGTTCATTAGGCCGTGTGTCCACCAAAGCGTTTTTTCACGCGGCTGGCGTGTTTTTTCAGTTGTTTTTAATGGGAGCACTGCGTTTAAAACGCCATGAGTGTAATGAGGCGCTGAGCGTCTTTTTCTGCGTTTTTTTACAGGTCGCTGAGAGTTGAAGAATGTTCAACTTTGGGTAAAACACAGCGCTCATCACTGTCACTTTTTACCCAACCGTCCAATCACAGTGGAGGAGGGGCGGGACAAATACCACACCGACCAACTGTCACAACATTATATCTGTACAATGACATCAACCAGCAGAGCTAACCGAACAGAATGGATGAAAAATATTTTTTTAGTATGAAACAAATGATCTGCAAACTCAGTTACAAGTAAACTATGCTGAGGATATTCTGTATCATAGCAATGAAGCGTCTCAACTGAAAAAACGCTGTGCTGCCAAAACGCTCTCAAGCGCCCACAGCTAGGCGTTTTCAGCAGAGTGTCAAGCGCTTTCAGCTGGCTATAAACGCTTTGGTGGACACGCGGCCTTAGCTTTGTGATTTACTAACTAATGAAAGAAAAAAAGAGATTGAAATTGAAATTTCCTCTCTCTCTCTGCTTAGCTCAACCAATAGCGTTCGGTGTTGCTAATGGTTCCAAAATGACACACTATACCTTTAAGCATTGATCTTATGTACGTTCCTGGTGGTGACACAGGACATGTTATCTATAACATTCCCATTCAGTATTTATGACCAGCACAGAACCTTCATGAGTACTTTACTTTCATGCAGCCCATCTGGTTACACACACACGGACAAAGAGGTGCTACGTGAGGTCCCTCGCATAGCTGAGTCAACGTGCCAAGTTTTTGTGAACCTTGCTCTTCTGTTCAAGACCAAAGGAGCATGGAGATGCCAAGAGCCTGCCTTCTCGTGTCTGAAAGACCTGCCTGTGAATAGACCTGCCTTTATCCCTCACTGTCACTGAACTCGCTCTGCCTAACGAGACAGCGTTTAAGGCAACATAAGCATATTCCAGAGTAGGCAGCAACTTTATGAGCTTAATTAAGACATAAGGCTTTATCCAGGAGATCCCAGAATGCACTATGACAAGCTCGGTGTAAAACATTATATCATTATTATATAAGAAGGCACACAAAGTCAAGAGCAGTGTTAATTATAAATACATTGATATTTCATTCAATGCTTAAAATTATTCACAAAAAAAAAAAATAGCTCCATCTAATGAGGAATGCTTCAACACATATTTTCATGTGATACTGTTCCTGGATCAACATCTTTGTTCGATTTCGAACACAGCTTTTGACTAGAAATTATACTGAAGATAAAATAAAACTAAACAATACAAGACTGTGACAGGAACATTACTTTTGTTCTCTGAACATTCTCAAAAAATAGTCACATTTATAAAATGCCAGACAAAAAAAAAACGTTCCATGAACGATAATGTTTTAGTGCTAACGATTAAATCCATTATAATCCATTATTAAAATGTTCCATTAGCTGGGTTGCTTGGATTCTTTTTCATTGCACTGCGCTGCTTTTCCATGGTTTTATATGTAATCATAGACGGGCGTTTAAAGCGTGTCTCGTGTCTTTTGCAGCATCCCGCATGATACATTATTCTGGTAACGCTCAAATTCCTATAACATGAGCATCTCGAGAGCATCGCCACTGCTCTGCATCTTGCATTTTTTATAATAAAAATTGCATTCTGTATTAATGGTCCTTTAAGCTGTTAAAGCTACAGTTTTAATAGGGAACAGGATGTTGAGAGTTCTGCACTCCCCGCTGTGTTTTATAGCATAGGGTTAATGGAAGTACTTACTCTTTACTGTAAATGTCTCAGTAAAATCCCTCGTTTTAGAATAAAAAATGGCAAACACAGTAATCACATTGACCCCGCAGGATTTCCCTTTCACTTTCACAACTAGTCTTGCCGTGGTTGCTGAAAGCTTTGACCTACTAGGCCTTTAAACTCTGTGAATAGCTCTGTGAAGTGTCCAGATCCTTTTTATTGCCTAATCATAACTCTCATAGGCTAAAATTAACTGGCAACAAAGTTGTGCAAAGAGCCTGTAGCAATATTTCACTGTAAAAAATAAAAATAAAATTCAATAACCATGTTGCAATAATCTATTACAATTCAAATTTAAGCATCAGAATTAACTTCCCTGGATTGAACTTGAGATAACTCAAATTTCAGAATTGTCTGTTGTTAAATTGACAACTTCCCTTTTCAAGTTGACTATACTTGAAGCGTAAACACTTATTTTTTTTACAATGCAATAGTGTATAGAGTATACAGTAATGCAATATAACACAATATACTGTAGAGAAAAGGTTTGGAGACTTATGTGATGAATTTAATTCTCTAACACTGTTTTATAGTTTCCCCATATCTCCCATCCCAAAGTATCGCATGTTGTTTCCCTCAAGGCACTGACTTAAAACCACACCGATTCCTACATTTTTCTGGCTGATAGAAAAAAGCCATGCTGTTTATCATAGGCTCAATAGAAAATAACCGCAGAGGGAGATGGACCAATGGGAAAATAAATAGCTAAATCTTATACTTCAGGAAGCAGATTTGGAACTTGAACGGACACACACTAACCGGAATATGATACGGCTCAGCTTCTTGTCCTGGCACACATTAAAAATACAGAAGAGGAAAAACACTTCTGTAAAAACAGAAGAGGAAATATGCATTATTGTTTCTTGCCACCAGAGAGGGCTGTTGTTTAAAGGCTCTGTCTTTAAGTCAGGGAAAAATCCAGCATTTCTGGTCCCCAGCATAATGTTTCGTGCAGGGACCAGCATGGGAAGTGGGAGTGCAGGTGGACCAGATCAGTTTTCCCTGAGAAAAGCATGACTAGAACAGCACTATACCAGCTCTAACCAACAAAACCAGCCTGAACCAACAGGGAATTAATGCTGGTTTATAAAAGCAATGGTGGCGCCAAGAAACCGCAGTTTACAGTAAATGGGCCTTTGGAAAAGCTAATGGGCATTGTTTGGCGGAGCTGTTATATATTCACTGTAAACCACGGCTTCACAGGGATTAGTGCTTTTATAAACCTTTTTGCACACATGCCAGAGCCTAGCTGGTCTCAAAATGACTAATGATGGTGGAGGGGAATGGAAAAGTACAGTATATTAATTGTATCTTAACTTTACCTGAAGATTAAACCATTTTTGGGCAATCTGATGAAAAATTGCATGTTCTCGAATTTATATTATTAAATTATATTAATGAAGTGTGTTCGACTTTTTTTTATCATGGCCTTTATAGAGTAGCAATTATATAATCTCTGTATTTTTGTACTCTTTTTTGCAGAGTTCTTCCTTAGGAAATGTAAACAGCACTGCTAAAGGTAAGAGAATCAGCTCATGACTTAAAACATATCATATACATATACATCAGCTTTACTGGTTTATCTTGTCACACTTGCTACTAGTGCTGCACGATTAATCATATTGCAATCGAAATCGCGATGTCAAGCCTACGCGATTATATGACGCAAAATGCTGGGATTTTATATTAAATAAACAAATTAGCGCTGTTAACGCAATTAACGCAGCATCTGTTCATTTTTGGCATCCTTTGGCTAGTGTTACATGATCCCGCTCTTATTCATGCAAATGATTTTAAACCATTCATGCGCGATAAGACAAAAATGAATGCGCTGCCTGTGAATGTCCTGACTGTGACACACAGAAAGACTCGCGCTAATATCGTGCGTGTGCACAAAACAGCACGCCAGAATACAGTTCTCTTTCGAGCTTGAACGAACAATAACACGCACAATTACGCCAAAATGTCTTTTTGTCGAGTATCTTCATAACATAAGAGCAGTCTTATGATGAACATGAAGAGTTGTAACGAATGAGGCGCGTGTGAGATCCGCGTCTCTGACAGCAGCGGCTGGTCTTAAAGGGACAGTACACAGTAGCCACTAATTATATCTGTCGCTAAAGTTAATCAAAGAACAAAGGGAACAGAGAAAAACACACTGCTCTTGACTAAAGAACTTTTTTCTTTAGGCAGATTATCACTAATCTGTGTGTGCATTTATTTTCCTTGAGAACCAAGCAAGTTGACTCATGAAACCATTAGTTTATTATATTGTATATCCCAATTGCAATCGCAATATTTACCTCAATTATCGCATTATGACATTTTCCCCAAATCGTGCAGCCCTACTTGCTACATTTTTACATTATTTGTTTAGATGATACGCTCTTAGAAGAAAACGTTCTATATAGAATCTTAAAGGGTTCCGTCAGGTGCTTCATGTATAGAACTTTTTATGGGTTCCCGTTCCCATCATGGGATTATTTTATTATTTTTTAAATAATTAATTTTGTTTTAATAAATTTTTAATTTTAATTACATTTCATGAATTAAACAGCTCGTAAACCTACTTTATCACTTAAAAAAAATCCATTAAACATAGAAGTATTATGCAATCATTTAAAACATTTATTCTCATATAAAACGTGTTTTAGGAATAAAGGTTCTTTACAACTGAGTCAAGAATATAGAAGTCTATTGAACCTATAGAGTGTATAATTGGGAAAAAACTGTTTTCCCCATCTTTTGTACTCTGTTTAACATTTTTGTCTTGTTTATGAGGATCAGACACAGATGAAAAATGTAGATTTTTCAGGAACTGTAAAGGGGGATTGTACATTGTGCTTAACTCTCAAGTCCTTTTATTTGCCATGTGTTATTTATTTAGTAGAGCCTTTTTGGCAGTTTTTTAAACAAATTTACTGTCAAATAAATATTTATAGCCTCTATTTCAGATGTAAGAGAGAGGCTTTCTCAATAGTAAGAGTAATATGGCAATAAAAAGTCAAAATTTGTAATATAGAGCCATTTCTCTGCAAGACCACATAGGACATTCTCTTTTGAGAAATCCTAATAAATGAAAAACAGGATATGCACGCACACACACACACACACATACACACTGCTGAGATTTTTCTTGTTGCCTTTCCCAGATATTTTGTAAATTAAACATTTCTATTTCGTTGTACATTTCTGCATATATAAATGTGGGTCATGTACTGTATATATTTGCCTTGCGAAATAAGAACAAAAGTATCTTGAGATGAAACTATAATTGGTTCAACCAGAGTGAGAAGTTCAGAATTTTTGTAACTATATGATTCTAGTCTAATGAGGCACATTATTATTGGTTAATTATGGATTATGTGAAAAGTTCTTATCTTATCTATCATAGTTTGCTCAGTGACTGCTTCTAAAGGCTCAGTGATTGGTTCTTGTGTGTTCTAGCACTTTTTTAAATGTGTCTCATATTTGTGTGTCTGTCGCAGTGATGCTCTTTCAGGAGGTTTGGGGGAGAAGCTTCTGCCGCACTATAGAGAAGCTGGTGGAAGTGGTTCAGGAGTACCCTGGGGAGGTGGAGCACATTTTCAGCCCTGCCTGCGTGCCATTGGTCCGTTGCGCTGGTTGCTGTGGAGATGAGAACCTGGAGTGTCACCCTACCCTCACTTCTAACATCACTATGCAGGTAAGGACAACAATACTTACTGTTTCACAAGAAGCCCAACAGATCTTATTGTAATTGCGACATTATATCTCACAATTGTTTTTTATTTTCACATTTCAAAAAAATTTTTTTTTTACTTTGGCGAGGAAACTGGCTTCCGTAATGTACTTAGACATTTGATTCCTCTAAATATTATATTACATTATACACTCACCGGCCACTTTATTAGCTTCACCTTGCTAGTACCGGGTTGGACCCCTTTTGTCTTCAGAACGGCCTTAATTCTTCATGGCACAGATTCAACAAGGTGCTGGAAACATTCCTCAGAGATTTGGTCCATATTGACATGAGAGCATCACACAGTTGCTGCAGATTTGTCGGTTGCACATCCATGATGCAAATCTCTCGTTCCTTCACATCCTAAATGTGCTCTATTGGGTTGAGATCTGGTGACTGTGGAGGTCATTTGAGTTTAGTGAACTCATTGACATGTTTGAGCTTTATACATGGAGTGTTATCCTTCTGGAAGTAGCCATCAGAAGATGATACACTGTGGTCATAAAGGGATGGACAAGGTCAGAAACAATACTCTTAGGTAGGCTGTGGTGTTTAAACAATGCTCAATCGATGATAAGGGCCACAAAGTGAGGCAAGTAAATACCCCCTATACCATTGCAGCAGCACCAGCCTGAACCGCTGATACAAGGCAGGATGGATTCATGCCAAATTCTGACCTTATCATCTGAATGTCACAGCAGAAATCGACATTCATCAGACCAGGCAATGATATTCCAATCTTCTATTGTTCAGTCTTTGGTGATCTTGTGTGAATTGTAGCCTCAGTTTGTTACCTCTTATCTGACAGGAGTGTCACCTGTGTGATCTGCTGCTGAAGTCCCTCTGCTTCAAGGCTGGACATGTTGTGTGTTCAGAGATTGTTGTGTGTTCAGAGATGCTCTTCTGCAGACCTCAGTTGTAGCGAGTGCTTATTTGAGTTACTGTTGCCTTTCTATCAGCTTGATCCAGTCTCAAACCATTCTCCTCTGACCTCTGATATCAATAAGACATTTTCACCCACAGAACTGCCGCTCACTGGATATTTTCTCTTTTTCTGATCATTCTCTGTAAACTCTAGAGATGGTTGTGAGTGAAAATCCCAGTAGATCATCAGTTTCTGAAATACTCAGACCAGCCCGTCTGGCACCAACAACCATGCCACGTTCAAACTCACTTAAATCACCTTTCTTCCCCATTCTGATGCTCAGTTTGAACTTCAGCAGATCGTCTTGACCATTTCTACATGCCTAAATGCTTTGAGTTGCTGCCATGTGATTGGCTGATTAGATATTTGTGTTAACGAGCAGTTGAACAGGTATACGTAAAGTGGCCAGTGAGTGTATTATATTATATTATATTATATTATATTATATTATATTATATTATATTATATTATATTATATTATATTATATTATATTATATTATATTATATTATATTATGGCCTAAATATATAAAAATGGTCTTGATTGTAACTTTGGCATTGTTTGCTTTTTCACTAAAGCAATATATCTGTAGGATTGTTTTGTCTGTGTCAGGCTCACAGTTGCGATGGATATTAATATTTTGACTTTTTCAGTTATTAAAGATTAAGCCAGCAGAGCAGGGCCAGGAATATGTGGAGATGACCTTTGTGGAGCACAAAGCCTGTGAATGTAGGTAAGGAAAAGATCAATTCAGTTTATGTAACCGTATGTTTGGCATACAGCTATTTTGTGATACAGCTGCTTATTGTTATTATAGATTATTGAACATAATTGAATATTGAAATGAATTATTGAACATAATTGAATATTGAACATAAATGTTGAAATTGTGAATGTGTTTTTCTGGATGAACTGAATTGATCAAGTATGAAATATGTGTTAGTAATAGTCCCTCTGCTTCTCTTTTTGTCTCTGCATGATTTCTCTTACATTGTGATGCCAAGACTAAGAAAACCTACAACAAAACAAGACAGGTAACAAGTCGTACTACACTTATACGCAATTACACTTTGGTATACTGACACATTGGATTCAGTGATTATTCATGTTTTTGTAGAAGGAAACCCAGAAATAGAGGGAGAAAAAGGAAGGAGAAACAGAAAGTGAAAGACTGTGACAGGTAAGTTAAATATTGATAGTTTTACATTAGCTTGTAACCAAGCTAACAATGCAATATTATAATAAGTATAGATAAGCATAAAGTGCATAGTACACTTGCATACATTTTGTAACTATACTTTACTGTATTTAATTAAATCTAAATATATATATATTTTTTATCAACATCAATGATCTGAAAATGTGCTATTTCTGCTTGACTTGATGCTTAAAAATGACTTTCATTGATGAAAACCAGTATTTCTTACCCTTTTACCCTAACCTAATTGTCTGCAATAATATTCAAAGGCCCCATATATTTTCCAGTTCTTTGTAATACTTAATAAGGATTAAGTTTAAAAAAAAATATATATATATATATATATATATATATTTTTTTTTTTTAAATATATATATATAAAGTTCTTCAGTCAAGAGCAGTGAGTGATTTTCTGTTTTCCTTTTGTTGTTTGTTTCATATTAATAGCATATATAGCAGTAGTTATTGTATATTACGTTGCTGTCACTTTAAAACACAGATCAAATATACACATGC